>NW_027509130.1:3900000-4500000 GCF_051911475.1 Siphateles boraxobius | reverse complement strand
CGTGCGTGCTGGGATCCAACACCAAAGTCCCAAGGGTGGTAGCCCGGGGCTCATATACACTGTAAACCCTAACACTCAAAATAATGAATATGTTTGAGTAGGACAAACTTAAATTAAACTAATTAGTTCAGTCAAATTAACTTTTATGAGTAATTAGCACTTTCTTTTTCTTTCAAGTTCACAGAACAGATATATTTGCCTTTGTTGTGAACTATTTTCTTCTAAAGTTTAGGAACTCAGAAGTGAAGAACCAGGAGACTCGGGGTTGTATCTTTATGCAGGATTCTTTATTTGCTGTAGTCTGCTTCGTTCAAAATCTTACCCAAGTCTAACTAAGGCAGTATACATTTTAGTTCATATACCCTTTCAGGGGGAGGAGTTACATAAAGGTGGAGACACTCTGAAACAAAAGCATGTAAATGATGTAAACCGGTTTGGGAACTTGCCCTAGACTGAGAGTGTTACCAATCCTAATCCAATCAGCATAACTATTCAAACAGTGAGACTACCAAAGTTTCAGTACTCTGCTTACAATAGAGAGAAACAGGAAATATCAGGCTGGATAGAGCCAGATACAGAAAAACAGGATTTGCTGGACTCTCTTGCTGGAAAACTGTTTCACAGCAAATATCATCATCATCATCATAACCTTAAATGCTGCATTCAGTATACGAAACTGTCTCAGTTTATATACTATTGAATTGGAACCTAAATGAAAACATTTTAATAAATTTGTAACTCTACACCTTAATAGGAATGCCTTAATAGTTCAATGACAGCAGTAGCAGACATGATTTTCTCAGCTATAATCTATTAAATAAACATATATGTTACATTGTTTTGAGTTTTATGAAATTATTTCTTTTAATTTAGATGAACTTGAATTTAGATGAAACGGGTGGGATGTCTATTTCCCAGCATGCTTTGCCGATGGCACTTGAAATGGAGAGTAAATGCTAAAATTAAGTGTAATATAATGTTTTTTTTGTGTGCAAGATTAATATTAAGTGGCTTATCTGGTATAGTGATTAATGTTTTGTTATGCTAATTTAGAAGAATTTCTGTTAATGTTGGTTTTAGGATAGTTACCATCATGGTGACAAGTGGTGCATGCAGCTTGATTTGAGAGCAAATAAATACTTTATATTGCTACACTCATACAGCAAGTGTTACTGTATAACAAACTATTGTTTACATGTTAACAGCTTAGTATGTTAGCAAACTTGCTTGTTAAAGCTAGCTAAGTTTATATGAATAAAAGTGTTCACATTGAGATTACATGAAAGTTTTAAGATAAATGTATGAATTAGTGTACTCAAACATTTCAATTTAAGAACAATTAAAATGTACAAGTACAAAATAAAAATCTGCCAGTTCGGATTCCTTAAAGGGGTCATATAATGGTACATGCACTTTTTCAAGTTGATTGTACTGAAATGTGTGTTGGCAGTGCCTGTACACAACCATCATATAATGATAAAAATCTATCCAGTGTTTTTGTTTTAATCTCCTTATATGTTTTCCCCTGCCTCAAATTGAGCCGTTCGATTTTGTGACGTCACTAAATCGGACGCCCCTCCCACGATTGTTGATTGACAGCAGCGTTTCAACAGATCCCTGCCCTGAGCGAGCTGTCAGTCATCATAGTCCGTCATTGTTGATACGCTGGAGCAGAATGGCGTCTAAGCGATTGTGGTGTTCTGTTCTTGGGTGTAATAACGAACACAGCAGTAATTTTGATGTTCCTAAATCCGAACCGCTGAAGACACAGTGGCTGAGTTTTGTTTTCGAAGGGAATATTCCCCACGAGCAACGTCAATGCTTTCATGTTTGCGCGATTCGCAAATCTTTTCTCACCAGACTGCTTTATTAATGAAGGAAGTAACTTATAAAGCTGATTTTGATAAGAAGCTGCTCCTGAAAAAAGAATCGTTACCAACTATTCATGTCTCCCTGCTGAACCTCCAGAAAAAGTAAGTGTAAAATTTTATTAACCTTTATATTAATCTTTGCAAATCGCTTCACGATGAATGCGGCTAAGGTTTACACTCAGGGTACATACAGCATGTTTTCTATGTACGACGTTCTCAATATAATTCATAATCCCACGTTTATAATGAACAGCGCGTTATGGTTATTGTGTTATTACAAACTGAGTACGTATAACTTACATCAGTAAACACATAGCGTTCGTACATCTCACTAAGTTACTCTACCCTGCCAGTACACAAAGATAGATCAAAGTGACAATATAATAACCAACCATTCAGAAACGTCATGTTCGAGCCTTAATTGTCGAACTTCTTCGGGCCGTCATCTTGTTCCGACTCCGGTTCAAACTGATACGGTTGCACAGATGTGTCCTCCTCAGAGACTCCCGCTGCCATTTTTTTCCTATACCCTCAACTGTTGTCAAGGAAACACTCCATGTGCGGTGTGGTCATAACGCTGTTATGAACGCCCGCAGAACAGAGGGGCGGAGTGAGCGAAGCTCATTATCATGATATGCACTGAAATGGCGTGCTGAAAACAGAGCTGTTTTTGACCAGGTAAAATTAGTGTTTTCTTACAATACTAACGAAAATTTTTAATTAAAGTATATTACAACTTTTCATTTAGACCCTAAAGAATCAAATTAACTTGTATGAAAATGGCATTATATGACCCCTTTAAACTTTAAATTTTTTAACTTAAAAAATTTGAGGCAACTGATTGCCTTACATTTTTTGACTCACAGAGAGTCTGAGAAGAGAGGCTAGAAGCGTCATTCCCAATAAGTAGCATCTAGGGCTGGGCGACATATCGCATCACATTGTTATGCGCATCTCGTCAGTAAAGCCGGTTCCTTGATTAGTAGTAAATCGCCTTCACCTGCTTTCAGATGGAGCGGCATTTACTACAAAGAGCCGTAGTTAACTGACAAGCTGAGCCATATCGCATTAATATCACGGACGTATCGCCAGCGATAATTAATGCGATATGGCTCAGCTTGTTAGTTAACTACGGCTCTTTGTACACATTAAAAACTCCAGTGTTAAATTAACACTCCTGAGAGTGTATATGAGTCCACACTCAAGAGTGTTAAAGTTAATGAGATAATTAAGTGATTAATTGAGCATTATTGAAGACACCTAAAGCAGAATCACTGAAGGAGAAAATCTAAAATTGTAAGCCACCGTTATGGCGATCATTGTTTGCTTTAGTTGGGCTCTTGACCCTTATATTATTAACTTTAGATTTTGTTTGGCTGTTGTATCTGAGTTATAACTGCCAGATGAACAAAGAAAAAAAGTGATCTAATGGTGTTGGTTATGTTATGACAATCATCATTTGAACTTTATGTTTGTGATTTAAGCTGTACAGCATAACTGTGGTTCTGCATAAATATCCAGAATTTTAGATATAATATAAAGGATTTCTTAAAAGTTGTTTAAAAAAATCTTTCCTTTAGTCACACACAGACGTCAAGATTCAGTCAATGCATCTCAACAATGGCGACGAGCAGAATATTCAATTAGGAAAAGTAAATTACATAGACAATTCAGATCATAATTTATTCATACCGCAATGCATGATGGGAGCCATTTATGAGTTGTGATTGGTGGCAGCCACTGCAACATGCATTATTATTGTCACCATTGTTGAGATTCACAGGCTGATTATTGATGTCTGTGTTTCTAAATAAATTCAATTGAAAATGTTTTGATCAGAACAATGTTTATTAAATATTTTGGATTATAAAAAAAATACTGATAATCATATGCTGTAGAATCACAAAGCTATTGCTAACAAGTTAATCCAAGCTGTCTCAATAAGTTTCATTTTTCAGATCACAGCATGATCATGCCTAAACATAACCAACACTTTCAGATCACACTTTTCTTTGTTCATTTGACTGTTATAAATCAATAACAGCAGACAAACATAATTTAAATTGAAAGTATAAGGGTCAAGAGTCCAACTAAAGCAAACACTGATCACCATAACGGTGGCTTACAATTTGTGATTTTCTCCTTCAGTGATTCTGCTTGTTAACACCAGGTGTCTTCAATAATGCTCAATCATCACTAAATTAATCACTTAATTATCTCATTAACTTTAACACTCTTGAGTGTTAATTTAACACTCATATCTGCATCATATCTTATGATAGAATGAGATCTGAGCTCTGGCTGCAACAGTGTCGACTGGAGAGCTCCGGTGTGCTGTAACGTAAACACTGTGTTTGCAGCGTCTGAGGCAGGGGGCGCTGATCACAGCGGGCAGCCTGGCCGCGCTCGATTTCTCTATGGCAGGTTGTGGAGAGAGAGCGAGCGGGACAAAACCCCGTGGGGTTCAACATGTATGTGAGAGAATGTGGGCGCGGGACAGCGGGCACATTTTCTGCACTGAAAACACCGTCGGCCTGAGCTGACTGAATGTGTGTGCTGGTTTCGTTTTTACAGAAACCGTGGGACATGCATTGTGTAGTGTTTGTGGCCACTGAGTTGTGGGCACATTCACTACATGTAATGCACAATCGACATGAGTCGCTGGCCGCGCTCGATTTCTCTATGGCAGTTTGCGGAGAGAGAGCGAGCGGGACAAAACCCTGTGGGGTTCAACATTTCTGTGAGAGAATGTGGGCGCGGGACAGCGGGCACATTTACTGCACTGAAAACACCGTCCCACATAGCAACATTGTTTCGGCCCAGATCCGGCCCACATCTGGCACTTGTGGAATACTGATCTGGCCCACATGCAACATGGAATGACGGCCCTTGGGCGGGACAATTTGCCAATTTGTGGCAATATCAATTTGCCACATCTGGGCCACAAGCAGGCCATAGCAATGCCACATGTCAGCCAAGAGCAAAGAAATAAACCAGAACTGCACCTTATCTGAGCCACAAAGTCTGTGTATATTAAATATGGAGTCATCTCAGCCTTAATAAGCCTGTTGACAAGCAGAATCAATGAAGAGAATAAGAGAACAGAAAAAGAGACGAGCAGAAACACAAGAACTACAACTGACTTCAAACACAGCCTTAGATGAAATCAACTGAAGAGAAAAGAAGACATTAAATCTGTGAAGATCTCAGCAGAGGAGGAATAAACAACTCCACAAACAGCATTACCAGCTTCACTCATTACTAACCAGACTGACTTTATTTCTGTCAGATGTCTACAAAAGTTTTATTGAGAATTAACTGAGGTTTAACTCTAATGTGTGTCACCATAACAGTGATTGGTGTTTCCATTACTTGGGCTCTTAACTCTTATTTGATCTTTTGCCTCGGGGTCTATCTCAATCCTCGGCCGGGGCCCACGCGGAGGGGGGCGGCGGCTGGCAGAGCGAGAGCGCACGAGAGTGGTATCCTCTGTCTTTTGCACCGTCCACCACGGAGAATGCTGTTGAGACAGAAGGTGCGCACTCTGGCTGAGAAGGGGGGCGTTTCCAGGACTGTGCGCCTTCTTCATGAAGCTCAGGAAGAAAAAGCAGGAAACACCCGTCCAGCCGGTTGTGCGCGGGCTGCGCTGGTGCCTTCCACTCAAGGCCGAGACTCGCCGCGGCCTGTGAGAGCAGATGTATCAGCTCGGATTCGATGCTGGCCCGCTTCCCTGACGACTCGCGAGCAGAGGGGGGAGGTCCACAGGGCTCGCCCAATCCTCACTGTCCGACGCCAGGATATAGCAGCTGGCTTTCTCTACAGATGCAGCTATCTCGTCGTCATCAATGGCGGAAGCGGCGGCGGACGGCGGACGGCGGCCGCTGTCCGTCGGTGAGTGACTCGAGTGAAGCTGGCGAAGCTTCACTCTAAGCTTATTTATTTGGCTTTATTTAAAATAAATCCTTATTTTATTACTGATTTATTTCTATTTTTCTTTGAGAAATATACAGGTGAAACTCGAAAAATTTGAATATCGGGCACAAGTTATAATTTTGATGGTTATGGCTTACAGCTTATGAAACCCCAAATTCAAAGTCTCAGAAAATTAGAATATTACATGAAATCAATAAAAGAAGGATATTAAATACAGAAATGTCGGTCCTCTGAAAAGTATAATCATGCATATGTATCTAGTTATGTTAGTTTCACCTTTTAATTTGAATTACTGAAATACACAAACTTATACAGGATATTCTTATTTTTCGAGTTTCACCTGTAGGCTATCTTGATTCTGCTATTGACTGTCTAAAGACTTTTATTTTGACATTTTTATCTGCCGCAAAAGTTGAATTTGGTGTGTCAAAAGTTGAACCCCCAAATTCTTAAACTCTTATAAATAAAAATTATGTTCAGTGTATTTTCATGGTTAAGTGAAAAAAGCGTGGTAATGTGGCTGCTGTGGGGTCTTTCTGTAGAATCTGACATCAGTTCAGGAGAAAGTAAAATATCAGAGAACAGCAGAGAAACAAGAAGCTCTGAGAGATTCTCTGTACAGCGTTACACAGATTCCCCTCACAACATGTGACATTAGCATGAGGTGGTAACATGTGTCTTGACAACCCGCATGCAAATTCAGATGCACATCCTTTCATAATCATTGATGAGGGTGGAAAAAAATCTGTAAAAAAACAGAAGTTGAATCATTAACGGAAGACAACCTGAAGTGTCGTAGCTACACATTTAAACTGGCTTTGTCTTGTCTGGAATCATTGAATAAAGTAAAGTGTCCAATATATAGACATAAATCATATTTGATGGCAAAACAGAATAAACTACTATTTAATTTTCTTCATCCATCACTAACTTCTTACCGTTTGCAGTAAAGCAGTGATTCTCATTCTTCATACAATTTACTTTCTGTGAGCAGCTTTCCAAGTTACAAGAGTAACATTTCTTCCCATTGAGTTGAGAGTTCAAGTCTGTGAAAGAAACAAAAGAACATTTTCATGTTTCTGTGAATTATTGGAATCAAACAACAATTTCTCAGCTGTGGATCATGAATGGGAATTACAATAGAAAATAAACAATGTGAAAGTACAAAGGCAGCGTTCTAGAAGAGTTAAAAATATTAAATTACAATACAATACAATACAATTTGTATAGCACATTTAAAAACAACTGGTGTTGACCAAAGTGCTTAACAAGGCCAAAAAGACAAACAATACAAATAAAAATATAAACATAAAACACACATATCAAGATATATTAAAAGCTATTGAGAAGAAATGCGTTTTCAAAGTAGATTTAAAAATTGACAAAGTTTGGACAGATCTAATTTAAGCCGGTAGGCTATTCCATAGCTTAGGTCATTTTGGACTAATTGTAAATGAGTGATGCATTTCTGACCCACTGAGCAAAATGATGTCTAAAATATGTCTTTTCAACGTCTTTGTCACAAAAGTCGAACGTTGAAAAGACATCCACTGAGAAGCCAGTGTAGGGTATTCACCAATCAGACACATACTAATTATTCATTATACACAAAGGTTTATGAAACTCCTCACACAGCCCAAATGAACAAACACAAGGGCAGAAACAGTGTCATGTTACAGGGCATGATAAGGAGATTTTACGACCTCCGAGGAATGTGGCCACATACTCAAAGAAAGAGACTATGAAACAGAAACCCTCTTTAAAACAGACTTTGCTGCATTAATCATAGACTAACTGATCTATAAATGAACATGCATAAAACTGTGAAAGAAACAGTGTAAATGGTTTATTGTCTCGTGTATTATTAGGTATATATTATGGTATGTATCCTGGTATACAACCAACTAACGATCAATGTAACCTCACCTGTATCATGCTTCCTACCAAATTAATTCTCATTTAATGACACACACTTTGATGTACATCACCTTCTCTTAGAATGCAATGTGAATTTGTTATGTCTATTTGAGCTTGAATGAACAGTCTAAGCATGCTGGGGACAAAGACCATAAATCAACTAAGAGCCGCTTCCCCTCTCGGACAGGTCACCTTACTGATAGGTCCATTCAAACCATAGGGGTTGGTTCTCTCTCAGGGTATATCAGAGGCTGGCAACATAGACCGCCCTCTCTTAGTTCTTTCATCCAGCCGCAACACTGTTTCGGGTGATACGGGGAAACCCCCCCCCCCCTCCCCCCTCCATGGGGGTTCAGAGGCCTCCCAGCAGGCCTGGATCCCAACCAGATCAGGCAGGAGAGAGAAAACTCTCTCACAAAGAACCAAGGACAATCTCAGGAGTTTTGGAACAAAGACTCCAACCAACAACGACTCCAATCACCCATCCTTTTGACTTCCTCACTTCTCCTGGGTGCTCGGCGTGGCCTCAACAGAGTCCCAGGCCTTGACCAAACCAATCATGCGTTCCTGGAGAAAGAGAACGCTCAACCAACTTCCACTTGACGCTGCCGGAACCATCAACGACTTCAATTTTCAACAACTTCAAGAATTGTTCCCATTACAAATGCAAGTATTCAATTCAATGAAATGTGAAAATGAAATTCTGATGGTTCTCCTCATAGACCCTCTTCCGGTTTCCAATTTCATCCTATCACTAACCTATTTATGTATTCATGTGTGTATGTTGTTTAGTTTATTTATATTCATATAAATATCTATATTTAGTTAATAAAACTTGTACATAATATGTATTTGGTTCTGTTTTGTTTGCAATACAAGTCACTTTACGATCACGGTTTTTGCTACTGGCTCAAAGTGCTGTACAGGCGAAGAAATAATTATTCTTCTGTGGCCATGGAAGATACCCTTTTCTTAGAATAAATTAATAATCAAAATAGTTCTTTGGACGAACTGATTAATTGATTGTAATATTAATTCAGCCACATCAAGTTAATCCAATTAACTGACCCAAATATTTATAATTAATAATAACAAGATATTATTGATTATTAATATTTCCAAAAAGCTGAGTTCCTTAGAAAATGGTGGAGAATGCAGGCATCGTATTAAACATTGTATGCAAGCAGACAGTAATCAATCATATGTTGTCCCATAAGTTTTTATTAACATCTCATACATGCACGCACAAGCATCTGAAATCAGCAAAACTATAGCCAGAATATGCCTTCCTACGAAGGGCAGAAAGTTTCTCAAATGCTATAATGCATATTTAAATCGTACGATAAGAAACTCCTGATATTAGCGAAGAAATCCTAATTTCAGATAGAAGTCGAGGGTACGTTAAGCCTTCTCTGACGAAGAAATCTCAGATCAACCGCGCGTAAATGGTACCAGAACAAATTAATCTGATTATGGACGAAGAAAACTCCATTCTCAGCATTTTGAAGGTGATCTGAGCGATGCTCCTCAGTCACCAATCAAGGCCTTGTTGTTCGTTACGTCATTGTATTCATTTTAAACCGCTGAAGCGCTCATTTGAAACAATCGCGTCGGATTAGTGGTATAAATTCTAGCCTAAGCTAACTAGTAATTTGCCATTGTCTGTGAAAGAACAGTGCTGTTTTGATTTGTTAAAAAACAGTCACTCACACGCAACGTCGTGTCTAAGTGAGAGACTCAGTGCAAACTGTCAGCACAGCTGGCATTGTGTCCAGAACGCGAGCAGGCGTTCCTATCTAGTTTTTCTGACAACAGCACCAATCTCACAGACCCTCGTGTAAACAAGCGACGGTTGTAGCCAATAGCTCCCTCAATCCTAACTTGCACGCATAACTTACAAGTAAAACCCTCTACCTCGAGTGATAGTTCTAGCACCGCCTAAAACTTAGACACGTTAGAGCGTAAAGTGTAACCTTAAACCAAAGACTATAGATTTTGCGTGATTTGAACCGAGTGATTTGAACACGAGTAATGAGAGTCAAAGCTCTTCGAGGCTTTGAATCAAAAGGAGTCAACTGCGTCACAAATGATTCTTTGTTTGAAACGCCCTCGCTGGCGACCCCTGCTGGTCAAAACAGTGGAAGTGTAGCGGAAACTCAAATCAACTGAACACCTTTTACAAACCAATCGCAAAGGTTTTATCAAAAAAAAAAATGTAATCAGGTAATGGCAATCCGCGAGCTACCTAATATCGTTTAATATGAGGTGTCTTTCAAGGCACAATATCTTAGTAAACCGTAGGGCTCGTTTTATGAAAGCTTGACTTGAAAGTCAATCAGACCCTTTATCAAATGCGTCATTAAATGTGTACGAATCTATAAAGTGATACGAGATCACATAGAGACCAGATACACAATGGTTCACGAACCGTTGAAATTTAAAACAATTTCGAAACAGCTATGACGCGTAACGAAGCCCAGTTTAATAAAATCACGTGACCTTAGCAGTGATACACTCCGAATGACTTGAGACGAATGATTCACCCTGGCGTCAGAGCTTCTCGAAGCACGTCTCATAAGAGTGTTAAACCACCCTCTTCTCTCTCTCTTTCTCTCTCTCGACCCCTTCCTCTTGGTTTCAGATTGAAACCCAGATACTTTGGGTTTTTATTTGTGTTTCTTTTATTTTTACTTAAATCTACCCCTATTTTATTTGGTGTATTTACACCTGTTGAGCCTGAATAGTCCTATTCAGTTAAATTGAATTTAATTAAATTGGGAATTTAATTAAATCAATTTGCTTAGTCAAGTTCCCCTCTAGTTACCAGAGCTATGAGAACACACAATGTTTACATAATTATTTTTTTTGATTTTATTTCAATTTCAGTTATTTACTTTTGTTTCAGCCTGAATTCTTATATTCAGCTAAAGAAAAAAAAAAGGGCTTAACTAAATTTGAAATTTAATTAAATTACTTGATACGCTTCCCTTTGCTTTTAGTTTTCTTAGAGCTATAAGGACGTTCTAACTTTACCTTTACCTTATTTTAGATCACTAGTCACTATCCTCATCTTCTCTCTCTCTATAGGATTACAATATCTAGCGACTGTTGTTTCCATAGAGAGTTACACAGGTCATTAATATCCTACTTCCTGTCTGTGTTTTACCCATCCTCACTCCTTAGCACCAAGCTAAGTACATGAAGTACGGCTAAACACAAACACACAGTAGGCCCCAGACAGAACTGGAAACACTTCCCATTGTTTCTTCTTCTTCTTTTGGACCTTGAGATGTCTGATGTGTCCCTGGTAGCTTAGTCTAACAGCAGCATAACCCATAAGTGACTCCTGTTTACCTGTGTCTCCTAGATAAACCTAAATAGGTAAAACACTCCTTTCTTCCTCTTCTTTTCTGGTTTCATCCTATTGTTTTATTTTGTTTTTGCTCTATCTGTTACTCTCGTGGCACAACATGTGAGAAGAACCATCAGCATTTTTGAGTAATAGGTTATGACATGTAAGAGCCCAGTCATCAGTCGATGCTGCTTAAAGCACGTCAACTAAGATACTCAAAACCTTTTTTTTTTGTTGTGTGTGCTCACCAACACTAAATTTTAGCTGCTCCACATAGCCATTCTCCCACACAGATAGCTCACCACCTCTGTAGAAACTTGCATTTGCCTTTGCCATTTCTCTCTCGTGTTCCCACAAGTGTGCCAGTAGGCCTCAGACACCCAGCCCTGCCACCAGGACCACCTGAAGACCCGGCAGAGCAGTGTCATGGACATCCTTCAGCCTGAAGCAGGCAACGACCTGCCACGGCAGAGGAAGGAACAGTTAGGCAACAACGAAAGCAGATGTCTGACACCCAGCCTGAGCCACCAAGAGCTGACCAGCATTCTCTTCTCCTTGGCCATGCTCCCGCAGGCCTCAAACAGGAGGTAAATGAACTAACGCTGCCAGCCACAGGACTCCACAGAGAACGAACGCTGCTCAACGGGAGAAGGCACAGGACAGATGCAAGGACCCTGACAGAGCAGAGCAACTGAAAGAGATCATCAGTTTTCAGGCGGACGACAGCTCTGAGCACCTGCAAACCGACGGGTAAAGAACTGTTTCACTCAAAGAACTTAAAGAAATGGTTGAACTCAAAGAGAGCTAAAGCCATCAATGTGCAGCGGAAGTCCGAACACTGACTTAGCGATGCTGTAACATTATTGACGCACTCCATGTGGTCCAAAGAGAGCTGCAACAGTCCAACCCACTACAAATGGACCACACAAGAAAGATGGACCCTGCTGACCTTCACATTAGCAGCGTAAGCTTCCCCAGCCCTGCACAAAGGGGGGAGGAGCCAAAGCCCTCGGCTTAACACTTCACCAGACAGTGCCCTGAGAGCCCCTGCAGCTGCAGGAGGGAAAGGTAAATCAGACAAACCCTGAAATGGCACATGAAGTGACACTCAACAATCTCAAGTGAAAGGTCAGAAACATCCCTGCCAATCTACGAGACATTGATTTTCACCTGCAGTCTCCAACCGGTATGGCACACCGAGACAGACTCCATCTGATCTGGACACATCCAGCCCAGCTGGGCCCTGCCCAGACACCAAGCAGGACAGACCTAGAAAGCCTTGTGCTACCACCACCGACTCCGAACGAGTTGTCTGTGGAACTTACAACGAACCTGTGACGGAGGAGGACACCAGCTTCAAGAAACTTTTCCTCCATAACCAGTTAGTCACCATATTTTCACCTGCCCCCACGCAATGCCCACTCAACGATGTGTGACCTGATGCGGAAGGCCTCTAACACAGAAGGCCTCCCCAGAAAGGGTTCCTAAGACCCCATTGATCCTGAACTGCAAAACCAGAAGCCACACAGCATGAACACAATGCAAGACTCTGCTAAAAAGTCCCTGGTCAGCATAGGACATAAAACTTTTAAAGTAGATGAAAATGGGTGCTCAAAGAGTAGCAAGACTCTGCATTAGTAAAAATAGGATTTTACTGATATAAAGAAAATCTTGAATGGACGTGTAAGCCTCACCTGCCAACAGACTATGCACAACTCTTTTGAAACAAACATTTGCTACATGCTGGTTGAATTGGCACTGCTACATTAGTTTCCATGACAATGAAGGGTTACAGGAAACACTAGCTCCAAATAGCTTATACCTTGACGCCATAGTGTAGGAAAACCACCTGAGTTTTAAACTACTGTTAACCTACAGGCGTGCATTTGACCATTGCGGTCCAACTGGAACACAACATGCGATACGCATTTTGATCACTGGTTGCTGGCTTGTCTAAATGCAGATAAAACGATATGGGGAATTGACATCTCTACTGTAAGTGAAAGAGTCTTAGATTTCCAACTGGTATCAGTAAGTTCAGCATTAAAGCGTAAGTCTGTTTGACAAAGGAATCTCATCTCAGCAGCTTGTAAACTGTACCGATATCTATCCTGCTTTGGTTAAAGAAATCCAAATTGCAGTATTGCTAAACCTGTTTCTGAAAAAGAAAGCTCAGGACAGTGTTATATATACGTAGACCTGGGTGATGCTCCCCTTTCTACAATGTAAAGGCCTTACAAATTATTGTTAGATTGATGTAATTCACCTAAATTTTTAGCTGCATCCACAAGCAGAGAGCTACCTAGCGATCAAAACTGTTCACTCGCTGAAAAGTCAGCATTTATGCATGAGAGGGACGTAACTATATAGGCTTACACAAGCTTTGACTTACAGCAAATCTATTTCCTTACTTTGTAAACAAATAGAATAAGTTGTGTAAAGTAAAGAGAAGAGTTCCATGAGTAAAATTAGCAAATGCCAAAACACATTAGCATTTTACTGAATGTAACATCAAGTTCTTGAAAGACTTAAAGTATAGGCGCCCCCTTTTAACCCGTTTAAACATGCATAACTCAGTAAAATGTGTAGACATTCTTCAGGTACTGTTGAATTGTTCTGACATGCACTGGTTCCCATGACAACGACTTGTCACAGGAAGTGCTAACTCGTGACATCATTTTGTAAACAAACCAGCCTAGGTGGCTAAGCTAACTTAACCTAGCGTCCATCCAGCTTAGGCTAAGCTAAGCTAACCTAGCATCCATCCAGCTTAGGCTAAGCTACATAATAACTTCTACAGTTAGCGGTTAGCATCATTTACTTGAAGCCTTAATTACAGCTTTTATGTATACAGCGCAAAGTATTCTAAAATACTTTCTTTAACCCCATTTAGGGTTTCTAATTTTTCTCTTTCCTTACTTTCAATTCTTCTCAGCTGAATTTCACCTTCACTAGTTTAGGCATAGTCCTTGCTGAGCGCTGTAGGCTAAATTTGCAGATGCCATGTGAATTAAACCCAAGTTTAATTACATGTAAGCTGTGTAGCTAGAGAAGAATTATTATAGTTATGAGAATTTTCATCAGCATATTGACTAAACCTTTGGAGGGACACACACGGTGTGGTCTTAAACACGCAACAGCTGTGACCCACTAGGGAGTGTTGGTCCAGGCAAATCTAAAGGTTAGTCACTAGTGCTATTGATTATTCTCAATTTCAGATCATTACCGCTGTTTTGATTACTTACTTTATTTTTTTTTTATTTTTTTTTTTTATTTCCACTTTGATAATAATAGCAGTCAGCTATTCCCTTGTCTATTCGGTCATCTATATGATTTAATTCCATTTCCTCTCTTGTTCGAATGTGGTTCTATTTCCCATTGGGCCCAGAAAGGAAACAGAGACACCTTTATTTGTGATTGTGTTTATTTTCAACAAGTGCACTCATTTTTGTGACCCTGCAACACAAGTAATTTCAACAATTACTAGGGCATAACTATAGTCCTGAGGATTGATAATAAGCATAATTTGAATAGGAAAGCTGTCCCTTTTCCTCCTATCCTTCACTTCGTCAAGCCGCAGTGAACCACCATTTAAGTCCAGAGAAATAATTTAGTCATAAGAACCATCTTAAGTCATTTATTTCATCTCGGCTATGCCCTTTCCAGGAAATACTCTAGGAACCACACAAGTCTTAGCCTCCTAACATCCACAGCTAAGATGATAAAGATACAAGAGACACATCACTAGCTAGATACACATGAAACACCTAACTTTATGCTACATATCTAGCGAACCCATTAAACAGTGGTTCTGAACTTTTAGGGTCATGAATTTGTCTCTCACCACAAGTGTGCCAAAATGTCACAGAGCCTCTGCTTAACCTGACCCCAACCTTCCAGCTTACCAAAGACTATGACAAACCAATGGACACTATGAGAAACCACCTCTAACCCCTCCAACCACCCACGAACGCCGTCTGCACCCACCGACAACCGGTGCCCCAGACAACTGAAATCAACAAGCACACGCTGCGTGCACAGGACAACACTCTGTGTTATGCACCTGATGACATCGCTGCGCCAAAGCTTGTGGTGCCACAGTGCAAAAGGGGGGTTCATGCCAGTGTATGCCCATGACGCAGCATGTGCTGCACACCGCAGCACCAGAACACCGAAGCAAGTGGCATACCGGCGTCCTCGAAGCAGAAAGACTGTCCTAGCCAACAAAGGACGACAGTCGCTGAGATCTTTCCTCCCTTTCTCTCTCCCTCTCCCCTTTGTCTGTTCCAGGATGCTGCTGTGGTTAGTCTTCCTGTGCCTCCAGCCAACCAGAGGACAGCCGCAGTCGGTCATCTCACCAGGTCCGGTATCAGGCAGCGTCCCGAAGGAACAACCGGGACTCCTTATCACCAACTGCAGGACCCACACCTAGAGAGTGTATGTTCGACTCCACTCCCTCGCCCACGCTGAGGCCAATGTCGAACACATGCTCAACCAACTTGAAAAAAAAAACTGTCACACAAGCAGAGCCAGATGGACACAACCGCCACGGCCGTCGGAACTCTGTTAACATTGGCATGTCCAGTGTCAACGCACTGAACCTAGCCACCGTGAGACAACGTGTGGCTGAAATTCAAACTGAAATCCCACAGCTAAAAGGGCAACTCACAACACAGAGTGCCTCCCTGCCGTCCATCGGCAAGACATCGAAGGGAACTGTGGTAATTCTCAACACCCACAGCGTTCGGCTGAACCAGACAGTGAACTCCATGAAACAGCTGTTTACGGTCTTCCAGAATGACTTTACTCAAACTCAGCTGGTCTGCAGTCTCTGATCCAAGACACACGCTGCCCTGCTGAGGCCAAACCTGAATCAAAGCTGGAAACCTCATCCTTCTTCAAGAACCACAATTTCACCCTAACTCCAGTATGACAGGTGATACCCAGTCAAGGCACCTTCTGCCCCAACACCTGCTGCAGAGACCTGTACTGGGCTACTGTCCACATCAACCGCCGTGGAACGACCACCACTCCAGAAGACGCGAGCAACCAGAGGCCACCATGGCCTTCCAGCCTTCTATGACAAAGGTGTGTCTGATCTCTCGGCACTTTCAACTTCGATCATGGTTGTCCTTAAGGGGGACAACAACGATCGAAAGGGGGGATCTGTAGGGTATTCACCAATCAGACACATACTAATTATTCATTATACACAAAGGTTTATGAAACTCCTCACACAGCCCAAATGAACAAACACAAGGGCAGAAACAGTGTCATGTTACAGGGCATGATAAGGAGATTTTACGACCTCCGAGGAATGTGGCCACATACTCAAAGAAAGAGACTATGAAACAGAAACCCTCTTTAAAACAGACTTTGCTGCATTAATCATAGACTAACTGATCTATAAATGAACATGCATAAAACTGTGAAAGAAACAGTGTAAATGGTTTATTGTCTCGTGTATTATTAGGTATATATTATGGTATGTATCCTGGTATACAACCAACTAACGATCAATGTAACCTCACCTGTATCATGCTTCCTACCAAATTAATTCTCATTTAATGACACACACTTTGATGTACATCACCTTCTCTTAGAATGCAATGTGAATTTGTTATGTCTATTTGAGCTTGAATGAACAGTCTAAGCATGCTGGGGACAAAGACCATAAATCAACTAAGAGCCGCTTCCCCTCTCGGACAGGTCACCTTACTGATAGGTCCATTCAAACCATAGGGGTTGGTTCTCTCTCAGGGTATATCAGAGGCTGGCAACATAGACCGCCCTCTCTTAGTTCTTTCATCCAGCCGCAACACTGTTTCGGGTGATACGGGGAAACCCCCCCCCCCCCCCCTCCCCCCTCCATGGGGGTTCAGAGGCCTCCCAGCAGGCCTGGATCCCAACCAGATCAGGCAGGAGAGAGAAAACTCTCTCACAAAGAACCAAGGACAATCTCAGGAGTTTTGGAACAAAGACTCCAACCAACAACGACTCCAATCACCCATCCTTTTGACTTCCTCACTTCTCCTGGGTGCTCGGCGTGGCCTCAACAGAGTCCCAGGCCTTGACCAAACCAATCATGCGTTCCTGGAGAAAGAGAACACTCAACCAACTTCCACTTGACGCTGCCGGAACCATCAACAACTTCAATTTTCAACAACTTCAAGAATTGTTCCCATTACAAATGCAAGTATTCAATTCAATGAAATGTGAAAATGAAATTCTGATGGTTCTCCTCATAGACCCTCTTCCGGTTTCCAATTTCATCCTATCACTAACCTATTTATGTATTCATGTGTGTATGTTGTTTAGTTTATTTATATTCATATAAATATCTATATTTAGTTAATAAAACTTGTACATAATATGTATTTGGTTCTGTTTTGTTTGCAATACAAGTCACTTTACGATCACGGTTTTTGCTACTGGCTCAAAGTGCTGTACAGGCGAAGAAATAATTATTCTTCTGTGGCCATGGAAGATACCCTTTTCTTAGAATAAATTTATAATCAAAATAGTTCTTTGGACGAACTGATTAATTGATTGTAATATTAATTCAGCCACATCAAGTTAATCCAATTAACTGACCCAAATATTTATAATTAATAATAACAAGATATTATTGATTATTAATATTTCCAAAAAGCTGAGTTCCTTACACCAGAATGAACGTTTTTATGACGTCTTTTTTTGACGTGTTCTGCACGCCTGATATAAACGTTCATGGACCCTCTTCGTACAATGTTAAAAACTAGTTCAAATGTGGCCATTGTGGACATATTTTCAACATCATTTATGGCCTCATTTATATATAATTTATACTGTTTCTGGACCAAATAAACACTCTAAGGATGCATAAAAACTCAAGTTTATTTCAATGCAATTGCTAAGCAACTCAAAGACAGTTTCACAGACTGGTCTCATTTCACATCAGCTTTCTTTGCTGTTGCAAATGTGTTTAACAACCACAATGTCACCGCAGCCAAAAAAACACAAAAGATGTAATGAGAGTTAAGAGTTTAAATTAAGGAAACACTAATCACTGTTATGGTGACTTCAAATGAAACAGAGTTAAACCTCTGCTAATTCTCAATAAAAACTTCTGTAGATGTTCATCAATGACTCAATTCACTCACTTATTTTCATTCAAGTGGACCATATTAGAGAATTAATGTAGGGAATATTGAATGAGGGTATAGGGTGTAATTGTAATTATTTTTTTGCTCTTGGCTGACATGTGGCATTGCTATGCAGAGGTGTAAAGTCCAGGTTCAGAAAGTAAAAGTCCTCCTCAATATTTTGTTCCATCACCTGGATTTGCTAATTTAGACAGGAGAGAGAACTAATTAGTGAAATCAGCTGACTGAGTTCATGGGTGGAATAAAACATATGGCAGGACTTTTACTCTCTGACCCCTGGACTTTCCACCTCTGATTATTACTAACCAGACAGACTGTTTTTACTCAATATAGTGAAGTTTCAGCTATATAAAGTATTTAAATGCAGTGTGAAGTTGAATTGTGTATTAAGAAATATCATTGTTTTAGTGGACTCAATTAAAAATATTTTACTATATTAAAACTATATTAAAAATAAGCCGGTGGCACCGCAACCCCGGTTCCTTTAGTTACCTAAAGGCACCGGGGTGGTGGTGCCGCCGGCTTTGGCCCTTCATCGCTGCTCGCAGCTATATTTATATGTATATATATATATAAAAAGAAGCCGGTGGCACCGCCTTTAGGGTTATTGTGCACGACGTTATTGTGCACGACGTGCAAAAACGTAACCCTGCTTTGACTGTCGAAAAGAAGTGTGCTGTAGAGCTTGCATCAGTGTGGCCTCTGCAAAAGTGTGCATCGAGGGCACATATCAACCACAAAGTATGCGTGAGCAACCTTCTGAAACCTAAAATGAAAAATGAGATGCCCTACGGTCTCATGGATTTAACGGACACATGAAATAAGTACACAAGACCGAGTATTCATATGAAGTGTGCCATTTGGGACAGGGCCTATGATCGTGAACCACAATAGCCACATATATGAGATAATTTAAATATAGAATAATTTTTAATGTCATAGGATGTCATAGCTCAATATGTTTTGCAGCACTTAAATGTGTAAATATAGAAGCCCAGTATTTATCTGGAGGTCTTTGTACAGGTTTATTAATGTAATTATATTTTACGCTTATGTGTTCTATGATATGCAATGGAAGTAAATTTTAATTTTTAACATGGGTGTATTCACAACACATAGCATACGATATAATATCTTAAGATTATTCATCATTATGTTGTCTCTGCCTTTTCTGTTTTAATGATATTCAGAACAGAAAAACTAAATGTTCCTTAATTTTAATTAACACTAACTTTATTCTCATCTGAATTATAAATAATTGATTGTGATACTCCCATATACTACAAAAATAATACTACCATTAAAAACACATTTGATTTTCTTTTTTAATCAATGTAGAATGTAACTTAAAAATAAACAGATTAGTGCTCCTACTCTGAGGACAGGAAATGAAAACCAATGCGACATGATGAATGTCCAAAAGATGGCACCCACAGACTGTTTTGAAATAGGGTTGGATAAATATATTTTGCTTTTAAAACAGTGTGTGTGTGTGTGTGTGTGTGTGTGTGTGTGTGTGTGTGTGTGTGTGTGTGTGTGTGTGTGTGTGTGTGTGTGTGTGTGTGTGTGTGTGTGTGTGTGTGTGTGTGTGTGTGTGTGTGTGTGTGTGTGTGTGTGTGTGTTTTTGGTTGGGTGACAGTTGTAGGTTACAGTTTGACAAGAGACTGTGACAAAAGCACAATGTTGTGTTTTATTGCGGGTGTACACAAATATAAGTAAACAATTTGCAGTTTGAATCATTTTCTTTTATAAAAAAAAAAAATGACGGAGTATGTTTTTATGTTTCCACTGTTCGATAGCGCCCGCGTCTCTCTCACTCTCTCTCTCTCTCTCTCTCTCTCTCTCTCTCTCTCTCTCTCTCTCTCTCTCTCTCTCTCTCACACACAGTTCGATCGCGCCCGCGGCTCTCTCTCTCTCTCTCTCTCTCTCTCTCTCACACACACACACACACACACAGTTCAAACGCGCCCGCGCCTCTCTCTCTCTCTCTCTCTCTCTCTCTCTCTCTCTCTCTCTCTCTCTCTCTCTCTCTCTCTCTCTCTCTCACACACACACACACAGTTCGATCGCGCCCGAGCCTCTCTCTCTCTCTCTCTGGATAAAGGGCTAAGCTTGGAGGAACTCACCATAGCCGTTAATCAGCTGACCTCAGGGCGCTCACCTGGAATAGACGGACTCAGCATAGACTTTTTTCAGCACTTCTGGGGGACTATAGGATCTGATGTTCATGAGGTCCTGATGAGCTCTTTTGAACAAAGCTTGCTTCCAACATCTTGTAGAAGAGCTGTTTTAACATTCCTAAAAAAGGAGATTTATCCCATCTTAAGAACTGGAGGCCTGTTGCGCTTTTATGTACTGAATACAAAGTGCTTTCTAGAGCTCTGTCTAATAGGCTGAAGCCTTATATTGGCTTACTTGTGCACATGGGTCAGACCTATTGTATCCCAGATCGGACTATAATGGACAATTTATTTTTAATGAGAGATGTATTACACTGTAAAACCCAACAAGTTAAGCTAACTCATTTCATTTGAGGAAACCGATTGCCTCAATTCATATAAGTTTATAAAAAACAATAGTTATGAGTACTCTGAACTTATTTTAATCGAGTTCACTAAAACAATGATATTTCTTGAAACAAAATTAAACTTTACACTGCATTTAATACTGTATATAGCTGAAACTTTACTTTATTGAGTAAAAACAGTGAAATGACAAACTTTAAATGAACTCAGAGCACTTGCAGTTACGGCTAGCTCACAATATCACACACAAAGTCAACTCCAATGAGTTAAGCTAACTCATTACATTTGAGGAAACCGATTGCCTCAATTCATATAAGTTTATAAAAAACAATAGTTATGAGTACTCTGAAATTATTTCAGTTGAGTTCACTAAAAGTGGATATTGCAGTCAAGAAATTAAGTGATTAATTAAGTGATTACTGAGCATTAATGATGAACACCTGCTGTTAACATGCAGAATCACTGAAGGAAAGAGAAACACAAGAACTACAACTGACTTCCAACCACAACATTAGACAAAATCAACTGAAGATAAAATATGTTTAAATCTGTGAAGATCTCAGCAGAGGAGGATTGAACAACTCCACAAACAGCATTACCAGGTTCACTTATTACTAAACAGTTTGACTTTTATCATGCGTCTACAGAAGTTGTTATTGTGAATGAACTGAGGTTCAGATGAAGTTGATTTATTGAGTTTTATTTAAAGACACCATGATAGTGGTCAGTGTTTGCTTTAGTTGGGTTCTTGACCCTAGACTTTATAACAACAGTTTTTCCTATGGCTGCTGTAACTGAGTGTTTATATAACACATTTGTTATGGCACAAAAGCCAAAAGAAAATTTGAGCATGTGGTTGTGTTTTGATGATGATTTATGGAATGATGAATCATCATTTGGTGTCTTGATTCTCTGATCTTTTCTAGAGAATAATCTCTGATTAAACAGGTGATATATAACTTGTATTATTCATTATAAAAGAACTGTGATTCTGCTGTAAGGCCCAATCAGATTTTAAAAACGTCTATGGTATCATGCTGACTTACACAGACATCAAGAATCAGTATATGAATCTCAACAATGGTGACCATTAAAAAAACGATTCATGCTGCAATGCATGCTGGGAGCCATGGATAAGGTTTGTATTATGGTAGTACCCAGCATGCATTGCAGTATGAATAGTTTTTTAGTGGTCACCATTGTTGAGATTCATATGCTGATTCTTGATATCTGTGTTAGTTTTGGTAATGAACCACATTTTCTGTAAAATTCTTCATACTATCTCATAGGCATAACATTGCTAGTTCTTATGTTGTAGAATCTTAGTTTCGAATACAACTAATAATATAATCAGAGATTAGACTCTGAATGAGATCAGTGAATCAAATCATTAAGAGATGATTGTCATCATCAAACCTTGACCATCATCACCCGGACATACTTTTTCTTGAATTTTGTGCCATAACAAATGTTTCATAAACACTCAATTACAACAGCCAAAGAAAAAACTAGTACTCAAACGTCAAGGGTCAAGAGCACAAATAAAGCAAACGCTGATCTCCATCATGGTGACCTTAAACCTTGTATTTCTTGTGTTTCTCTTTCCTTCAGTGATTCTGCTTGTTAACAGCAGGTGTTCATCACTAATGATCAATCATCACTTAATTGATGATTAATTAACTTAACTATATAATTATTATTCAATTATCATTCTGGGATCTAGAAATGTTCTATAACTCATTCAGTTTGAGTTCTGTTTCAGTCATTCAAGACACTTCAAGTTTCGGTATTATTTAAGTGCAGTGAACTCAATTTAATTGAGTGAATATTACTGTTAGGTTTTACAGTGGATGTGTGCAAGGAGTATGATCAGAATGTCGGACTTTTATCCCTGGATCAAGAGAAAGCTTTTGACAGGATTGATCACAGGTTTTTGTTTTCTGTTTTAAAAGCTTTCGGTTTTGGAGAGAGATTTATAGCCTGGATAAGTCTCCTTTATAATGGAGCATCATGTATGGTCAAAGTAGGGAGGGGACTTAGTCGACCAATACCAGTGGAGAGGGGAATAAGGCAAGGTTGTCCTATTTCAGGACAGCTGTATTCACTGGTTATTGAACCCCTTTTGTGCATGTTAAGGAACAACTTGAATGGGTTTAGGTTACCAAATTGTGATTTTGAGTCCCCTTTAGTGGTGTCAGCATATGCTGACGACATTAATATATTCATCAAAAATGACAATGATATATGTACAACAGTAAAAGCTTTGGAGTGTTATGAGAGGGCTTCCTCGTCAAAAGTTAATTGGGATAAAAGTGAAGCTTTACAAGTGGGGAAGTGGGAAAATGAAAAGCTGCCTTGTTTACCTGGAGGTTTAAAGTGGGGAAAAAATGGATTAAAAGTGTTGGGTATTTTCTTTGGCACACAGCAATTTCAAGAAAAGAATTGGGAGGGAATAATGGAGAAGGTGTGTGCAAAAATGTCCAGGTGGAGGTGGTTGCTGCCCCAGATGTCGTACAGAGGACGTGTTTTAGTAATGAATAACTTAGTGGCGTCCATGTTTTGGCATAAATTCATGGTGTTAAATCCATCAAAAGCACTGATTGAAAGTTTACAGAGGAAAATTTTAGATTTCTTTTGGTCAGGCTGTCATTGGATTAGAGCTGCAGCCCTTTATCTTCCTCTTTGTGAGGGGGGTCAGGGACTTGTTCATTTATCTTCACGGATTGCGACTTTTAGACTAAAATCTGCACAGAGATATTTATATGGGAATGGGTTGAGGTGGCATGAAACTGCAAAGCTGCTTCTACAGAAGGTAGGGAGGTTGGGGTACAGTAAGCAACTTTTTCTGTTAACTGAAGAAGTAGATTTTGGAGATTTAACATCTTTCTATGAATCAGTTGTTCATGCATGGCAGATTTTGAAGTTCTCAAGAGATTTTACTGCGATGCCTGGAATGTGGCTCTTTGAAGAACCTCTGTTTTATAATGATTTTATTTGCGTAAGGTCATTAAAGTCTGCCAGTTTACGCTCAGCACTGAGAGAGGCAGGATGCACAAAGTTAGGCCATCTCTTTAGAGCCATGCGCTCACCCCTAGTGGAACTGGGTCAGTTGGCCAATATAAGATCTGAGAGATTAATTAAAAAATAGTGGATGAGGTCTGTGAGTCATTGCCACAGTCACTGAAAGCTTTTGCAAGTGATAGTGATGTGTTGGGTCAGTGGGAGGACGGGTGTGAATATGGGTTCCCCAACCTTGATATATCTCTAACAGTGCAAGAAGGGCTTGGCATAGAGAATAGTTTTCTTTCATTTTTAAATGTGCAGCTGGGGTCATTTGAAGAGCTGGGCAAGGAAAGAATGTATATTCTGTGTGTGAAAATGCTCCATATGAGAGCTTTGGAGGGAATGAAACCATCAAGGTGGTTTGATTATTTTGGCCCAGATCAGTCTGTGAAAGGCTGTTGGAGAGCTCTGTATAAGCTACTGTTGTGGCAAAAACAATAATTAAACAAAGAGCATCACAGCGTAAGAGACATCAGATTCCAAATTGTATTTTAAAAGATTTATTCTTGCAAGAAGTTCCCAGTCCATCCACAGTCCAGCTGCAGGCGGAGTGAGACAAGCAGCAAGATTCTGGCTAGCAGCCTTATACTGTTCTCTTCAAAGCAATCTCTTGTCAATTGTTATTTAGATAAGAGGAACAAAAGAACTTTACGACTGTCCCTAAGACCAGGGGGTCTTCTCACCTCTGAAGTCAGAGGTCACTTGCTCTCTGCATGCTGCATATCTCACACACACCCTCTAGCTGTATTAACATAACAATATAATACAAGGCTCTCTGTTCTCGTGCTCAGGAATACAGAGATCATATGGTATTTCAATGCAATGTTCATTATTAATCAGCCAATATTAAAATTTCCACTACAATTCCTCCCTTTTTTATAATTCAGATTATCTAATCATAATAATAAAATCAATAGAGCAAATTTTAAGTTGTATTATCAGAATAACACATTAACATTAATCCACGTCCATCTCTTCATGTCTGATTTTCGTATACCTGATCACTTTATTTAATGCCCTATTTAATAAAACCTTTCCAGAAAAGTTTTATAATCTTATTCAATCTTCTAACCAATGTAATTGTTCAAAATGATCTCTAATATTTCCATTACGGACCGTCTTTTTTTTAGCTTATTACCGTACTTCACCACAATTAAATAGATTTTCTACTTTCCCTGAAAACATTTGAACCAATCAAATCATTAGATCTATATCAATACTAAGCCCTAGTTTGACTCAATCAAATAAAAATCATCACAGAAACAGATTCTTCTGCTAAACTTAAACATTAGTTGGTCCTCATCTTCCTCCAGGTGTGATGATCATCTCGTTCGCCCATGGACATTCCATCTTCACCATTTTGACACTTTGCGTGACGTAGCAATGGTCTTCCCTCGTCGGGAAGGAGGCTGTTACTAGCACAAGCCTTTGATCCCTCACTTTTTGTTCTGATGGTTGATTTGAGGCTTGTCGGCGTAGTCTAAGGTGAGATGCTTAGACCCAGGTCTAACACTCTCCAATCATTTTCAAATCCTTACAAGATTTTCCCTTAGATCACGATTGCAGCCCCACTGGAATAAACCATTTACTGTCTGCTGTCACCTGCGAAATGGAGACCTTAAGTGATTTTGTTAGTGACCGCTTGTCTCGCCGGTCGTCCCTTTTGGTGTGACCTGTGGAATTTTCAACCTGAAACATATTATCATCGGATAATATCTTGCTCATTGAATGGCACTCAGGGTTCTTTTGTCTCTTCAAAAACACTCAACCCACTTTTGCTTATGCTAACAAGACAATATTTATACATTTGGAACAGAATCAGTTCTGTTTGATGCAATCTATCCTGACATCCTGCAAAAGAAAAATTTTAAGTTAGGCGCTGCGCAGGTGTGGCACCTTTCTTTCTGCCACAAAAATAACCCAGGCCAGGATATCTAGCCAAATTCATCCATGGCTATTATTTTATTGGGCACATTCTGCCCTGCCCGTTCACTCCTGTATGACAAGATCAGCTGGTTTTAGACAAATGGTCCTTCTAACCCCCCTCTGGGCTTTCCTGTCCTTCTGACCCCCCTGAAGAGTTGAAAGGCTCTTATCTGACCATTTGTTCATGTGTGTGTGTGTGTCTTTGCTCATGCCATGTGCGCAAAAGTCTGCATCTTCTGTAAAGAAAAAAAAACAAATGTTGAGGTTATTGTCACATAGTTTTCTTTTGTCTGCTGTGCTGCCGCATCTGCCCTGGCGTTTCCTGCCGAAACAATCTTTGTTATTAGCACACTTACAGACAGAAATTTTGTAGACTGGCTTTATGCAGGGCTGTTACTCAATTAAAGCCGGTGTTCTCTCAACATTTATTGTTCCCCCTGTGCGATGGCTTTCAGCAAATCTCAAACCAAACCATCCCCCTTTTGATGCATGAATCCACTCTTGCATCAATTTAACACAATGATGCCCTCTCATCAGATATTTACTTAGCCTACGTGTTTGTTGCTGTCAAATCTATAACATTTTCTCAACACATGACTGACGGCTATCTACGAATTCACAATTCTAATTTACACATCAATACTTAAACCTGTCCAGAAAGTAATTCAAATCTACTGCACATCATAAATGACCAAAACAATAATTAACAGACAGAGCTCAATGATCAATCAACTTAAAGCTCGTCCTATGTTCTGTGTTGCCTTCTCATCAGATTGACTCAAATTTCTCAGTTTATTTTCGAATTTGTTATTTGCCTTAACCCATCTATAATGCTAAAACACTCTTTCCAGAGGTTAATGACACACACACTATTCAGACAGAATAGCTCCTCCCTAAACTCGCACTTACCAAGACATAAAATGCAGTCACCATCAAACACACACACATACACACGCACATACATCTGACTATGAACCGCGCAAATTTCTTATTCATATCTTTTCTCTAAAAAGATTTTATATTTTAAATGATATTTTAAACCTTGCATTTTCCTGTAACTTTTATCTAATTTTGTTAAATGGCCTCTTAACCAGTTTCAAAACGTGTCTGTTAACTTATTCATTTGATTTTAGAAAAGTCAGCTGTGTTGCTTTGGTTCATTATCATTACTTTGCTTCAGTTTGCTTTGACTGACTGATAACAGAAATGCAGAGTACCATCCCCCTTCCTTCACTCAGACAGTCTCTCTCTCTTTCTCTCTTGAACAAACTAATAATATTTATAATCAGCCTCCTAAGACTGTATTTTAGACAGAATGTAAATTCCTTACACTAAACTTTGACCATTGTTATTCAGACTTTTCTCAGATCTACAAAGCTGTCTTCATCTTTAGCCACCACCATGTCCAACGACCTTCAGGAGTTAAAACTATGTTACAGACATATTCGCTCAAAATCAACACTTCTATATATTTTCTTGCCTATAAGGCAACCAATATCACAAAAAGTTTTGCTACTGTAGCTGTGGTCTGTATGTTAATGAAGTTTAGACACCCCACTGGCTGATAAGGTTCTCTGTGTCCCACACCCAGTCCCATTCTACAATTGACTAACATTTGCTCAGGATGTGATCAACCCAAATGGTGAAGAAACAATATAACTTCACTTCCTTCATCTCTATGATAATTAAGCCATTTTGGGGATGAGCTCCTCATTCTAAAGTATATTTGGGAGTGGACTCTGGGTCGAGGCAGACTACAATTTCTTATAGTCCCCTCTCTGATGCTCTTGGCCCAAAGTAGCATCACATCCACTCCCTTCGCACAGATCACACCTCCCACCTGGTGGGCAGGTGCCCCAGTGGCGATGCCGCCCTGGCTTAGGTTGTCCTCCTATGGCCATCGGAGAATCATACCCGTCTCTGGGTCGACACCTCATCCACACTGGTTACAGCTCCATCCAATTGGGCAGAATTATCAAAGAGACTCTTCTAAAATTTGGCAATATGATATACAAACTTCTTTCTTGGGTGTGGGTGAGAAGACATTCAAGAATCATCACAGTCAGTAGGAGTGTCCTAAAACAACAACAACAGTATTTAATCACTTAAATCCATTAAACCTAAAATAAACTAGTCAAAATATCTTCTATCATTCAAGTTCCGTATTATTATTATTATTATTTTAAAGACTTATTTAAAATCATTCAGTTTTGCTCCTAAAGCATTTACAAATTGTCCTCTGAATTGATCAAATCTGAACTGCCTCTAACATGATTTCTTTTAGCATTTCCATATCTATGGTTTTCAACTGAAACACTGTGCTTTACTATCAATAGCTTATTATCAGTTATGACACAGGCTCAGATAACAGCTTTTAGCTGACATTGAATGAGAGAGACTCTGAGGCATTTAGGACTTGGTACTTTTGCACTTTCATAAATTCTAACTTCAGACTTTATCTGTCATCTTTTTTAACTCTAGCCCAGCTTAAGGCATGTTTTCCATGAATTACATGTATTTTCAATACAAGCATAATTTTTTATAGTTTTCTCTTGCCCATGCAGGGAATTTAGACATTACAAATTTCAACTCAGATAGAGTATATGTCGTGCTGGCAGTTTCAGCCTCAGCACACACAGATTCAGATATGCAAATTGTTTCAGCCAAACCACAAGCTTATCTTCTAAAATCAACATATCAACTACTAGTTCTTTCTTGGTCAACACTAACAAGCTCTTGTTTAAACAAATGCCTTTTTTAACGCATTTTACATCTAGCAACTGTTAATCCCCTAACACTGCTGAGCCTATATTATCTTTAT
Organism: Siphateles boraxobius; assembly: GCF_051911475.1. NCBI lineage: Eukaryota > Metazoa > Chordata > Actinopteri > Cypriniformes > Leuciscidae > Siphateles > Siphateles boraxobius. The sequence goes on along the minus strand of NW_027509130.1, from coordinate 4,471,447 downwards.
AAAAATAATGTTTCAAATTTCATCTAAATTTTAGTTGTCAGGTTCTCAATTACCATAGTTTAATACCCGACTTCAATGTTTTCTCTAGGAGTTTATCAATCTGCTTCTATGATTAATACTAACTTTTGAGGCTGCGCTCTCTGCTTGTGATAAATTTTTTATTATCACTATAAATCATTCGTTAGATTTGTCTCTCTATATCATCTAAAACCTTATCAAAGCGTTTCATTCAAAACACAATCATCCTTTTATTTGCCGGTACCTTTAAAATACTTTACAACTCATTTAGTCTTATCTGTAATTTTACGTCAACCGGCACTTTTTATAATTCTTTCCTTTCAAAAGGAATTCCTTACACTTAAATCTTTCAATCTTCTTACAACTTTCAAAAGTTCCATCTCAGAACAAAACTTCAATATTGTCATTTAAATACGGTTGTACTTTCAAACCCACATCAATACACCTACCGAGTGGGCATTTACAGTCACTGCAAAATGACCCCCACTGACCGCAATAAAACACTCTCTGTTATCCTGCCTATTGTTTGATCACGTGAGCTTGCAAAACAGCTCCAGCTTACTTCACACCCCGGAAGCAGTGTGTCCTACTCAGGAAATGCAAACAGAGCCACTGACAGTTCTCTGCATTTTTCCCCCACTGTCCCAGCTGCAAATACAATTACAATAGCCGAATCATGGTCTTCATCATATTAACCTTAATCTACTTTCTAACTCATATTAACACAGAATTGTCTTCAAATTTGTATCATTTTGGCACTTTCTTTGTTTTGATCTTTCCAATCAGAATCAAACTTTTACAAAAGCATCATATCCAACATTGTTCATTATTGATTTTCCATAATCTTTAGACATAGCTGTCTTTACATCTTACTAATTTTGTATTATCATCAACACTAATTACAGAACAATCATAAGTACACTCTCAGAAAATAAAGTACATAATTGTACCTTTAGGGGTACAATGGCTTGTCACTGGGGCTGTACCCTCAAGGGTACAATATTGTACCCTTGGCATAGGGTACATATTTGTACCCTTGTGATTTGTACCCTAAGAGACCAGTCTTGTACCTGTGGTGACAATTTTGTACCTTTATTTAACAGTACAAAAATGGACCCTTCAAAAATGGTACAAAATTGGCTTTGACAGGGTACAATTGTTGACTATAATGAGATTTATATACATATATTACACACACGCTGAATTAAACTCAGAATTTATTAAATCCTTTTAATTTTCAAATTTTCCAACATTTAATTTTAAACTCAATGTCTAACTGTGACATATGAAAGATTATCATCTGAGTAAGAGTCATTTGCCTGAAAGTCCATTTCATCTCCTTTCATCTCGACGTCGGTTACTTCTATGCCTGCTTCTGATATTTTCTGAAGGACCTCCTCGGTTGAAAGCCCTGTAAGAACCATGAGTAACCGTGCTATGACTTCTTCTCCACCGATGGCCAAAAGAAAGAAAGACCACGAACTGGATGTTCTTTTAAATTGAGATTCAAGCAGCCAATCAGGGCTGGCTCTACATACAGTCTCAGAAAATAAAGTACATAATTGTACCTTTAGGGGTACAATGGCTTGTCACTGGGGCTGTACCCTCAAGGGTACAATATTGTACCTTAACCTTTAAAAGAAACGGTACATATATGTACCTTTTAATGCTTTTTGACCCTCAAAAAGGTACATATATGTACCTTGTGGTCCAACAGCAAAAACTCCAGTGTTAATTTAACTCTCCTAAGTTTATATGACTCCAGACTCAAGAGTGTAAAGTGTTAAAATATGAGTGTTCAATTAACACTCAAGAGTGTTAAAGTTAATGATCTAATTACGTGATTCACTGAGTGATGATTGACCATTATTGAAGACACCTGATGTTAACAAGCAGAATCACTGAAGGAGAAAATATCATTTTTTAAGACACCGTTATGGTGATCAGTGTTTGCTTTAGTTGGGCTCTTGACCCTTAAATCATTCATTTTAGATTTTGTTTGGCTGTTGTATCTGAGCTATAACTGCCAGATGAACAAAGAGAAAAGGTGATCAGGTCGTGTTGGTTATGTTTTGACATAATCATAATTTGCCTGAATCACTGAACTCATTTAGAATCTAATCTCAGACTTAAATGTATATTGTTGATTACAGCAGCCTGTGATTCTACAGCAAACGATTTCCAGCATTTTCAATATAAACCAAAATATTTCTTAAAAGTTGTTCTGATCAAAAGACTTATATAAATATATAAAAAATATAAAAAATATAAAATAAACATAAAAAAATATATATTTTATGTAGACACACTGACATCAATAATCAGCCTGTGAATCTCAACAATGGTGACAATAATAAAGCATGTTGCAGTGCATTCTGGGTGCTACCAATCAAAACTCATTCATGGCTCCCATCATGCATTGCGGTATGAATAAATTATGATCAGAATTGTTTTACAAATTTCCTTTCCCTAATTGAATATTCTTTTTGTCACCATTGTTGAGATTCATACACTGATTCTTGATGTCTTTTAAGAAATTCTTACGATTAGAAAATTCTGGATTTTATTCTGTAGAATCACAGGTTGCTGTAGTCAACAATATACATTTAAGTCAGCGATTAGACTTTAAATGAATTCAGTGATTCAGGTCAAATTATGATTATGTGAAAACATAACCAATACCACCTGATCAACTTTTCTCTTTGTTCATCTAGCAGTTATAACTCAGATACAACAGAGAAACACAATTTAATGTTAACAGTTTAAGGGTCAAGAGCCCAACTAAAGCAAACTCTGATCACCATAACGGTGTCTTAATTTTTTTTATTTTCTCCTTCAGTGATTCTGCTTGTTAACATCAGGTGTCTTCAATAATGGTAAATCATCCCTCAATGAATCACTTAATTAGCTCATTAACTTTAACAATCTTGATTGTTAATTTAACATTCATATTTTAACACTTTAACACTCTTGAGTCTGGAGCCATATAAACTCCCAGGAGAGTTCATTTAACACTGGAGTTTTTGCTGTTATAATGATTTAATATCAGTAAATTGACTTACAAAACTTTTATTTCCTTTATTTCACGACTACTTAAATATAGTGATAAGTTAAAATCTACCTTAAATGATTAAGGTATCCTTAAAACCTTAAAAAAAACTTTTTTTTTTTACAAAAAAAATGTACTTAGCAGAGGCTGTCTTTTGATATTGTACCTTAACCTTTAAAAGAAACGGTATATATATGTACCTTTTAATGCTTGGGGACATATATGTACCTTTTTGAACCTCAAAAAGGTACATATATGTACCTTGGGGGACAGAAATGGACTCCTACTGTACCCCTATTTCTGACAGTGTACCAGGATATATGCATTCGTTTTTATTTTGATAAAACTATAGTTTCCAATTCCTTTTATAATAAATGAAGGTTGATATTTAATCCATCTTTTCACTACCCCCACTATAGACCCTTTAGGTTCAAAAACACAATGGTTATCAAACTAAAACTAAACATCATCAGCAAATCTCTTTAAAGTGAGAGCTTCAGAGCAGAGCTGCTTACAGCATTTGCTCTCTTCTGTCTCACAATTTATAACATGACGGTTCAGTTACTCTTCATACAGTATAAAGAAATTTAGCATGTCATTAATTTCATTAATATTAGTTTAAAAGCTTATTCTTCTATCAAATGGTAAGTCTGCAGATTCAACTTAACATTGTCATTATTCCTCAGTCCCAACATTACACAGACAGCTATCATAGCCGCTTACACCTTCAACTAAAAAATATGGCAATCTATTCTTCAATATCCTTGTTTTTATAATATTAATACAATAAAGCACATTCACATCATTATTTCAATCATTATTTTATCATTAAAAATATAGAATTTTCCCCGTTTTGTTTAATGAAACATTCCTTATCTTCATATCACTGTTAATCATATTCAATGCCTTATTTTTATTCTGAAACTCACTTTTCATACCATTTCAACTTAATTTGACTTAACTGACGCTCATAAATAGTTCCATAAATTCTATCAGATATTTTATTTTCCTTACATATAGTTTTCTACTATATTTCTTCCCAATCTTTCCCTACATGCCAGTTCCTTCATTATCTAACCAGTACATGATTGTTTGCATACAATCCCCAAACACATTTCTCACAACAACCTTTTGTTTCTCACTGCCCTGTTCAACTGATTCCCGCACTACTTTTAATCTTGTAGCGCTCAATGTTCCCTCACCGTGGAAAATCATGATCTTTGATTAAACTTTTTTAATACCCTGCATGCATTTTCTCCCCGTAATTCTTCCAGCATTTGACAGAAAATCGGTATATCAAATTTGGCAAGCTTGTTTTGAGATTTCCCCATACTGGCTATTTTCTATTTCTGTGGATTTACCGTTCGACGCTCGTCTAATAATCTGTCAGACGTCTCCGACAGATCCGATTTTTAACCTAAAATCGGCCAGGGGTCGTTAAATATGGTTTACCCAAAATCAGTATTTCAGTTAGCCTTAATTAACTTTTGTTGTGGCAAAATCTCTTGACCTGTTCGTAGGTCTCAATTTCCCACTTTTGGTGTGGCAAAACCTCTTGACCTGTTTAAAGGTCTCAATTTCCCACTTTTGCGAGAGCTCAATCCTCGGTCAAAACTTCTTGACTCAGCCTCAGTTTAGAAAATCTCTTGACCCGTTTAAGGGTCTCAATTTCTTGGTCGAGGACCTCTTGCCTCAGTCTATGCCTTAAATCTCTTGATCTCGCACCATAGAAAACAGTCTCAGCCAGTATAGTTCGCTCACTCTTATACCAAAAGAAAAATATTTTACCCCAAAAGAAAACATTTTAGCCGTCTCTTACCCGAGATGCTTCTACTGCCACCGGATTCTTTCAGATCTCAGTCGAGTCCCTCCTGGCCCTGAAAGCAGTTTGGCTCTTCTCTCTCAATTTTCGAGGTAAGACCAGAGCCTGGTGCTTTGGGATGATCAGTCGTCAAATTCGTCTTCAGGACCAGAAAGGAACTGCCGTGAGATCCCACTTCTGACACCAATTGTTGTGGCAAAAACAATAATTAAACAAAGAGCATCACAGCGTAAGAGACATCAGATTCCAAATTGTATTTTAAAAGATTTATTCTTGCAAGAAGTTCCCAGTCCATCCACAGTCCAGCTGCAGGCGGAGTGAGACAAGCAGCAAGATTCTGGCTAGCAGCCTTATACTGTTCTCTTCAAAGCAATCTCTTGTCAATTGTTATTTAGATAAGAGGAACAAAAGAACTTTACGACTATCCCTAAGACCAGGGGGTCTTCTCAACTCTGAAGTCAGAGGTCACTTGCTCTCTGCATGCTGCATATCTCACACACACCCTCTAGCTGTATTAACATAACAATAGAATACAAGGCTCTCTGTTCTCGTGCTCAGGAATACAGAGATCATATGGTATTTCAATGCAATGTTCATTATTAATCAGCCAATATTAAAATTTCCACTACACTACCAATTGATAAACGAACAGGAGATCTCCAGTGGAGGATAATACATGGGGCTATAGCCACCAATAAACATGTAGCCCATTTAGATCCCAGTCAAGGTGTGGAATGTCCCTTTTGCACCCAAGATGAAACTTTGGTTCATTTGTTTTGTGGATGTTGTAGGCTAGGAGAGTTGTTTCATTTATTAGAACAGTGGTGTTTGAGTTGGGGAGAATGTTTTTCTTTTTCTTTGTTTATTTTTGGACCAAAGTATTCGGTAAAGAAAAAACAAACACAAGTTTTGATGAACTATGTGTTTGGAGTGGCTAAACTTTCCATATGGCTTTCAAGGAAACATATGATTCAGAAAGAAGGGTCAAAAGAAGTGATTGGGGTGTTTTTAGGATTATTAGCAGCTCGCATTAGAATTGAATATGCTTATCACAAGCTGACAAACAATTTACAGTGTTTTGCTGAAAAATGGTCTGTTGCAAATGTTCTTTGTGATGTTGATGATGATGGAGAGATGGTTTTGTCTTTTTAAAATTATAAAGTGTGTGTGTAAGATTAATGTAATAATGTTGAATTGAATGTTAAATTATGAATTAAACGATACTTTTCAATCTCTCTCTCTCTCTCTCACACACACACACACACACACACACAGTTCGATCGCGCCTCTCTCTCTCTCTCTCACACACACACACACACACACACACACACACACACACAGTTCGATCGCGCCCGCGTCTCTCTCTCTCTCTCTCTCTCTCTCTCTCACACACACACACACAGTTCGATCGCGCCCGCGCCTCTCTCTCTCTCACACTCACTCACACACACACACACACACACACACACACACACACACACACACACACACACACACACACACACACACACACACAGTTCGATCCACAAGAGGGCAGTATGGCCCTATGTATGATTTTGTGTTTAAATTAAACCATCACTCGAAGAGCCCCTCCCCCCTCCCCACACAGACAGACACACACACACACACACACACACCCACACACACACACACACACACACACACACACACACACACACACACACACACACACACACAGAATGGCAGGGTGCATTCTCTCTGTCAGAGAGAGACAGAGGGAGAGAAAATGCTCAGAATCCACATTCAAACCAATATATCTGACTTCATGTTGGTCGGAGCTAATGACTGTAAATTAGAAAGTTGTTCGGCTTGAAGAGAACAATATACACGCCAAGTTTTGTAACTGTAGGTAAAACTTACTAAGTTATAACACACTTTATCTGTCCTTTTTTAGTCATAAATTCATTTCCTTGCCACGGCCAAACCGTTCGAAATATCAAAAATCTGCTGGCAATTTATCATCCTCAATGTCTTGACTTCATGCTGACCGAGTTTATTGGCAATCCGATCAATTCCCAAGGAGAAGTATATCGAATTCCAGGGGCATACGTTTCCAAACAAACCATAATAGCCAACTTCCTGTTGGGCTGGCGTAAAACTTAGAGCACGAAAGTTGTTCAACCCGATGAGATCTATATGTGTACCGAGTTTCATATTATTACATGCAAGTGTGTTTGATTTATGGACAAGTGTTCAAATCCCATTCCAGGGGGCGCTGTCGAGCCCCTCTGCCACGCCCGGGTACCAGCTTCAGCCCGGCCCTAATGGCTGCGGGTTCTGACCCGTGTGCAAAGTTTCAAGAGTTTTCGAGCACGTTAAGGACCCCAAAACCTTGAAAAACAAAAATAAAAGCATTCTCACTCAGCAGACAAATCCCCCTCCCCTCAAACACACGGAGAGACGTAGGGTCAGAGAGAGAGGAAGAGAAAATTCTCCAAAACATCCACATTCAAACCAAAATATCTGACTTCCTGTTGGTCTGAGCTAATGACTTTAAATTAGAAAGTTGTCCGGCTTGAAGAGTACAATATACATACCGAGTTTTGTTACTGTAGATAAAACTAACCCCCCCCACTTTTGTCAAAAGGGGGCACTACTGAGCCCCTGTACCACGCCCGTTTCTGAAACTTTGCACATGTCTACTAGGTAATAAATGAGATGTGTCTGTCGAGTTTCATGCAATTTGAAGAATGTTAAGAGTCTCAAAAGCATCCAAAAAGAATATTAAAGTTTGATGCGTTGCCATGGCAACAGTATTTAAGATATCAATAATCCTTTCACAAGTCTACATCTGGCGTGTGTTTACATTATACATATGAAGTTTGAAGCAAATCGGGTAAAAATAAGAGGGTGAATTCAAAGCATTTTGAAAGTGACACACTTCCTGCTGCCAGTTGGTGGCGCTATAACTTTGACTCACAATAGTCACATCCATGTGATCGGCCTCTTACAACGAACACACTGCTGAAGTTTCATCAAGATCAGTTAATGTATGCTGAAGTTATAACACACTTCCTGTTTCACGTTTCTCGCCATAATTTCGTTTCCTCGCCACGGCCAAACCGTTCGAGATATCAAAAATCCCCTGGCAATTTTTCATCCTCAATGTATTGACTTCATGCTGACCGAGTTTTGTGCCATTTCTTTGAATTCTCTAGGAGAAGTACTTTAAATTCCATTGCATGCGTTTTACAAACAACCCTAAATAGCCGACTTCCTGTTGGGCTGGGGTAAAAAGTAAGAGTATGAAGTATATATGAACCAATGAGATCTATATGTGTACCGAGTTTCATATTCTTACATGCAAGCGTGTTTGATTTATGGACCAAGTTTTCGGACCCCGTTCCAGGGGGCGCTGTCTAGCCCCCCTGCCACGCCCGGGTACCATCTTCAGCCCGACCCTGATGGCCGCGGGTTCTGACCCGCGTGCAAAGTTTCAAGAGTTTTCGGGCACGTTAAGGGCCCCAAAAGAGCCCGAATAGTCGTAAGAAAAAAAAAAGAAAAAAGAAAAAGAAAAATATAGCTGCGAGCAGCGATTACGGGCCCAAGCCGGTGGCACCGCAACCCCGGTGCCTTTAGTTACCTAAAGGCACCGGGATGGTGGTGCCACCGGCTTTGGCCCTTCATCGCTGCTCGCAGCTATATTTATATATATATATAAATATATATATATATATATATATATATATATATATAAACAAGCCGCCACCCCGGTGCCTTTAGGGTTATTGTGCACGACGTGCAAAAACATAACCCTGCTTTGACTGTTGTGTGCTGTAGAGCTTGCATCAGTGTGGGCTCTGCAAAAGTGCGCATCGAGGGCATATATCAACCACAAAGTATGCGTGAAAAACCTTCTAAAACCTAAAATGAAAAATGAGACACCCTACGGTCTCATGGATTTAACGGACACATGAAATAACTACACAAGACCGAAAATTCATATGAAGTGTGCCATTTGGGACAGGGCCTATGATCGTGAACCACAATAGCCACATATATGAGATAATTTAAATATAGAATAATTTTTTATGTCGTAGGATGTCATAGCTCAATATGTTTTGCAGCACTTAAATGTGTAAATATAGAAGCCCAGTATTTATCTGGAGGTCTATGTACAGGTTTATTAATGTAATTATATTTTACACTTATGTGTTCTATGATATGCAATGGAAGTAAATTTTAATGTTTAACATGGGTGTATTCACAACACATAGCATACAATATAATATCTTAAGATTATTTATCATTATGTTGTCTCTGCCTTTTCTGTTTTAATGATATTCAGAACAGAAAAACTAAATGTTCCTTAATTTTAATTAACACTAACTTTATTCTCATCTGAATTATAAATAATTGATTTCCGTATAAAATGATTTCTGCGCCTCTCTCTCTCTCTCTCTCTCTCTCTCTCACACACACAGTTCGATCGCACCCGCGCCTCTCTCTCTCTCTCTCTCTCTCTCTCTCTCTCTCTCACACACACACACACAGTTCCATCGCGCCAGCGCGCCTCTCTCTCGCGCACACACACACTCCAGCTTAAGAGAGAGGCGCGCGCCATCAAACTGTGTGTGTGTGTGTGTGTGTGAGAGAGAGAGGCGCGGGCGCGATCGAACTGTGTGTGTGTGTGTGTGTGTGTGTGTGTGTGTGTGTGTGTGTGTGTGTGTGTGTGTGTGTGTGTGTGTGTGCGCGCGTGTGTGAGAGAGAGAGGCGCGGGCGCGATCGAACTGTGTGTGTGTGTGAACAGTGGAAACATACTCCGTCATTTTTTTCATACAGGACATCATTCAGACTGCAAACTGTTTACTTATATTTGTGTACACTCGCAATAAAACACAACATCCTCAGTCACATATGTAATATCACCCGAAGAGACCCCCCCCCCCTCCTTCTCACCCTCCCTACACAGACACACACACACACACAGAGAATGGCAGGGAACACTCTCTCTGTCAGAGAGAGGGAGAGAAAATTCTCAGAATCCACATTCAAACCACAATATCTGACTTTCTGTTGGTCAGAGCTAATAACTGTAAATTAGAAAGTTGTTCGGCTTGAAGAGAACAATATACACGCCAAGTTTTGTAACTGTAGGTAAAACTAACTAAGTTATAACACACTTTATGTGTCCTTTTTTAGTCATAAATTCATTTCCTCGCCACGGCCAAACCGTTCGAGATATCAAAAATCCGTTGGCAATTTATCATCCTCAATGTCTTGACTTCATGCTGACCGAGTTTCGTGGTGTTTGGATTAATTTTCTAGGAGAAGTATATAAAAAATAAAAGCATGCATTTTCCAAACAACCCATAATAGCTGACTTCCTGTTGTGCTGTCGTTAAACTTAGAGCACGAAAGTTGTTCGGCCCGATGAGATCTAAATATGTACCGAGTTTCATATTATTACATGCAAGCATGTTTGATATATGGACAAGTGTTTGAATCGCATTCCAGGGGGCGCTGTCGAGCCCCCCTGCCACGCCTGGGTACCAGCTTCAGCCCGGCCCTGATGGCCGTGGGTTCTGACCTGTGTGCAAAGTTTCAAGAGTTTTCAAGCACGTTAAGGGCCCCAAAACCTTGAAAAACAAAAATAAAAGCATTCTCACTCAGCAGACAAATCCCCCTCCCCTCAAACACACGGAGAGACGTAGGGTCAGAGAGAGAGGAAGAGAAAATTCTCCAAAACATCCACATTCAAACCAAAATATCTGACTTCCTGTTGGTCTGAGCTAATGACTTTAAATTAGAAAGTTGTCCGGCTTGAAGAGTACAATATACATACCGAGTTTTGTTACTGTAGATAAAACTAACCCCCCCCACTTTTGTCAAAAGGGGGCGCTACTGAGCCCCTGTACCATGCCCGTTTCTGAAACTTTGCACAAGTCTACTAGGTAATAAATGAGATGTGTCTGTCGAGTTTCACGCAATTTGAAGAATGTTAAGAGTCTCAAAACCATCCAAAAAGAATATTAAAGTTTGATGCGTTGCCATGGCAACAGTATTTAAGATATCAATAATCCTTTCACAAGTCTACATCTGGCGTGTGTTTACATTATACACATAACTTTTGAAGCAAATCGGGTAAAAATAAGAGGGTGACTTCAAAGCATTTTGAAAGTGACACACTTCCTGCTGCCAGTTGGTGGCGCTATGACTTTGACTCACAATAGTCACATCCATGTGATCGGCCTCTTACAACTGAAGTTTCATCAAGATCAGTTAATGTATGCTGAAGTTATAACACACTTCCTGTTTCACGTTTCTCGCCATAATTTCGTTTCCTCGCCACGGCCAAACCGTTCGAGATATCAAAAATCCCCTGGCAATTTTTCATCCTCAATGTATTGACTTCATGCTGACCGAGTTTTGTGCCATTTCTTTGAATTCTCTAGGAGAAGTACTTTAAATTCCATTGCATGCGTTTTACAGACAACCCTAAATAGCCGACTTCCTGTTGGGCTGGGGTAAAAAGTAAGAGTATGAAGTATATATGAACCGATGAGATCTATATGTGTACCGAGTTTCATATTCTTACATGCAAGCGTGTTTGATTTATGGACCAAGTTTTCGGACCCCGTTCCAGGGGGCGCTGTCTAGCCCCCCTGCCACGCCCGGGTACCATCTTCAGCCCGACCCTGATGGCCGCGGGTTCAGACCCGCGTGCAAAGTTTCAAGAGTTTTCGGGCACGTTAAGGGCCCCAAAAGTGCCCGAATAGTCGTAAGAAAAATAAAAGAAAAAAAAAAAATATATATATATATATATATAAATATAGCTGCGAGCAGCGATTACGGGCCCAAGCCGGTGGCACCGCAACCCCGGTGCCTTTAGTTACCTAAAGGCACCGGGATGGTGGTGCCACCGGCTTTGGCCCTTCATCGCTGCTCGCAGCTATATTTATATATATATATATATATATATATATATATATATATATATATATATATATAAACAAGCCGCCACCCCGGTGCCTTTAGGGTTATTGTGCACGACGTGCAAAAACATAACCCTGCTTTGACTGTTGTGTGCTGTAGAGCTTGCATCAGTGTGGGCTCTGCAAAAGTGCGCATCGAGGGCATATATCAACCACAAAGTATGCGTGAAAAACCTTCTAAAACCTAAAATGAAAAATGAGACACCCTACAGTCTCATGGATTTAACGGACACATGAAATAACTACACAAGACCGAAAATTCATATGAAGTGTGCCATTTGGGACAGGGCCTATGATCGTGAACCACAATAGCTACATATATGAGATAATTTAAATATAGAATAATTTTTAATGTCGTAGGATGTCATAGCTCAATATGTTTTGCAGCACTTAAATGTGTAAATATAGAAGCCCAGTATTTATCTGGAGGTCTTTGTACAGGTTTATTAATGTAATTATATTTTACGCTTATGAGTTCTACGATATGCAATGGAAGTAAATTTTAATGTTTAACATGGGTGTATTCACAACACAAAGCATACGATATAATATCTTAAGATTATTTATCATTATGTTGTATCTGCCTTTTCTTTTTTAATGATATTCAGAACAGAAAAACTAAATGTTCCTTAATTTTAATTAACACTAACTCTATTCTCATCTGAATTATAAATAATTGATTTCCGTATAAAATGATTTCAGCGCCTCTCTCTCTCTCTCTCTCTCTCTCTCTCTCTCTCTCTCTCTCACACACACAGTTCGATCGCACCCGCGCCTCTCTCTCTCTCTCTCTCTCTCTCTCTCTCTCTCTCTCACACACACACACAGTTCGATCGCGCCAGCGCGCCTCTCTCGCGCGCACACACACACACTCCAGCTTAAGAGAGAGGCGCGCGCCATCAAACTGTGTGTGTGTGTGTGAGAGAGAGGCGCGGGCGCGATCGAACTGTGTGTGTGTGTGTGTGCGCGCGTGTGTGAGAGAGAGAGGCGCGGGCGCGATCCAACTGTGTGTGTGTGTGTGAACAGTGGAAACATACTCCGTCATTTTTTTCATACAGGACATCATTCAGACTGCAAACTGTTTACTTATATTTGTGTACACTCGCAATAAAACACAACATCCTCAGTCACATATGTAATATCACCCGAAGAGACCACCCCCCCCCCCCCTTCTCACCCTCCCTACACAGACACACACACACACACACACACACAGAGAATGGCAGGGAACACTCTCTCTGTCAGAGAGAGGGAGAGAAAATTCTCAGAATCCACATTCAAACCACAATATCTGACTTTCTGTTGGTCAGAGCTAATAACTGTAAATTAGAAAGTTGTTCGGCTTGAAGAGAACAATTTACACGCCAAGTTTTGTAACTGTAGGTAAAACTAACTAAGTTATAACACACTTTATGTGTCCTTTTTTAGTCATAAATGCATTTCCTCGCCACGGCCAAACCGTTCGAGATATCAAAAATCCGCTGGCAATTTATCATCCTCAATGTCTTGACTTCATGCTGACCGAGTTTCGTGGTGTTTGGATTAATTTTCTAGGAGAAGTATATAAAAAATAAAAGCATGCATTTTCCAAACAACCCATAATAGCTGACTTCCTGTTGAGCTGTCGTTAAACTTAGAGCACGAAAGTTGTTCGGCCCGATGAGCTCTAAATATGTACCGAGTTTCATATTATTACATGCAAGCACGTTTGATATATGGACAAGTGTTTGAATCGCATTCCAGGGGGCGCTGTCGAGCCCCCCTGCCACGCCCGGGTACCAGCTTCAGCCCGGCCCTGATGGCCGCGGGTTCTGACCTGTGTGCAAAGTTTCAAGAGTTTTCAAGCACGTTAAGGGCCCCAAAACCTTGAAAAACAAAAATAAAAGCATTCTCACTCAGCAGACAAATCCCCCTCCCCTCAAACACACGGAGAGACGTAGGGTCAGAGAGAGAGGAAGAGAAAATTCTCCAAAACATCCACATTCAAACCAAAATATCTGACTTCCTGTTGGTCTGAGCTAATGACTTTAAATTAGAAAGTTGTCCGGCTTGAAGAGTACAATATACATACCGAGTTTTGTTACTGTAGATAAAACTAACCCCCCCACTTTTGTCAAAAGGGGGCGCTACTGAGCCCCTGTACCACGCCCGTTTCTGAAACTTTGCACAAGTCTACTAGGTAATAAATGAGATGTGTCTGTCGAGTTTCACGCAATTTGAAGAATGTTAAGAGTCTCAAAACCATCCAAAAAGAATATTAAAGTTTGATGCGTTGCCATGGCAACAGTATTTAAGATATCAATAATCCTTTCACAAGTCTACATCTGGCGTGTGTTTACATTATACACATAACTTTTGAAGCAAATCGGGTAAAAATAAGAGGGTGATTTCAAAGCATTTTGAAAGTGACACACTTCCTGCTGCCAGTTGGTGGCGCTATAACTTTGACTCACAATAGTCACATCCATGTGATCGGCCTCTTACAATGAACACACTGCTGAAGGTTCATCAAGATCAATTAATGTATGCAGAAGTTATAACACACTTCCTGTCTCACTTTACTCGCCATAATTTCGTTTCATCGCCACGGCCAAACCGTTCGAGATATCAAAAATCTGCTGGCAATTTTTCATCCTCAATGTATTGACTTCATGCTGACCGGGTTTTGTGCCATTTCTTTGAATTCTCTAGGAGAAGTACTTTAAATTCCATTGCATGCGTTTTACAAACAACCCTAAATAGCCGACTTCCTGTTGGGCTGGGGTAAAAAGTAAGAGTATGAAGTATATATGAACCGATGAGATCTATATGTGTACCGAGTTTCATATTCTTACATGCAAGCGTGTTTGATTTATGGACCAAGTTTTCGGACCCCGTTCCAGGGGGCGCTGTCTAGCCCCCCTGCCACGCCCAGGTACCATCTTCAGCCCGACTCTGATGGCCGCGGGTTCTGACCCGCGTGCAAAGTTTCAAGAGTTTTCGGGCACGTTAAGGGCCCCAAAAGTGCCCGAATAGTCGTAAGAAAAATATATATATATATATATATAGCTGCGAGCAGCGATTACGGGCCCAAGCCGGTGGCACCGGCTTTGGCCCTTCATCGCTGCTCGCAGCTATATATATATATATATATATATATATATATATATATATATATATATATATATATATATATATATATAAACAAGCCGCCACCCCGGTGCCTTTAGGGTTATTGTGCACGACATGCAAAATCATAACCCTGCTTTGACTGTTGTGTGCCGTAGATCTTGCATCAGTGTGGGCTCTGCAAAAGTGCGCATCGAGGGCATATATCAACCACAAAGTATGCGTGAAAAACCTTCTAAAACCTAAAATGAAAAATGAGACACCCTACAGTCTCATGGATTTAACGGACACATGAAATGACTACACAAGACCGAAAATTCATATGAAGTGTTCCATTTGGGACAGGGCCTATGATCGTGAACCACAATAGCCACATATATGAGATAATTTAAATATAGAATAATTTTTAATGTCGTAGGATGTCATAGCTCAATATGTTTTGCAGCACTTAAATGTGTAAATATAGAAGCCCAGTATTTATCTGGAGGTCTTTGTACAGGTTTATTAATGTAATTATATTTTACACTTATGTGTTCTATGATATGCAATGGAAGTAAATTTTAATGTTTAACATGGGTGTATTCACAACACATAGCATACAATATAATATCTTAAGATTATTTATCATTATGTTGTCTCTTCCTTTTCTGTTTTAATGATATTCAGAACAGAAAAACTAAATGTTCCTTAATTTTAATTAACACTAACTTTATTCTCATCTGAATTATAAATAATTGATTTCCGTATAAAATGATTTCTGCGCCTCTCTCTCTCTCTCTCTCTCTCTCTCTCACACACAGTTCGATCGCACCCCCGCCTCTCTCTCTCTCTCTCTCTCTCTCTCTCTCTCTCTCTCTCTCTCTCTCTCTCACACACACACACTCACAGTTCGATCGCGCCAGCGCGCCTCCCTCCCGCGCACACACACACTCCAGCTTAAGAGAGAGGCGCGCGCCATCAAACTGTGTGTGTGAGAGAGAGAGGCGCGGGCGCGATCGAACTGTGTGTGTGTGTGCGCGCGTGTGTGAGAGAGAGAGGCGCGGGCGCGATCGAACTGTGTGTGTGTGTGAACAGTGGAAACATACTCCGTCATTTTTTTCATACAGGACATCATTCAGACTGCAAACTGTTTACTTATATTTGTGTACACTCGCAATAAAACACAACATCCTCAGGCACATAATTTCACCCGAAGAGACCACCCCCCCCCTCCTTCTCACCCTCACTACACAGACACACACACACACACACACACAGAGAATGGCAGGGAACACTCTCTCTGTCAGAGAGAGGGAGAGAAAATTCTCAGAATCCACATTCAAACCACAATATCTGACTTTCTGTTGGTCAGAGCTAATAACTGTGAATTAGAAAGTTGTTCGGCTTGAAGAGAACAATATACACGGCAAGTTTTGTAACTGTAGCTAAAACTAACTAAGTTATAACACACTTTATATGTCCTTTTTTAGTCATGAAAATTCATTTCCTCGCCGCAGCCAAACCGTTCGAGATATCAAAAATCTGTCCGCAATTTATCATCCTCAATGTCTTGACTTCATGCACACCGAGTTTGGCGATGATTGAATGAATTGCCTAGGAGTAGTACTTCAAATTCCACAGCAAGCGTTTTCCAAACAACCCATAATAGCCGATTTCCTGTTGGGCTGGCGTAAAACTTGACCGGGGGAAAGATGTTCGGCCCGATGAGATCTATATGTGTACTGAGTTTCATATTAATTCATGCAAGCGTGTTGGATATATGGACCAAATTGTCGGACCCCTTTCAAGGGGGCGCTGTTGAGCCCCCCTGCCACGCCCGGGTACCAGCTTCAGCCCGGCCCTGATGGCCTTAGGTTCTGACCTGTGTGCAAAATTTCAAGAGTTTTTGAGCACGTTAAGAGCCCCAAAAGCCCCTGAAACCTTGAAATCCATTAAAAGCAATAGACAAATCCCTCACACACAGAGACGGAGAGAGAGGGAGAGAGAATTCTAAGAAACATCCACATTCAAACTAAAATATCTGACTTCCTCTTGGTCTGAGCTAATGACAGTTAATTAGAAAGTTGTCCGGCTTGATCTGAACAATATGCGTACCGAGTTTTATGATTGTAGGTAAAACTATAAAAATAACAAAAGGTCAAAAGGTGGCGCTACTGAGCCCCTGCACCACGCCCGTTTCTGAAACTTTGCACATGTCTACTGGCTAATAAATGTGATGTGTCTATCGAGTTTCATGCAATTTCAAGCATGCTAAGAGTCTCAAAAGCATCAAACAAGAATATTAAAGTTTGATGCGTTGCCATGGCAACATTATCTTAGATATTAAATAATCCTTTCACAGGTGTACATCTGCCGTGTATTTACATTATACAGATGAAGTTTGAAGCAAATCGGGTAAAAATAAGAGGGTGATTTCAAAGCATTTTGAAAGTGACACACTTCCTGCTGCCAGTTGGTGGCGCTATGACTTTAACTCACAATAGTCACATCCATGTGATCGGCCTCTTACAGCGAACACACTGCTGAAGTTTCATCAAGATCAGTTCATGTATGCTGAAGTTATAACACACTTCCTGTTTCACGTTTCTCGCCATAATTTCGTTTCCTCGCCACGGCCAAACCGTTCGAGGTATCAAAAATCCCCTGGCAATTTTTCATCCTCAATGTATTGACTTCATGCTGACCGAGTTTTGTGCCATTTCTTTGAATTCTCTAGGAGAAGTACTTTAAATTCCATTGCATGCGTTTTACAAACAACCCTAAATAGCCGACTTCCTGTTGGGCTGGGGTAAAAAGTAAGAGTATGAAGTATATATGAACCGATGAGATCTATATGTGTACCGAGTTTCATATTCTTACATGCAAGCGTGTTTGATTTATGGACCAAGTTTTCGGACCCCGTTCCAGGGGGCGCTGTCTAGCCCTCCTGCCACGCCCGGGTACCATCTTCAGCCCGACCCTGATGGCCGCGGGTTCTGACCCGCGTGCAAAGTTTCAAGAGTTTTCGGGCACGTTAAGGGCCCCAAAAGTGCTCGAATAGTCGTAAGAAAAATAAAAGAAAAAAATAATAATAATCCTAAGGAAAACAATAGGGCTCTTCGCCCTTTCAGGGCTTGGGCCCTAATAATCCTAAGGAAAACAATAGGGCTCTTCGCCCTTTCAGGGCTTGGGCCCTAATAATAATCCTAAGGAAAACAATAGGGCTCTGCGCCCTTACAGGGCTTGGGCCCTAATAATCCTAAGGAAAACAATAGGGCTCTTCGCCCTTTCAGGGCTTGGGCCCTAAATATAAGTAGATAATAGCCTATACCATGTGTCAAAATGATTTATGACCCTATGATTGACAGGTGGGCGTGGCTTTCCTTTGATCTTCCCCCGCCCCTTCCTGTCCCCGCCCCTTATCCCGTCCCTTCCGGTTCCTCCCCTTCCTGTTACCTTTGACCTAGTTTCCGCCCCTTCCGGTTACAGCTTCTGTCAAAATGATGGATGGTTACCTTTGACCTAGTTCCGCCCCTTCCGGTTACAGCTTCTGTCAAAATGATGGATGTGTGACAGTTAGTTTGGTCGTTTGATCAAGAAAAGGGAGGTATTGGCCTTTGATGTTAACATAAGCTTTGATGTTACAGTTACAAAGTGATGTGACAGTTAGTTTGAGATGTGATTGTTTGAAGTTGGTGTTTTGGTCACCGCATCCCTGAGCTTTATCAAGGGGAGCTGTGAAAGTGATAAGAAAAAAAAATTACAACTATTCACTGGACCAAGCATTTCAGTTGATAAAATGGTGAAAGTTTATCTGTTATGTAAAAAAGAATATAAAATAAAATCTCACACAAAAAGTTGAAATAAATGTACAACTATTCACTGAACCAAGCATTTCAGTTTAAATAAAATGGTGAAAGTTTATCTGTTCTTTAAAAGAATATAAAATAAAATCTCTCACAAAAAGTTTGAATAAAATGGAGCCACAAAAAATTGCAAACAGTTAAAAATGTATTAGAGAGTTGAAGAAACAAAGCGAGCGAGCGTCTATGTGTGTGTGTGTGTGTGTGTGTGTGTCAAAGGAGGAATTTCCCCTCCCTCCGCATTGCTGAGGACCTTGGAAGTTTATCTCTAACAGAAGTTGAAAAAGCATTATGTTCATTTAAATGAAATGATTATAAAATTTACATTTAGTCATTCACAAATATTTGACACTGACTCAAGTTGAAAAACCATGCTGTTCAATTAAAAGTATATAAATTAAACAAAAATAAAATCATCTTACTGTTTCACCATGGTTGAAAAAAACCCACAAGTGTTTCCCCTGAAGTCTTTTCTCTCTGTCACACCAGCGTGTGGCTGGCCTGGTATCTGTTTTTGTGACACGTTCCTGAGCACATTGAAAAGCATTGTGTTCCTTTAAAAGTGTATAAATTAAAATATATCATATATAAAATAAATAGTTTACTAATTGTTGTTCATTTAAAATCTTACTAAATTACTGAAGTTGAAGATCATGCCGTTCATTAAAAAATCTTACTAAATTACTGAAGTTGAAAAGCATTCTGTTCATTTAAAATAAATATTTTACAAATTTACTGTACCAGTTATGTTAGATTTAGATTAAAATAAAATCATCTTACATTTTCACCACACTCTCAGAAAATCAAGTACATAATTGTACCTTTAGGGGTACAATGGCTTGTCACTGGGGCTGTACCCTCAAGGGTACAATATTGTACCCTTGGCATAGGGTACATATTTGTATTCTTGTGATTTGTACCTTAAGAGACCAGTCTTGTACTTGTGGTGACAATTTTGTACCTTTATTTAACATTACAAAAATGGGCCCTTCAAAAAGGGTACAAAATTGGCTTTGACGGTACAATCGTTGACTATAATGAGATTTATATATATATCACACACACACTGAAATAAAATCAGAATTTATTAAATCCTTTTCATTTTCACATTTTCCAACATTTCATTTTCACATTTTCCAACATTTCATTTTAAACTCAATGTCTAACTGTGACATATAAACAATTATCATCTGAGTAAGAGTCATTTGCCTGAAAGTCCATTTCATCTCCTTTCATCTCGACATTGGTTACTTCTATGCCTGCTTCTGATATTTTCTGAAGGACCTCCTCGATTGAAAGCCCTGTAAGAACCATGAGTAACCGTGCTATGACTTCTTCTCCACCGATGGCCAAAAGAAGTAAAGACCGCAAACTGGACGTTCTTTTAAATTGAGATTCAAGCAGCCAATCAGGGCTGGCCCTACATACAGTCTCAGAAAATAAAGTACATAATTGTACCTTTAGGGGTACAATGGCTTGTCACTGGGGCTGTACCCTCAAGGGTACAATATTGTACCTTAACCTTTAAAAGAAACGGTACATATATGTACCTTTTAATGCTTTTTGACCCTCAAAAAGGTACATATATGTACCTTGAGGTCCAACAGCAAAAACTCCAGTGTTAATTGAACTCTCCTGGGAGTTTATATGACTCCAGACTCAAGAGTGTTAAAGTGATAAAATATGAGTGTTCAATTAACACTCAAGAGTGTTAAAGTTAATGATCTAATTACGTGATTCATTGAGTGATGATTGACCATTATTGAAGACACCTGATGTTAACAAGCAGAATCACTGAAGGAGAAAATATCATTTTTTAAGACACCGTTATGGTGATCAGTGTTTCCTTTAGTTGGGCTCTTGACCCTTAAATCATTAATTTTAGATTTTGTTTGGTTGTTGTATCTGAGCTATAACTGCCAGATGAACAAAGAAAAAGGTGATCAGGTGGTGTTGGTTATATTTTGACATCATAATTTGCCTGAATCACTGAACTCATTTAGAATCTAATCTCAGACTTAAATGTATATTGTTGATTACAGCAGCCTGTGATTCTACAGTAAATGATGTCCAGCATTTTCAATATGATCCAAAATATTTCTTAAAAGTTGTTCTGATCAAAAAACTTTAAAAAAAATTATTTTATGTAGACACACTGACATCAATAATCAGCCTGTGAATCTCAACAATGGTGACAATAATAAAGCATGTTGCAGTGCATTCTGGGTGCTACCAATCAAAACTCATTCATGGCTCCCATCATGCATTGCGGTATGAATAAATTATGATCCGAATTGTTTTACTAATTTCCTTTCCCTAATTGAATATACTTTTTGTCACCATTGTTGAGAATCATACACTGATTCGTGATGTCTGTGTGTGCCTAAAAGAAAGATTTGTTTTATCAGAAAAACTTTTAAGAAATCCTTACGATTAGAAAATTCTGGATCTTATTGTGTAGAATCACAGTGACGCTGTAATCAACAATATACATTTAAGTCAGAGATTAGACTTTAAGTGAGTTCAGTGATTCAGGTCAAATTATGGTTATGTCAAAACATAACCAACACCACCTGGTCAACTTTTCTCTTTGTTCATCTGGCAGTTATATCTCATATACAACAGAGAAACAAAAACTAATGTTAACAGTTAAAGGGTCAAGAGCCCACTAAAGCAAACACTGATCACCATAACGGTGTCTTGTTTATTTGTATTTTCTACTTCAGTGATTCTGCTTGTTAACATCAGGTGTCTTCAATAATGGTCAATCATCACTCAATGAATCACTTAATTAGCTCATTAACTTTAACAATCTTGATTGTTAATTTAACATTCATATTTTAACACTTTAACACTCTTGAGTCTGGAGTCATATAAACTCCCAGGAGAGTTCATTTAACACTGTTAAATGTTTTTGCTGTGTTATAATGATTTAATATCAGTAAATTGACTTACAAAACTTTTATTTCATTTATTTCAAGGCTACTCAAATATAGTGATAAGTTAAAATCTACCTTAAATGATTAAGGTATCCTTAAAACCTTAAAAAAAAACGATTTTTTTTTTCAAAAAAAAAATTTACTTAGCAGAGGCTGTCTTTTGATATTGTACCTTAACCTTTAAAAGAAACGGTATATATATGTACCTTTTAATGCTTGGGGACATATATGTACCTTTTTGACCCTCAAAAAGGTACATAAATGTACCTTGGGGGACAGAAATGGACTCCTACTGTACCCCTATTTCTGAGAGTGTACAGTAAATTTGTAAAATATTTATTTTAAATGAACAGAATGCTTTTCAACTTCAGTAATTTAGTAAGATTTTTTAATGAACGGCATGATCTTCGACTTCAGTAATTTAGTAAGATTTTAAATGAACAACAATTAGTAAACTATTTATTTTATATATGATATATTTTAATTTATACACTTTTAAAGGAACACAATGCTTTTCAATGTGCTCAGGAACGTGTCACAAAAACAGATACCAGGCCAGCCACACGCTGGTGTGACAGAGAGAAAAGACTTCAGGGGAAACACTTGTGGGTTTTTTTCAACCATGGTGAAACAGTAAGATGATTTTATTTTTGTTTAATTTATATACTTTTAATTGAACAGCATGGTTTTTCAACTTGAGTCAGTGTCAAATATTTGTGAATGACTAAATGTAAATTTTATAATCATTTCATTTAAATGAACATAATGCTTTTTCAACTTCTGTTAGAGATAAACTTCCAAGGTCCTCAGCAATGCGGAGGGAGGGGAAATTCCTCCTTTGACACACACACACACACACACACACACACACATAGACGCTCGCTCGCTTTGTTTCTTCAACTATCTAATACATTTTTAACTGTTTGCAATTTTTTGTGGCTCCATTTTATTCAAACTTTTTGTGTGAGATTTTATTTTATATTCTTTTAAAGAACAGATAAACTTTCACCATTTTATTTAAACTGAAATGCTTGGTTCAGTGAATAGTTGTACATTTATTTCAACTTTTTGTGTGAGATTTTATTTTATATTCTTTTTTACATAACAGATAAACTTTCACCATTTTATCAACTGAAATGCTTGGTCCAGTGAATAGTTGTAATTTTTTTTTCTTATCACTTTCACAGCTCCCCTTGATAAAGCTCAGGGATGCGGTGACCAAAACACCAACTTCAAACAATCACATCTCAAACTAACTGTCACATCACTTTGTAACTGTAACATCAAAGCTTATGTTAACATCAAAGGCCAATACCTCCCTTTTCTTGATCAAACGACCAAACTAACTGTCACACATCCATCATTTTGACAGAAGCTGTAACCGGAAGGGGCGGAACTAGGTCAAAGGTAACCATCCATCATTTTGACAGAAGCTGTAACCGGAAGGGGCGGAACTAGGTCAAAGGTAACAGGAAGGGGCGGAACTAGGTCAAAGGAAACAGGAAGGGGAGGAACCGGAAGGGACGGGATAAGGGGCGGGACAGGAAGGGGAGGAACCGGAAGGGGCGGGGGAAGATCAAAGGAAAGCCACGCCCACCTGTCAATCATAGGGTCATAAATCATTTTGACACATGGTATAGGCTATTAACTACTAATATAGCTGCGAGCAGCGATTACGGGCCCAAGCCGGTGGCACCGCTACCCCGGTTCCTTTAGTTACCTAAAGGCACCGGGATGGTGGTGCCACCGGCTTTGGCCCTTCATCGCTGCTCGCAGCTATATTTATATATATATATATATAAACAAGCCGCCACCCCGGTGCCTTTAGGGTTATTGTGCACGACATGCAAAAACATAACCCTGCTTTGACTGTTGTGTGCCGTAGAGCTTGCATCAGTGTGGGCTCTGCAAAAGTGCGCATCGAGGGCATATATCAACCACAAAGTATGCGTGAAAAACCTTCTAAAACCTAAAATGAAAAATGAGACACCCTACAGTCTCATGGATTTAACGGACACATGAAATAACTACACAAGACCGAAAATTCATATGAAGTGTGCCATTTGGGACAGGGCCTATGATCGTGAACCACAATAGCTACATATATGAGATAATTTAAATATAGAATAATTTTTTATGTCATAGGATGTCATAGCTCAATATGTTTTGCAGCACTTAAATGTGTAAATATAGAAGCCCAGTATTTATCTGGAGGTCTATGTACAGGTTTATTAATGTAATTATATTTTACGCTTATGAGTTCTATGATATGCAATGGAAGTAAATTTTAATGTTTAACATGGGTGTATTCACAACACATAGCATACGATATAATATCTTAAGATTATTTATCATTATGTTGTCTCTGCCTTTTCTTTTTTAATGATATTCAGAACAGAAAAACTAAATGTTCCTTAATTTTAATTAACACTAACTTTATTCTCATCTGAATTATAAATAATTGATTTCCGTATAAAATGATTTCAGCGCCTCTCTCTCTCTCTCTCTCTCTCTCTCTCTCTCTCACACACAGTTCGATCACACCCCCGCCTCTCTCTCTCTCTCTCTCTCTCTCTCTCACACACACACACACACACACAGTTCGATCGCGCCAGCGCGCCTCCCTCCCGCGCACACACACACTCCAGCTTAAGAGAGAGGCGCGCGCCATCAAACTGTGTGTGTGAGAGAGAGAGGCGCGGGCGCGATCGAACTGTGTGTGTGTGTGCGCGCGTGTGTGAGAGGGAGAGGCGTGGGCGCGATCGAACTGTGTGTGTGTGTGAACAGTGGAAACATACTCCGTCATTTTTTTCATACAGGACATCATTCAGACTGCAAACTGTTTACTTATATTTGTGTACACTCGCAATAAAACACAACATCCTCAGTCACATATGTAATTTCACCCGAAGAGACCACCCCCCCCCCCTCCTTCTCACCCTCCCTACATAGACACACACACACACACACACACACAGAGAGAGAGAATGGCAGGGAACACTCTCTCTGTCAGAGAGAGGGAGAGAAAATTCTCAGAATCCACATTCAAACAACAATATCTGACTTTCTGTTGGTCAGAGCTAATAACTGTGAATTAGAAAGTTGTTCGGCTTGAAGAGAACAATATACACGCCAAGTTTTGTAACTGTAGCTAAAACTAACTAAGTTATAACACACTTTATATGTCCTTTTTTAGTCATGAAAATTCATTTCCTCGCCGCGGCCAAACCGTTCGAGATATCAAAAATCTGTCCACAATTTATCATCCTCAATGTCTTGACTTCATGCACACCGAGTTTGGCGATGATTGAATGAATTGCCTAGGAGTAGTACTTCAAATTCCACAGCAAGCGTTTTCCAAACAACCCATAATAGCCGATTTCCTGTTGGGCTGGCGTAAAACTTGACCGGGGGAAAGATGTTCGGCCCGATGAGATCTATATGTGTACTGAGTTTCATATTAATTCATGCAAGCGTGTTGGATATATGGACCAAATTGTCGGACCCCTTTCAAGGGGGCGCTGTTGAGCCCCCCTGCCACGCCCGGGTACCAGCTTCAGCCCGGCCCTGATGGCCTTAGGTTCTGACCTGTGTGCAAAATTTCAAGAGTTTTTGAGCACGTTAAGAGCCCCAAAAGCCCCTGAAACCTTGAAATCCATTAAAAGCAATAGACAAATCCCTCACACACAGAGACGGAGAGAGAGGGAGAGAGAATTCTAAGAAACATCCACATTCAAACTAAAATATCTGACTTCCTCTTGGTCTGAGCTAATGACAGTTAATTAGAAAGTTGTCCGGCTTGATCTGAACAATATGCGTACCGAGTTTTATGATTGTAGGTAAAACTATAAAAATAACAAAAGGTCAAAAGGTGGCGCTACTGAGCCCCTGCACCACGCCCGTTTCTGAAACTTTGCACATGTCTACTGGCTAATAAATGTGATGTGTCTATCGAGTTTCATGCAATTTCAAGCATGCTAAGAGTCTCAAAAGCATCAAACAAGAATATTAAAGTTTGATGCGTTGCCATGGCAACATTATCTTAGATATTAAATAATCCTTTCACAGGTCTACATCTGGCGTGTATTTACATTATACAGATGAAGTTTGAAGCAAATCGTGTAAAAATAAGAGGGTGATTTCAAAGCATTTTGAAAGTGACACACTTCCTGCTGCCAGTTGGTGGCGCTATGACTTTAACTCACAATAGTCACATCCATGTGATCGGCCTCTTACAGCGAACACACTGCTGAAGTTTCATCAAGATCAGTTCATGTATGCTGAAGTTATAACACACTTCCTGTTTCACGTTTCTCGCCATAATTTCGTTTCCTCGCCACGGCCAAACCGTTCGAGATATCAAAAATCCCCTGGCAATTTTTCATCCTCAATGTATTGACTTCATGCTGACCGAGTTTTGTGCCATTTCTTTGAATTCTCTAGGAGAAGTACTTTAAATTCCATTGCATGCGTTTTACAAACAACCCTAAATAGCCGACTTCCTGTTGGGCTGGGGTAAAAAGTAAGAGTATGAAGTATATATGAACCGATGAGATCTATATGTGTACCGAGTTTCATATTCTTACATGCAAGCGTGTTTGATTTATGGACCAAGATTTCGGACCCCGTTCCAGGGGGCGCTGTCTAGCCCCCCTGCCACGCCCGGGTATCATCTTCAGCCCGACCCTGATGGCCGCGGGTTCTGACCCGCGTGCAAAGTTTCAAGAGTTTTCGGGCACATTATGGGCCCCAAAAGTGCCCGAATAGTCGTAAGAAAAATAGAAAAAAAATAAATAAATAATCCTAAGGAAAACAATAGGGCTCTTCGCCCTTTCAGGGCTTGGGCCCTAATAATAATCCTAAGGAAAACAATAGGGCTCTTCGCCCTTTCAGGGCTTGGGCCCTAATAATAATCCTAAGGAAAACAATAGGGCTCTTCGCCCTTTCAGGGCTTGGGCCCTAATAATCCTAAGGAAAACAATAGGGCTCTTCGCCCTTTCAGGGCTTGGGCCCTAAAAAAAATAATCCTAAGGAAAACAATAGGGCTCTTCGCCCTTTCAGGGCTTGGGCCCTAATAATCCTAAGGAAAACAATAGGGCTCTTCGCCCTTTAAGGGCTTGGGCCCTAAAAATAATCCTAAGGAAAACAATAGGGCTCTTCGCCCTTTCAGGGCTTGGGCCCTAATAATCCTAAGGAAAACAATAGGGCTCTTCGCCCTTTCAGGGCTTGGGCCCTAATAATCCTTAGGAAAACAATAGGGCCTTCGCCTTTTCAAGGCTTGGGCCCTAATAAAAAGAAGAAGAAGAAGAAGAAGAAGAAGAAGAAGAAGAAGAATCCTTAGGAAAACAATAGGGCCTTCGCCTTTTCAAGGCTTGGGCCCTAATAATCCTAAGGAAAACAATAGGGCCTTCGCCTTTTCAAGGCTTGGGCCCTAATAATAATAATCCTAAGGAAAACAATAGGGCTCTGCGCCCTTTCAGGGCTTGGGCCCTAAAAAATAATCCTAAGGAAAACAATAGGGCTCTGCGCCCTTTCAGGGCTTGGGCCCTAATAATAATAATCCTTAGGAAAACAATAGGGCCTTCGCCTTTTCAAGGCTTGGGCCCTAATAATCCTAAGGAAAACAATAGGGCTCTGCGCCCTTTCAGGGCTTGGGCCCTAAAAATAATCCTAAGGAAAACAATAGGGCTCTGCGCCCTTTCAGGGCTTGGGCCCTAATAATAAAAAGAAGAAGAAGAAGAAGAAGAATCCTTAGGAAAACAATAGGGCCTTCGCCTTTTCAAGGCTTGGGCCCTAATAATCCTAAGGAAAACAATAGGGCTCTGCGCCCTTTCAGGGCTTGGGCCCTAAAAATAATCCTAAGGAAAACAATAGGGCTCTGCGCCCTTTCAGGGCTTGGGCCCTAATAATAAAAAGAAGAAGAAGAAGAAGAAGAATCCTTAGGAAAACAATAGGGCCTTCGCCTTTTCAAGGCTTGGGCCCTAATAATCCTAAGGAAAACAATAGGGCTCTGCGCCCTTTCAGGGCTTGGGCCCTAATAAAAAGAAGAAGAAGAAGAAGAAGAATCCTTAGGAAAACAATAGGGCCTTCGCCTTTTCAAGGCTTGGGCCCTAATAAAAAGAAGAAGAAGAAGAAGAAGAAGAAAAAGAAGAAGAAGAATCCTTAGGAAAACAATAGGGCCTTCGCCTTTTCAAGGCTTGGGCCCTAAAAAAAATTAATCCTAAGGAAAACAATAGGGCTCTGCGCCCTTTCAGGGCTTGGGCCCTATTAAAAAGAAGAAGAAGAAGAAGAAGAATCCTTAGGAAAACAATAGGGCCTTCGCCTTTTCAAGGCTTGGGCCCTAATAATCCTAAAGAAAACAATAGGGCTCTGCGCCCTTTCAGGGCTTGGGCCCTAATAATCCTAAGGAAAACAATAGGGCTCTGCGCCCTTTCAGGGCTTGGGCCCTAATAATAATAATCCTTAGGAAAACAATAGGGCCTTCGCCTTTTCAAGGCTTGGGCCCTAATAATCCTTAGGAAAACAATAGGGCCTTCGCCTTTTCAAGGCTTGGGCCCTAATAATCCTTAGGAAAAACAATAGGGCCTTCTCCTTTTCAAGGCTTGGGCCCTAATAAATAATCCTAAGGAAAACAATAGGGCCTTCGCCTTTTCAAGGCTTGGGCCCTAATAAGTTCAGAGTACTCATAACTATTGTTTTTAGAAACTTAATTGAATTGAGGCAATCGGTTTCCTCAAATGAAATGAGTTTGCATAACTTGTTGGGTTTTACAGTGTGGAAAGGTTTCTCAACCAATCAGATACAAGAATCAGAACCAGAGCTGCATATATACCTTTAAATGTGCATTAATTCATGGCTAAATAAAGAAGCATACCTGGGGCAGGTCTGTCGTTGCACATGTCGGTGTCGCAGCACTGGACAGAATATTCAAATCTGACGGGTGTTGCAGTAAAAGACCAGCTATTACATTCACTTGCTCTAACACAATCTTCTTCAATAGTTTCGTACTTTACACCACCTAAATACAAAACAGGAAACAAAAGAATGAAGTAACGGCTTGGGTTTAAACTGCATAAAATACAATTAACTTTTTTTATGTCAACAGGTTCCATGAATTAACTTTTTTATGTCAACAGGATGCACATAACTGGGTTACGTTAAACAAACATAATTTGTTCATGTAACTTCAACATCATGGAAGTAAGTCATCATTTTTTTCAGTGCAGTTTATATGCTGACTAGGATGAAATACACACACACACACACACACACACACACACACACACACACACACACACACACACACACACACACACACACACACACATATATATATATATATATATATATATATATATATATATATATATAATTGTGACAGGTTTTTATCACTTTACCTCTAAAATTTGTAACTAATGAAAATATTTTGTAAAAGCGTTGTTCGACATGACATGCAATACCTTCTAAAACTATTTTATATAAGATGTTGCAATAATTTTAGAAGTATTTTCAAGGTCAACAAAAGAAAATGTGCACTCTTGACTTACCCATATAAACTACTCGTCTTAAATTCGCACACCTGCTCTCTTCATAGGGACATCTCATTGTTTCGTTACATGTAACATCTGGTTCATCACGACAATGATAACATTCCAGAGAGAATCCTGAAATGACAATGAAAATTAAACATTCATTGACCTATTTACATCCCGAATATCTTCAATATACTGTATATGTTTTCTGTACCTCCAGTGAGAAGAATAAAGAGAAGAGCAATGAACACGTGCAGATACATCTTGTGATGAAAGATAAATGAAGAGATGAAGTTCAATCACCCTTGCTGAAATAAGTGTGTTTTCTGTCACAGCATTGACTGTCAGTGTCAGTAATGCTCCTCCTCCTTCACACACATTCTCCTCAACCGTCAGTCACTTCTGCACTGAGTTTGTGGTAAAGTCACAATGAGACACAAAATCACTTTCACATTCTCTGACTGAATCCACAAGATCTATGATTTATTCAGATCACAAATATGTGAATTGCAAATATAAGTATTATAGTAGATGCTTTACCAGTGGTTATACACAATTAACAACTTCTGAAATCCATCTTGACTGGTTAGTTTCAGCTGGTTTAAGTTGATATTTTTGTTTGGGCAGTGAGAAAAGAGGCAAAACCAACATAAAACCATCAAACTACCACCAGACAGATTTACAGGTTCATCGGGTTAGTTTACTAAATATTCCAAAACTATGGGAATTATGGTTAACTAATTTTCAAAGGACTTTCCTGATTCTAAGGTAAATGGTTTAGAAAAGTTCAAAATAAAAATAAAAGCTCAATAAAACCACTATCTATACAAAGTGATTGCGCAGATTAATATGATAAGTGTAAACAACTAGATTTAAATTCTTAATGATACAGTTCAGACTCTGATTTCAGTGATGTCCACCATCATACTGGATTAATACGGAGACCGGGAGGGGACATGTTCAGTTCACTTAGTTGTGTCGTGAGATCATTTTGTTGAGGTATCGACATTGCTATGTCCTGGCCACACAATGTAAAGTCATGGCCTCGAGATCCTATGTTGAAGGAACGATATATTTTCTCGTGGCCACGACTTCGTTATGTTGAGGGAACGACATCTATTTCTCATGACCACAAGTTAAAAGCGTAAACAACCTGCGCGACCATAGCAACCTGGAATTATCAGAAATGGGCAAGTCTATAATAATATTTATTTTTAGTTAAGAAAAAGTGCAAAATCAAGAAATTATTATATTAACATATTGCCATTTATGTTGTATTGCACGTGTGATGATGCCTAGACAGCATTAGAAAGAAGTTTACCAATACATTTTAAAAGAATATGCCTTGTTGTCTGGGAGCCTGTTTGATCAGCTTGGGATGTGTTTGTGTTGTGTCCATGTTTGTCTGAACCACATGACTGACACTTGTGATTGTGTTGTCATTCCATGTGCTCTGTGGTCTATTGTGACTCCGCCCCGTTACCTCATTATGGCTCACACCTGTTTTAGGTCGTTTGTTACCCTTTATATTCCCCTCTTGTTTTCTATCCTATGCCAGATCGAACCTCTGCTTTTCTGAGTTACCTGGCTCTGGCTGCCTTGACCTTGTATCATGTCATGTCTAATGTTAACCATTCTTCTCCACTAGATGGTGCTGTTTGCCATACTTTAGTTAAACTTCCATTAGAAAAAATGATATTTTTTTTATGCTTCATAGGGGCGGTTTCCCGGACAGGGTTTAAATTAAGCCTGGAGTAGGCCTTAATCTAGAATAGTTAATCGTGTCTTAAAAAATGTCTTTCTGTAACACAGATTAAGTACAGATTAGTTACACCTGGACTATGGAGTCCTGAACTAAAATAAACTTTAAAACCAACTGTACTAATCTGAATTAGCATGACAGGTTGCCTATAAAACATGGAATGAACCAAGAAAAGCTAAAAATTGCATGGAACTGAGAAGCAAATACAAGGAAAACAATGGCATCAGAAAAGTCTGCAATCAAAAAAAACGTTACTAAACAAGAGAAAATTATTTTTAAGCAAGCTAAATAAACATCAGCTATGGAAGAAAAGAAAAGAAATGCCTGGAAGTCTGTTTGTAATTTTATATATATATATACATTATGGGGAGGGTAATGACTCATAATGCCTGATGAGTTTGTAGAAAACTGACCAGAGATCAGAGACCATTCCTCCATACAGAATCTCTCCAGATCCTGCAGATTCACAAGTTCATGTTGGTGCTTCTCTTCAGTTCAGCCCACTCATTTTCTATAGGGTTCAGTTTGCAGTCAGGTTTTGATTTTTTATCTGTTGGTATTTGCTAGAATCAATAATACCATGTATCTGAACAAGATGTTCAGGACCTCCAGCAAAAAAAAATAGGCCGACAACATATCCAGCAGTATATTTAACCGTAGGCATGGGGTACTTTTTATCCCCGTGTATCGCTTGGAGAGTCTTTGGCCTCAAACATTCCTCCTCGCCGTGCATTAAGACAATATAGACACACGTCCTCTTCCTGGCAGATTCGTAACATCTTTAGTTGATTGGAACTTAATTATTGCCCTGAAGGTCAAAATGGGGATTTTCAATTCTTTAGCTATTTTCTTACAGCCACTTTCTATTTTGTGATGCTCAACAACCTTTTGATGCAGATCAGAACTATATTCTTTGGTTTTACTCATTGTGATGGATGATTAAGGGAATTTGGCCTTTGTGTTTCCTCATATTTAAACTCTTGTGAAACAAGAAGTCATTCTTGAAAAGTCAAGAAGACAATTTCATGTTCCTAGTCACCCTGGTGTGCTAAAAAAAAAGTAAAAATTAATGGAAATATACTTCAGAAATATTTCACTCGTAAAAAAAAATCTAGGGGTGCCAATAATTGTGGCCAACGTGCTTTGGAGAAAAACATTTATTTCATAATGTGATTTCCCCCCCACTTTCAATTATTTTACTTCAATGAAAGGTTAGATTTTAGATTTTTTTTTGTTATATATATATATATATATATATATATATATATATATATATATATATATATATATATATATATATATATATATATATATATATATATACTAGTAATAATACATGTGTCTTCTTTGAAACACAATGTTAATCTGAAGTTAAACCTGCCTCCTGGTAGGTTTAATTTAAGCCTCAATTTAGTCCTGGGGTAACTCAATCTTCCTCCAGGAAATCAGTTTATTAAACTCTGGACTAAACTAAATCTAGGACTATTTAAAGCCATGACAGAGAAAGCAGATTTCTGTAAATCTGGTTTAAAGGGCCATTTTAGTCTAGGACTAGGCTTAATCTCTGTCCGGGAAACCGCCCCATAGTGACAATCACGCAAAGCACAGCAGCCATTTTCCAGTTCTGCGCATCAGAGAGATCGCATGCTCTTTACACATGATTCCAGTTTGTCGTGTAAAGCCCCAGAGAAGCTTTGCTTGTAAGTTTATTGCATATAATTGTTATTTTATATACTTTGTGTCTGTATCTTATTAAGATGTATATATTAGACGCACGTTAGCGGTTCCACGTGCTTTGTACGGACATTTGGGCCAGAGCCATATCAATTCGAGCTCAAACTGCGGTCTCAACTCCCGCATCACGATCGGCATCCGATTATTCTTATATTCAGTCATTTTGAGGTCATTTTTTCCAGGATTATTATTACTATTACGTCCACTATATTTTGCTGCTATCCAGCAAATCGTTGTCGTCTTCTTGGCGCTGGCTAGGCAGAACTGCGGATCGTACCATGTACAAGACTTGTGGTCTTGTACATGACCATTCAGCACACATAGTTATAGGCGTCTAAAGATTTATATGCCCTCAGTTTCTTTTTACGCTCTGTTTCTCTATTGGATAGGTGTAGAAGTCAGGCCACTCAACCGGAGGTAGCCTAGCGTTAAGTTAACGTTAAAGGGGTGGTTCGGAATTTTGGACATCGGGCCTCATTTCCAAGTGAGCCTTAGTGTTATTTATCAGTAGAGACATTTTTTTAAAATTTTCATCCAGTCGTCCCAGTTGCATAGTTCGCTGGTGCTAGGCTAGCGCGAGTCAACGGTATCTTTTATCATGCCATTAAAAACAGTTTTACCCACTCCACAGTACACTAAAAGCAAATCAAATATAACGCCAGACTATCGATGTAAGTGTATGTTGAGAGAATAACGTTAGAAATCAAACTATCCTTTTCATCTTAATGATTGCATTACATTTACAGGAACTAGTTACTCAGCAGCGGCGGAATTTTACTTCGCTCCGGTTAGTAGTAACGTTACTGCGTCAAAAAGTAAACACAGAACAGAAGCGCGTGACAGTCGGGAGGTCTAGCTAGCTTAGTAATAATTGTTGAGGTAAACCAAGGCAACATGGTGATTCGGTGTGCATTTCACAATTGCAAAAACAAACCTAATAAATGTTCATCGCAAAGTTTTCACAAATTTCCTTTTGAAGATCCAGAAAGGATTCAACTTTGGATTATTTCTTCGGGCTTGGACAAGGAGACACCGGCAGAGACTCTAAAAAAAATTTAGGATTTGCAGTGACCATTTTAGACCAGACGACTTTAAAGAACCATTTAATCGAAACGGTCACAGGTTTATGACAAAGAATGCAGTTCAAGCCGTCTTTCCAGATGCACCAACAGCTACAGATGTACAGGTAATATATTTTGTTAGGCTACTCTAGCTAGCTAATGAAGCTAGCCCTTTCATAACTGATAGATCGACACTGACAACGTTAGTGGAGAATACGTAACAAACAGTTCAATGCATTGTGTAGAGTGACAGTGTAACTAAGTGTATAACTTACCGTAAAACTTCAAATAATAGCCGAGTCCCAAATAGACGCCTGTACACGCCGTTGAATAACACACATTCCTCGTCTTCAAAGTCCGAAACAATGGTATTGCTTTCAAACGTTGCCATATTCCTCTGTCTTGCTATTACATATATCATAAATTATACTCTGTTTCTGTAGTGATGAGTGTCAGCGGCAGGTAAATACACTTGCGTGATTGTCGTGTGGACCGGCTCTCTCGGTTGCCTAGGTAACATATCACTCCGCCGCTGCTGTAGACTGTGCTAATAAATATAGGTAAAACAATATAACTATTGCAATGCGATGAAAAGGATAGTTTGATTTCTAACATTATTCTCTCAACAGACACTTACATCGATAGTCTGGCGTTATAATTGATTTGCTTTTAGTGTACTGTGGAGTGGGTAAAACTGTTTTTAATGGCATGATAAAGATACCGTTGACTCGCGCTAGCTTAGCACCAGCGAACTATGCAACTGGGACGACTGGATGAAAATTTTTAAAAAATGTCTCTACTGATAAATAACACTAAGGCTCACTTGGAAATGAGGCCCTATGTCCAAAATTCCGAACCACCCCTTAACGTTAATCCTGTCAGATCATCCATCCATTGAGTGAGCGTGTACGGGTCAGTCAATCTGGTTCCGTCCGTTAAAATTAACTTTTGCAAATAACAATCGCGGTCCTGGACAGTGAGTGACCTTGCACATTAAGATAAAATCGTATTTTCTCCAGTCATTGTTAAAAAACAACCTAACAAAACTTGCAAACTAACGTTAGGGAAGCGGCCAGAGTGATCGTTCTGCCTCCACCTAAGCTCCGCCCACATAAAAACGTCACCATGTTTACTAACTGTAAAGGGGTCTATACATAGACATAATATAGAGACTAGATGCCCTATTGGCCGCTGTGGCAAAGAAATGCGGCCGCCATCTTAAACCGGTCATACTCCTATTTGCGTTGCATAGCAGCAGTAGATGCCAGAGTACTGTGCAGCATATTCCTGCTCAAATCGGCGGACCATCACTCGGGGATGACTTTACACAAGTAAGATTTAACATTTCACATTACCGTACTATTGGTTGTATTTTGTGAACAAAATATTCAATGTGTCCTGTATCGTAGCTACGTATGACCTTTGCAGCAAAAAAAAACGCGTGAAAATCAGTTCGGTATTCAGTGAGATATGATTAATTAAATGCGCTGGCAGCTCATTGCACCTGCCAAACAGATTACACTGAGCGGAGCGGATGACGGGTTTAAGATGGCGGCCCCACGGCTCGTCCGCGCCAATAGGCAGTAGCAGTCGATAGGGCGTCTATCTATATGATGTCTATGGGTCTATTCTCAAGGTCGGACATCCGGGACTTTTACTCCCATAATGCACTGCGCGCGCATAGCAACGCGGCGAAGGGTAAAACAAACAAGCGCCCGCCATTAAGCAACACGAAAGCGGAAGATAAACAAGCGCCGAGAATCATGCCTAAAAACTGTTGTGTTGTTAGTTGCACAAACAACAGCGTAAAGAGGAGTGACCTCTCATTTTACATGATACCTAGCGAGGCAACTGAGCCAGAAAGGAGAGAGAAATGGCTCCAGGCGATTGGACGAGGTGTTAGTTCACACAGCACAAAGCTATGGCGGCCTACATCAGATTACCATTACGTTTGCTCCTCTCATTTCCTGGAAGCTGTTGTCGTTAGACACTACATTCAATAAAATTTAATCTGATGACTGGTTAATGCAAAAAGTGAATATAGGGTATGCACATACCATTTTACTTTAAATCTAAATAGAAATGTAATCTCAAATGAATGGACAAATCAAAGAATAACAAAATAATACCACTGCAGAGATGGCCACTCAATTTTCTGTTGCTATGTTATGACATTGCTATGCATAATGGTCGGCAGCTCTACACTGATAAGCAACAATGAAATGCACTAGTTATGTGGGGAATAAGATACATTTATGCAGTTAGCCTTTATTGGCTTTTTTGAAAAAAATATGTCCCTCACTGACATTGTACAAGCTGTGCCACTGACAGACTGAGCTCATTACAGCCACTTTGTAACACAGTGCTTTTGAATGAACAGTTTTTTGTTTTTTTTAATAAATAAAAAATCGATTACATAATGTAATCGATGCTTGATGGGTATTTAAACATGACTGCAAGTGTAGGACACATGGTATGTACACATGGTGTTCATACCAGGGGATTTGATGAGGTAATTGTATATGTCTGGATACTCGAGCCTGGGCCATGCTTTTGGGTTGTTCTCCCAGGACTCAGCTGGATGCCGATAGGGACAAGATTGTAATGTTAAACCTACAAGCGACAGCTTTCTGTGGTACCTGGTCAATGCAGGCGCTAGGAGACTGTCTATATATATTGATAAGACATTCTGTAATAGAGGAAGAAGATCTGTATTCATATAGCTGCTAGCGCCTTTCACAGACATGTAAGGTTAGCTAGTCACAAAGCGCGTTACGTGAGTGTTTTATTACATTCACTTCAGTTCTCACAACCGACATACATTCGCATACACAGATATCATTCATCATTAATACAAAGTAATCCGTTAGTATCCATAACTGACATAATCCACAGCAAAACTTCTGTGAATAGATACCTTTTTGATTTGCCTCGGGCTTTGCCTTAGGTTTGTTTTACCCTTCGCGGCTTGTTGCTATGCAGGTCACATGATTTGTGACGTAACGCCGACCAAGAGAATAGGCTTACTCACATCATGACGCC
Source organism: Siphateles boraxobius (assembly GCF_051911475.1). Lineage (NCBI taxonomy): Eukaryota > Metazoa > Chordata > Actinopteri > Cypriniformes > Leuciscidae > Siphateles > Siphateles boraxobius. The sequence goes on along the minus strand of NW_027509130.1, from coordinate 4,434,582 downwards.
GCTGTGGTGGTGGAGTCCATGCAGGAAAAGCAGCGTTTGGCAGCGCGAGCTGTGTGGAGAAGCCCATTTCCACCTCCTTTGCTAAGCAATCCCGCGTAAAATCCAGGTTGCACACTCGAGCGATAGGCGAGAATTAACTACCTAGGCTACACGAAATAATCTAAATAATTATATAAATGCTATGCTAACTAGATGCTAATATACGCTATCTATCCTGATCGTTTTCAATACTCGTAATTCCAACTCCTGACTCGCTACAGTAGTTTTGACGGAACCAGATGCTTTTATGCCAGGGGCTGCCAAGGGCGTGGTGAGCTCGCACCAAGGGCGTGACAGAGTACCATCACAGAGTATATATGTTGGCTTTAATTAACTTTTTTATGTAAACAGGTTCCATAAATTAACTTTTTTATGTCAACAGGTTCCACATAACTGGGTTACGTTAAACAAACATAATTTGTTCATGTAACTTCAACATCATGGAAGTCATTTTAAGCATTCATTTGGATTTCATTGAAAAGGCTAAAAATGGTATGCTCTACAATGGCAGTGCTGCTATAATCCATAAAGTAAACTTAACTCAGAAATTGGGTTCTATATGAGTTCAGTGATTCAGGTCAAATGATTGTGATATAGGCTAATGATTGTTAAAATACAACCAACATCATCAGATCTCCTTTACTAAGTGATCATCTGGCTGTTATAACTCATGTACAGCAGCCAAACATAATCTAAAGTTAATGATGTGAGGGTCAATAGCCCAATTAAAACACAAACTGATCTCCATAATCGTGACGTTAAATTCCGGTTTTCTCCTTCAGTGATTCTGCTTGTTAACATCAGGTGTCTTCAATAATGCTCAATCATCACTCAATAATTCACTTAATTATCTCATTAACTTTAACACTGCTTCAGTGTTCATTTAACACTCAGCTCAGAGTTTAATTGGATCGCTTAAAATGACTTCGATGATGTTGAAGTTACATGAACAAATTATGTTTGTTTAACGTAACCCAGTTATGTGTAACCTGTTGACATAAAAAAAGTTAATTTATGGAACCTGTTTACATAAAAAAGTTAATTAAAGCCAACATATAATTTTTTTCAGTGTACGTCACAGAGTACTCCTACTGCAGGAGCTTTCCGTTTAACCTGAAGAGGGCAGCACTCAGACGTTTTTATGCCATATATTTGAAAATTAAAACACTTTATACCCAAATGTCAAAAAATTTACTTAAATCAGTGAACAGCATTTATGAAGCTCCATTCTTACAGATCATTAACTAAAAAAAGTTGTTTTAGTGTTTAGTTATCCTTTAAAGCCTCTTCATAATGTTATACAATGTTTAGCTATCTGTATGGATGCCCAACGCACACGCATACAAAGGACAGAATACCTTGACCTTGACCTAGTTATAGTCTTAGTCTTGTTTTCCTGCCAAATTTCTGAAGGTTTCTAGTAGGGGTGGAGACGAACCCGAATACGGTATTCGGAAAGGCACAAATAACGTTTTTTTTACAAATACTTCCCAGTGGGCACCTTGACATCAATGTAACATCAATATAACATCAAACAGTATGTCAAAATGACGTCACGAAATAGGTCAAAAATGAAAGTCATATTGGGGCGGTTTCCCGGACAGAGATTAAGCCTAGTCTTAGACTAAAATGGCCCTTTAAACCAGATTAACAGAAATCTGCTTTCTCTGTCATGGCTTTAAATAGTCCTAGATTTAGTTTAGTCCAGAGTTTAATTTCCTGGAGGAAGACTAGAGTTACTCCAGGACTAAATTGAGGCTTAAATTAAACCTACCAGGAGGCAGGTTTAACTTCAGATTAACTTTGTGTTTCAAAGAAGACACCTGTATTACTTGGATACACACACACACACACACACACACACACACACACACACACACACACACACACACACACACACACACACACACACACACACACACACATATATTAATATATAATTAAACATTTAATTTTGTTTTAACACCATTGTATCGGGTTTCTTGTTCAAAATGTTTTAATTTTGAAATGTTTCAATCTAGTAACCCAGTCGCACAGGACATTCACTTCCCATCATGCTTTGCACAGGGCTGAAATGTGAATTTTTAAATATTCAATTCAATTCAATTCAATTCAAATTTATTTGTATAGCGCTTTTCACAATACACATTGTCTCAAAGCAGCTTTACAGAAATTGCATTTCGGAAATGTACATAGAAAAATACAGTTAGTTAATCAAGTATTAATTTATGGCATAACATATCGCCGGCTTTGAGTCGTCTCTTCACAGGCGTCGAGTCGTCTCTTCACAGGCGTTGGGGCATCTGAAGTCTCCGTGAGAGGCTGGATACAAACTGGAGCTGACGAACGCTATTTACCTCGGGACTAGCGTCCCGAGATAACAGCAGAAAGGCAGATGGGAAATAATTAGCATAGCTGATGTTCATAATGTTAATGCATTCGAACCGATTCAGCAGTATCAAAGGTTAAGCATTAAGTGAATGCTTGGTTAAAGAGATGCGTCTTTAATCTAGTTTTAAACTGGGACAGCGAGTCTGAGTCTCGTACAATATCAGGAAGGCTATTCCAGAGTTTAGGAGCTAAATGCGAGAACGCCCTCCCTCCTTTAGTGGACTTAGATATCCTAGGAATGACCAGAAGCCTCGAATTTAGTGATCTTAAAGAGCGCGATGGATTGTATGGCGATAGAAGGTCTGTTAAATACACAGGAGCTAAACCATTTAGGGCTTTATAGGTCAGTAGGAATACTTTGTAATTGATACGTAACTTAATAGGTAACCAGTGTAGAGATGATAAAATAGGTGTTATATGATCATATTTTCTTGATCTAGTAAGAACTCTAGCAGCTGCATTTTGCACTAACTGTAGCTTGTTAATTGAGGATGCAGGACAGCCAGCTAATAAAGCATTACAGTAATCTAGTCTCGAGGTCATGAAAGCATGAACTAACTTTTCTGCATCAGAAACAGATAGCATGTTGCGTAGCTTAGCAATGTTTCTAAGGTGGAAAAAGGCTGTTCTTGTAATATATGAAATATGATTTTCGAAAGTCAAGTTGCGGTCTAGTATAACACCCAGGTCTTTTACTGTAGTGGATAAAGTAACAGGACATCCTTCTAAATTAAAGTTGTATTGTAAGGGATTTTGTGGGTAGTTTTTTGGACCAATAAGTAGTACCTCCGTTTTATCTGAATTTAATAGCAGGAAATTACACGTCATCCAGCATTTTATATCATTTAGACACTCTGTCAATTTAGATAAGTTAGTGTTTTCATCTGGTCGTGATGAGATATATAATTGAGTGTCATCAGCATAACAGTGGAAATTAATTCCATGTTTTCTTATAATATTACCAAGTGGCAGCATATATATTGAGAATAGCAGAGGGCCTAACACCGATCCTTGCGGCACTCCATAGTCTACTGACGTTATCTTTGATTTTTCCCCATTTAGACAGACAAAATGGTAACGGTCTGATAAGTAAGATCTAAACCAGCTTAATGCCTGTCCCTGAACACCAGTGTAGTTTTGTAGTCGATCCAGGAGTATTTTATGATCGACAGTGTCGAACGCAGCGCTTAGATCGAGTAGAACTAGTATTGAGATACAGCCTTGGTCAGAAGCTAAAAGTAAATCATTTGTAATTTTAACTAGCGCAGTTTCTGTGCTATGATGCGGTCTGAATCCCGACTGGAATTTTTCATAGATATCATTTTCTTGTAAGAAAGAGCACAATTGAGCGGACACAATTTTTTCTAGTATTTTAGACATAAATGGAAGATTTGAGATGGGTCTGTAATTTGCTAAGTTATTTGGATCTAATTGCGGTTTCTTAATGAGAGGTTTTATTACTGCCAGCTTGAATATTTTTGGAACATGACCTAAAAATAAAGACGAGTTAATAATATTAAGAAGAGGCTCTTCGACTACAGGTAACACTTCTTTCAGTAGTTTAGTGGGTATTGGATCTAATAAACATGTTGTTGGTTTCGATGCAATGATAAGTTTATTTAGCTCTTCCTGTCCTATAGTTGTAAATCGGTGTAGTTGTTCTAGAGGGGCCATAATTGAGGCTGAATCATAAGACATCATAGAGGATTGTATATTTACAATTGTGTTTCGGATGCTTTCTATTTTCTCATTGAAGTAATTCATAAAATCATTACTACTATATTGTAATGGAATATTTTGCTCTGGTGATGTTTGTTTATTTGTTAGTCTAGCCACGGTGTTGAATAAAAACCTTGGATTATTTTGGTTATTTTCTATTAGTTTGCGGAGATGCTCAGCCCTTGCTGCTTTTAGAGCCTTTTTATAACGTGACATACTGTCTTTCCACGCGATTCTAAAGACCTCTAAATTAGTTTGTTTCCATTTACGCTCTAAGTTACGAGTTTCTCTCTTGATTGCATGCGTAGCACTGTTGTACCATGGTGCTTTAGTTTTCTCTCTTACCTTTTTTAATCTAATTGGTGCAACAATATCTAGTGTACTAGAGAACATGGTGCTCAAACTGCTAGTCATTTCCTCTAGTTCATCTGTTTGTTTGGGTGCACTGCGCAGCTGAGATAGATCAGGTAAGCTATTTGAGAATCTATCTATAGTGGTTGGAAGGATTGTTCTGCCTGGTCGATAACGTGGCGCAACATGACAAATTTCAGCAGTACGTATTATACAAGTTACCATGTAATGATCAGTGAGATCATCACTTTGCGGTATAATATTTATATCAGTTGGATTGGTTCCATATGATATAATTAAATCTAGTGTATGATTTAGACGATGAGTGGGACCGCTGACGTTTTGCGTGACCCCAAAGGAGTTTAATAAATCTGTAAACGCAGTCCCTAACGCATCATTTGTATTATCTACGTGTATGTTAAAGTCTCCAACAATTATTGCTTTATCGACATTGACCAATAGATCTGAGAGAAAGTATGCAAACTCTTTTAGGAAATCAGCATAGGGCCCTGGAGGTCTATATAGGGTAGCCAAGGCTAGAGATAATATGGATTTGTTTCTTGCATCTAAGAGCGTAACATTTAGCACAAGTACTTCAAACGAATTAAACCTGTGACCTGTTTTCTGAGTAACATTAAGAATATCTCTATAGATTGTTGCAACCCCGCCGCCACGACCGATCAGACGGGGCTCATGCTTATAACAGTATCCTGGTGGAGTGGACTCATTTAGACCGAAATAATCATTTGGTTTAAGCCAGGTTTCAGTAAGGCAAAGTACATCGAAACTATTATCTGTGACCATTTCATTTACAATAACCGCCTTAGGTGTGAGCGATCTAATGTTTAGAAGACCTAGCTTTAGAAATTGTTTTTGTTCACTGATATTTAGATTTTCTGGTTTAATTACAATAAGATTTTTGCTAGATCCTACACTAGATTTATTGTTTGGCCTCACTAAGCGAGGAATAGACACAGTTTCTATATAATGTTCTACACTACTTATATCAATTAAGTTGGGACAGCAAAGACTGTGATTTGGACTTTGACTTACTAGTCATATGGTGTGTAACGTCTTGGAGATGTTGTCGGACAGAACAGCCGCTCCGATTCTGCTGGGGTGCAGGCCATCAGCACGGTAGAGCCTAGGTCGCTCCCAGAACAGATTCCAATTATTTACAAAGAGCAGTTTCTGTTCATTACACCATGACATTAACCATTCATTTAGAGCGAATAATCTACTGAACCTTTCTTGTCCTAGTCGGTACGTGGGAAGCGGTCCAGACACGATGATCGTTGCTTCAGGCGATGTGCTGCGAACCGTCTCGATCAGGCTTCTGTAGTCCTTCTTCAGAACCTCCGTCTGCCGCAGCCTGATGTCGTTCGTCCCGGCGTGTAGGACCACAGCTCCGACGCGCTCGTCACCGTTCAGGATCTCGGGAATCTGTGCAGCGACATCAAGAACACGAGCACCAGGAAAACAGTGAGTGCGCACCTTACGCTTACCTGAGGTAGCACGGACATGACGGACCATGGAAGTGCCGATGATCACGGCGGCGTCACGTTCCGGCTCGCGAAGAGGGGAGAAGCGGTTCCGGGTGGAGATCTCGAAGACCGGGAGGGGGGGGGAAGTCCTTGGTCTGGTCCTGGCTCGTGTCTTCCGCTGTGGGATCACCCAGGGTCCGTGGTGTTGCCTCGGTGCCGGAGTGAATGAAGGCAGAGATGATCGCGTCCTCCTGGGCAGAGAAACGCACGGAGTAGACGAAGTCGGAGTCAAAAAGTTACTAACCACTGACTTGTGAGCATCGGCGCGTGATGTTTCGAGCGTTGATCGCCGATCTCGCAGCTCGGCTTGCTTCACCAGCAGAACGCGGATCTGTTTCTCCACCGACTCCAGCTCCAATCGTACCGAAACCAGCTCGAATGTGTCCTCACCTGCACTCAGAGGTAACGTTAGACACACATCCGATATGTTCGCCATTATAACAGATGAACAGTAAATTAGTAGTGATACTACCAATATCACTACTAATTTAGGACTGAAATGATGGATATAACACGTATCCTTTCAGTCAAACGGGTGTAAAATGAGAGGGTCGATAGGCGCGAGGCCACGCGTGAAATGCTAGCGGGCTAAAGGCTAGTAGCCGAGATTCGGAAAGTTGGATCTAAGTAGCGATATCAAAGCAATCCGATTGTTTTTTATAAGGAATAGTGTCGAGGATAAGTTCACATGATATAAAAATAGAAAGTGCTTGTTTATAAATGAGTGGTAAAGAAGAAAATCAGCGATTAATGAATCAATTCGACGGAGCTCCAAACACAAACACAGATCGCACGCGCATCACACTGGGTGTGCTAAATAAAGTGATATTTTATGAATATTTTTTTGCAAGATGAGAAAACGGAGAGACTTGTTAATGGTTAGGTTCTATTATTATGTTGGTATTTAAAAGTTTATGTTATGTTAGTATTTTGGGGGGTTACCATTGTGGTGAAGTGTTGAGCCTGTGCTTGGACCGAGGACCTGCTCCCAATAATTCTGTTTGTATTAATAATATAGCAACCATTAAGGTAGTACTCTAGTTGAAACTAGTATTGCTTCTAGACTGCCAACACCACATGTATAAAGAAATGTTATAGTAAAGTTTGTTATGTAAGTCACAGGAATAAACTAACAGCGTTAATTATAGAGTTATTTGAATAATTCATGTTAAATGAAAACCATTCATTGTTAATGAACATCGAGTCTATTTAAAAAAAAAAAAAAAAATATATATATATATATATATATACATACAGGCTTAAAAATAATTTTCTCTTGTTAGTAAATGTTTTTTGATTGCAGTCTGTTTCTGAAGCCATTGTTTTCCTTGTAATTGATTCTCAGTTCCATGCAATTTTAAGCTTTTCTTGGTTCATTCCATGTTTTATAGGCAACCTCTGTCATGCTAATTCAGATGAGCACAGTTGGTTTTAATTTAATCTGATTTATTTTAGTTCAGGACTCCATAGTCCAGGTGTAACTAATCTGTACTTAATCTGTGTTACAGAAAGCCATTTTTTAAGACTCGATTAACTATTCTAGATTAAGGCCTACTCCAGGCTTAATTTGAACCCTGTCCGGGAAACCGCCCCATTGACGTCAAAGTGTCAATGTCAATTTGATGTCAAGATTTTGATCTCTGCTGATGTGATTATTGAAGACACCTGATGTTGACAAGCAGAATCACCAAAGGAGAAAATAAAAATTTTAAGCCACCATTTTGGTGATCAGTGTTTGCTTTAGTTGGGCTCTTGACCCCTAAACTATTAATATTTCAATTTTGTTTGGCTGATGTAAATGTCACTGCCAAATGAACATTGAGGATGGTGATCAGGTGATGTTGGTTATGTTTTGACAAAATCATCACTTGGCTTGAATCACCCAAGTCATATAGAGTGTCTTTACCTTGTTAATTACAGCAACACTGTGATCCTATAGCAAACATTTATCAGCATTTTCAATATAATCCAAAACATTTCTTAAAAGCTGTTCTGATCAGTAGACTTTAAAAAAAGATTTTATTTAGACACACTGACATCAATAATCAGCCTGTGAATCTCAACAAGGGTGACAATAATAAGTTGCAGTGCATTCTGGGTGCCACCAATCAAAACTCATTCATGGCTCCCATCATGCTTTGCGGTATGAATAAATTATGATCTGATTTGTTTTAGTAATGTCCTTTTCCTAATTGAATATTCTGTTTGTCACCATTGTTGAGATTCATACACTGATTCTAGATGTCTGTGTGTGCCTAAAACACAATTTTTTTTTATCAGAACAACTTTTAGGATATCCTTTGGATTAAATTAAAAATTCAGGATTATATGCTGTAGAATACCTTGATGCTGTAATTACCAATATAAATCAGAGATTAGACTCTAAATGAGTTCAGTGACTCAGGTCAAATGATGATTATGTCAAAACATAACCAACACCATCAGATCACCTTTACTCTTTGTTCATCTGGCTGATCACCACTCAGTTTCAGCAGCCAAACAAACTTTAAAGTTAAAAACTTTAGGGTCAACAGCCCAACTAAAGCAAACATTGATCACCAAAATGGTGGCTTGAAATTGTGATTTTCTCCTTCAGTGATTAACATCGTTTTTGTTAACATCAGGTGTCTTCAATATTGGCCAATCATCACTCAATTAATCACATCAGCAGAGGTCAAAATCTTGACATCAAATTGACATAGACACTTTGACATCAATATGACTTTCATTTTTGACCTATTTCGTGACGTCATTTTGACATAATGTTTGATGTCATATTGATGTTAAATTGACGTCAAGGTGCCCGCTGGGTTATTTCGAACAAATACTTTAAAAAATATTTGTATTCAGGAACAAGATAAACTTTATATCCAAAAGCTGCGTTTCCTCACGAGACCGCAGTGCATGCCCGGATGAGTGAGTTAGAGTGAATGAGTGAGTGACGTTCAGAAAGAGTTGACTGACACAGGCTGCTCCACACAGAAACAGAAAGGGCTCGGCTGAGCGAAAAAACACTTAACTGCATCACTATTTTTGTTGAATAGATTTTTGTACCTTAACTGGGTTCCGGAGGCAGTTTATAACTTTCGGGAAGCAGAGTTTGATCGGAAGATTATTCCATTACGCTGCATTATTGACGTCTACAGTCGGGTGCTCTCATGTTCGCTCTGTTAACAAAGCTCTGTTAGCTCAGTAATTATTTGTTTTTATTACATGGCTTGGTTGAATTCTAATGTAGAATGCGGTCTGTTATTTATTAATAAATTTGTTTCTTAATAACAGACCGCTGCTAAGTATAACACACCGTTGCCATGAAAAACAGAGCGTTGCCATGGATTCTAAACGTAGAGATGGAACGGACTATTTTCTTTAGCGGAAGCAATACAATTATTTTTAAATCAATAAACTCCTTTTTAAATCAATATTTTGAGTCAAATTATTGATTTATTTGGTAGGTAGCCATATAATAAGTGGGATAATGAATAGCGAGGCGGTTGTTATAGCGAATACAACCCCTTCAGGCTGATTGAAGACCCCTCCGCTTTGCGTCTGGCTCATAATCAGCCACCTCGCTATACATATCCCTTACTTATTCTGTGTGTTCAGCGTCCTCCAACAAGGACGGGTGGTGGTGGGGTTCATAATGTTCACAATGGTATTTTATTAGTTGTTGGTTTAACCATGGATGAGGTAATGGCTGTTATCGGGACATAGCTAGGATTGTCGGAAGGAGGGAAATCGGCCCAAAATCAGCCCGATTATCTTTTGGTGTGTACCCAGCATAAGAGAAACACAAGAACTACTGACTTCGAGCCATTACTAGGGATGCACCGAAATGAAAATTCTTGGCCGAAGCCGAAGCCGAATAATAATGAAACGCTTGGCCGAAGGCCGAATACCGAACGCGGTGTTTCACATTTTTTCCATTTATTTTGCCAATTTTTTCACCATTGCATTTAATTAAATAGTAAAAATATGCTTTTTTACTATTTGGTCTTGCTTTTCAGAGAAAAAATCAAATTGCAAAAATGCAATTTATTTAACACTGAATTTTTTTTAAACATTCCAGCAGATATTATTTAAACAAAGCACAATATAACTTAAAATAAATAAATTAGTCAAATAAAAAATATATTTTTATTTGGCCATCTTTGAAGCCCCCTTTCTTGAATATCCTATTTAGGCCTATAACTGACTGCTGAAAGAATGTAGGGTACACTCTCAGAAATAGGGGTACAGTACACTCTCAGAAAATAAAGTACATAATTGTACCTTTAGGGGTACAATGGCTTGTCACTGGGGCTGTACCCTCAAGGGTACAATATTGTACCCTTGGCATAGGGTACATATTTGTACCCTTGTGATTTGTACCTTAAGAGACCAGTCTTGTACCTGTGGTGACAATTTTGTACCTTTATTTAACAGTACAAAAATGGACCCTTCAAAAATGGTACAAAATTGGCTTTGACAGGGTACAATTGTTGACTATAATGAGATTTATATATATATATATACATATATTACACACACGCTGATTTAAAATCAGAATTTATTAAATCCTTTTAATTTTCACATTTTCCAACATTTCATTTTAAACTCAATGTCTAACTGTGACATATAAAAGATTATCATCTGAGTAAGAGTCATTTGCCTGAAAGTCCATTTCATCTCCTTTCATCTCGACGTCGGTTACTTCTATGCCTGCTTCTGATATTTTCTGAAGGACCTCCTCGGTTGAAAGCCCTGTAAGAACCATGAGTAACCGTGCTATGACTTCTTCTCCACCGATGGCCAAAAGAAAGAAAGACCACGAACTGGATGTTCTTTTAAATTGAGATTCAAGCAGCCAATCAGGGCTGGCTCTACATACAGTCTCAGAAAATAAAGTACATAATTGTACCTTTAGGGGTACAATGGCTTGTCACTGGGGCTGTACCCTCAAGGGTACAATATTGTACCTTAACCTTTAAAAGAAACGGTACATATATGTACCTTTTAATGCTTTTTGACCCTCAAAAAGGTACATATATGTACCTTGTGGTCCAACAGCAAAAACTCCAGTGTTAATTTAACTCTCCTGGGAGTTTATATGACTCCAGACTCAAGAGTGTAAAGTGTTAAAATATGAGTGTTCAATTAACACTCAAGAGTGTTAAAGTTAATGATCTAATTACGTGATTCACTGAGTGATGATTGACCATTATTGAAGACACCTGATGTTAACAAGCAGAATCACTGAAGGAGAAAATATCATTTTTTAAGACACCGTTATGGTGATCAGTGTTTGCTTTAGTTGGGCTCTTGACCCTTAAATCATTCATTTTAGATTTTGTTTGGCTGTTGTATCTGAGCTATAACTGCCAGATGAACAAAGAGAAAAGGTGATCAGGTCGTGTTGGTTATGTTTTGACATAATCATAATTTGCCTGAATCACTGAACTCATTTAGAATCTAATCTCAGACTAAATGTATATTGTTGATTACAGCAGCCTGTGATTCTACAGCAAACGATTTCCAGCATTTTCAATATAAACCAAAATATTTCTTAAAAGTTGTTCTGATCAAAAGACTTTAAAAAATATAGATTTTATGTAGACACACTGACATCAATAATCAGCCTGTGAATCTCAACAATGGTGACAATAATAAAGCATGTTGCAGTGCATTCTGGGTGCTACCAATCAAAACTCATTCATGGCTCCCATCATGCATTGCGGTATGAATAAATTATGATCCGAATTGTTTTACAAATTTCCTTTCCCTAATTGAATATTATTTTTGTCACCATTGTTGAGATTCATACACTGATTCTTTGATGTCTTTTAAGAAATTCTTACGATTAGAAAATTCTGGATTTTATTCTGTAGAATCACAGGTTGCTGTAGTCAACAATATACATTTAATTCAGCAATTAGACTTTAAATGAATTCAGTGATTCAGGTCAAATTATGTGAAAACATAACCAATTCCACCTGATCAACTTTTCTCTTTGTTCATCTAGCAGTTATAACTCAGATACAACAGAGAAACACAATTTAATGTTAACAGTTTAAGGGTCAAGAGCCCAACTAAAGCAAACACTGATCACCATAACGGTGTCTTAATTGTTTTTATTTTCTCCTTCAGTGATTCTGCTTGTTAACATCAGGTGTCTTCAATAATGGTAAATCATCCCTCAATGAATCACTTAATTAGCTCATTAACTTTAACAATCTTGATCGTTAATTTAACATTCATATTTTAACACTTTAACACTCTTGAGTCTGGAGCCATATAAACCCCCAGGAGAGTTCATTTAACACTGGAGTTTTTGCTGTGTTATAATGATTTAATATCAGTAAATTGACTTACAAAACTTTTATTTCCTTTATTTCAAGACTACTTAAATATAGTGATAAGTTAAAATCTACCTTAAATGATTAAGGTATCCTTAAAACCTTAAAAAAAACTTCTTCTTTTTTTACAAAAAAAAATTTACTTAGCAGAGGCTGTCTTTTGATATTGTACCTTAACCTTTAAAAGAAACGGTATATATATGTACCTTTTAATGCTTGGGGACATATATGTACCTTTTTGAACCTCAAAAAGGTACATATATGTACCTTGGGGGACAGAAATGGACTCCTACTGTACCCCTATTTCTGACAGTGTACCTGAAACCTGTGTCTAATGGAAAGAGAGCAGCCGTCCATTTTTACCTCGGGAAGGACGAAGGTTATGGTGGCCTGATTTCCCACAGGGATATTAACAGCTGTTTAGGATCAGGGCAGAACATCTCAACTCAGTGGGATGATGAAAAAATATGGAAGCAAGTGAGAAATAGTAATAAACTTCTCAGAGTTTCTGGTAAAATCTGTGACAGTTTTATCAGCGTTGCAGACAGAAGGGTTTATCCAATGTTCAGAAGCCAGTTACATAAAGAATCCGGTACAAGGGTGACTTTCTTCATCGGATTCTCAATGAATGGACCAGTTGCACTTGACATAGACTTTGAGGCAGAAGGTTCACAAGCCTAATCTAAAGGATCTGACTGAAGACATGAGAATCATGAAAGAGAAAAACTTCTAGATTTCCAGTTCAAAACATTAGGACAATCAAGTCGAAGGAGCTCTTGGACCAAAGCCTAGTTGTTCCTAGAAATTATTTAGGTTTGCTTTATTATCGCAGTGATCAATCTAAGCCAATCTTTTAATCATTAATGTTGCATGTTTTGGACCTTTGTTTAGCAGAAATGCCTAATTGTGTTTAATATGAATTCTGTAAAAGCAATGGTGTGATTATGTTATGAGTGATGACTGAGATTCTGACCAATGCCAGCAATTAGGGCTGGGCGATATATCGCATCATATTGTTATGCGCATCTCGTCAGTAAAGCCGGTTCCTTGATTAGTAGTAAATCACCTTCACCTGCTTTCAGATGGAGCGGCATTTACTCTACAGCACAAACTCCAGTGTTAAATTAACACTCAAGAGTGTTAAAGTTAATGAGATAATTAAGTGATTAATTTAGTGATGTTTGAGCATTATTGAAGACACCTGATGTTAACAAGCAGAATCACTGAAGGAGAAAATCTCAAATTGTAAGCAACCGTTATGGCGATAAGTGCTTGCTTTAGTTGGGCTCTTAACCTTTATACAATAACTTTAAATTTGTTTGTCAGCTGTTATTTATTTATAACAGTCAAATGAACAAAAAAAAAGTGTGATCTGATAGTGTTGGTTTTGTTCTGGCATAATCATGCTGTGATCTGAAAATGAATCTTTTTGAGATAGTTTGGTTTAACTTGTTGGCAACAACTTTTTGATTCTACAGCATATATGAATTTAGGTATGTTCCTTATAATCCAAAATATTTAATAAACATTGTTCTGATCAAAACTCTATCAAATAAATTAATTTAGAAACACAGACATCAATAATCAGCCTGTGAATCTCAACAATGGTGACAATAATAAAGCATGTTGCAGTGGCTGCCACCAATAACAACTCATTAATGGCTCCCATCATGCATTGCGATATGAATAAATTATGATCTGAATTTTCTATGTAATTCAAGTACACCTGGCTGCAGCCTGCAGATCGGGGCGGGGCTGCATCTGGGGCGGGGCTGCTTGGTTAGTGGAAAAGTGATGACGTCGATCGAGGCGGGGCCTCACCAATGCTTCTCTGCCTGGTTAGTGGCACAGTAATGACGTCGACGCCACGGTAAACAGGAAATGTGTTTGAAAACAATGTAGTCTTTAAAACTCATGCGCTATATCGCGCTGATAGCGCATGCATCGCATTTGCGTTAAGTGGACCAGTAATGACGTCGACGCGTCTTCAAAACGCATGCGCAAATTTGAAATACTTTAATAAAATGATAAAGGCCTATTAAAAAACTCTAAAGTAATAATGAAAGCAGCAAAAAGGAGTAGAGCGCATATCCATAGTTTTAACTATGTCTGATCTAAGGTAAACTTATAAGGAATTACAGAGTATATATTGTGTAATATCTGTGTAGTATTTTAAAAGTTTTTCACATTCTGTTGCACTTCACTGTGTAAATTACAAAATTACTGTAAACATTAATGGCACCTTATATATTTCTTATTTTAATCATTCCTCTGTAATAGTTCTTGTTTATTTGTGTGCATTATATAGGTTATTATAAAAACATTTATGCCAATAAAGTAGTTTGAAGTTAAACCAACTACATAAAGTACATTGTCAATCTCTTTATCCCATAGTATGCATGCCAACTCAAAAAACCAAACTCATACCAGTGATAACTTTTATTTCAAAACAAGAATAATTGTGTAAAGAGATATGCACACATACAGATAATCACGTACACTCACACACGTACGTACACTCACACACACACGTACACTCACACGTACGTACACAGGTACACGTACACACACACGTACACTCACACACACACACGTACACTCACACACACACACACGTACACTCACACACACGTACACTCACACACACACACGTACACTCACACACACACACGTACACACACACACACGTACACTCACACACACACACGTACACACACACGTACACTCACACACGTACGTACACTCACACACACACACGTACACTCACACGTACGTACACACGTACACGTACACACACACGTACACTCACACGTACGTACACTCACACACACACGTACACTCACACACACATGTAAGTAGTATTACGATTCGGCTTATGTCAAAATGATTTATGACCCTATGATTGACAGGTGGGCGGGGCTAACCTTTGACCTTCCGGAGGATGTTCCGGAGGTCCTTTGATGTAGGGATTAACCTTTGACCTTCCGGAGGGGTTGTTCCGGAGGTCGCTTAATTTAGGGGATTAACCTTTGACCTATCGATCGATCAAGTTGACAGTACATTCCGGAGGATGTTCCAGAGGTCCTTTAATGTAGGGATTAACCTTTGACCTATCGATCGATCAAGTTGACAGTTGTCTTTGCCCTATTGACTTTTGTATGATATATGAAGTTGCCAGTTGTCTTTGCCAGTTGTCTTTGCCCCATTGATTTTGACCTATTGACCCCGGGGGGAAATAACTTCTTGGTGTGGGAAATCCCCTCCGTGTCGGGGTGAGAAAATAATTTTTCTAATGTCGCATATAGATTAGAATAGATTAGAATTACAAAAGTAAAATCATCTTACCGTTTCACTATGGTGAAGAATTGGATTAAAGTTGACAGTCTCCGCACTGTGTGTGTGTGTGCGTCTGTCTGTGAGTGTGTGCGTGTCATCCGATATCCTGGCATTCCTGAGCACGCTATATAAATGGGGATAGTGAGAAAATATCTTCCAGTAACTAAAGTTGAAACACATTCTGTTCTTTAAAAGTATATAAATGAAATGTACATTTAGTCATTTACAAATACCTTACACTAAAGTAGATTTGAAAAACATTCATTCCTTTAAAATAAATATCTTACTGATCCAAGTATTTAAAAAATAAAATCATCTCACCGTTTCACTATGGTGAAAAAAGCCCCCATGTGCGTTTCTCTCACACTCCTTGCATTTTGACAGTCTTTGAGCTAAATGTGTGTCTGTGTGACACATGATATCCTGGCATTCCTGGGTATGCTATATAAATGGGTATAGTGAGAAAAATATATTTTTTCTAATAATGCCAAATACCTTACACTAAAGTTGAAAAACATGTAGCCTACATTTAGAAATATAATATTTTTCATACTAACTAAAGTTGAAAAATCATACTGTTCTTTAAAAGTATATAAATGAAATGTACATTTAGTCATTCACAAATATCTTACACTAAAGTTGAAACACATTCTATTCTTTAAAAGTATAGAAAATATTTTTTTTCAAAATAAAAATCATCCTCCATGTTTTAGAGATACATACAGGTTATGAATGGGTTTACAAAAATAAAATCATCTTACTGTTTCAGAGAATTGGGTTAAAGTTGAAAAGTTGAAAAGTTCCCCGAGTGATTCCCTCTCACACCCCTTGCATTTTGACAGTCTTTGAGTTAAATGTGTGTCTGTGTGACACCGGATATCCTGGCATTCCTGAGCACGCTATATAAATGGGTATAGTGAGAAAAAGTTTTTCTAATAATTTCACATATTTTACACTAGAGTTGAAAAACATTGATCTTTAAAATGGTTATAAATTTTAGTCATTTACAAATATCTTACACTAAAGTTGAACACATTCTGTTCTTTAAAAAGTATATAAATGATTATAAAAAATCTTTTAAAAACAAAAATAAAATCATCTTACATTTTAGAGAGTTGAAGAAGTAAATCCCAACACATCATTGTCCATATAACGTATGAATGTATTTACAAAGATGCAATAAGTTTAAAGCTTTGACACACTGTGATTCAGAGTGGAGGAGGAATGTGTGTGTGTGTGTGTGTGTGTGTGTGTGTGTGTGTGTGTGTGTGTGTGTGTGTGTGTGTGTGTGTGTGTGTGTGTGTGTGTGTGTGTGTGTGTGTGTGTGTGTGTGTGTGTGTGTGTGTGTGTGTGTGTGTGTGTGTGTGTGTGTGTGTGTGTGTGTGTGTGTGTGTGTGTGTGTGTGTGTGAGTGTTCAGCCAGCAGTATGAGACGTTGAGGATGTTTTGTTAGTGTTAATCTTAAAAGTTAATCTTAAAAGTTTAAAAATAAAAGATAATTTAAATTCAATTCAATGAATTATTTAAAGTCTTAATAAAAACGTTGTAATACAGTCGTATCTTCTATTTATCTTTTGAAGATTACTGTAATGATTTTATTTAACGGTGACCTAAAGTATAATTTTTATTAATATAGCCATAATGATTTTTGTACTGTAACAGCATATTTAATCCCGTACACAAACACGACCATCACAGAAAACAACATCTTTACATTGTTTTTACATACATTGCACTCACACTAACTCAGTTCCATAAATTAACTAATCTCCATATTTAAATTAAATGATTATAAATATAGAATAATAACAAGTATGTTACTAAAATGAATTCAAACAATTTAAACATAGTTTTAGCTAAATGAATTTATATAAAAAAGTATATAAAATTACCTTACATTTTCATAGTGCCGAAGATGTAGTTCTTTATGCAATGATAAAAACAATCCAAAGTCATAAACAAAGCCCTCCTGGTTCCTTCAGTGATAAACTACAGGGTGAAATGAATGCATGACCCCCGAGATACAGGACAGATGAGCCTCTGGGACACAATTTCATAGCATATGTAAAGTTAGTCTGCTTTCCAAAGTTTTATTCATACTAAATTCATTTCAAAATCTTAAAAGCTTAAATTAGATCTTTTAAAATTAAAAGACTGTTTAAATCAAAGCTTTAACGTTTTATTAAAATTGTATCTTCTATTTATTTTCTTAGAAGACTTATGTATGATATAAATGATTTTACATAAATTTAACCTAAGCTATTATTTTTACTAAAGCGTCTGTTCAAAAAATAAAGCAAAAACCGTACTTTGGTATCTTAGACAAAAATATTTCAAACAGTATTTTTTGTCCATGCCGCATGAAACATGCTGTCAAAGTTTGTCACAATGTTTTTTTGTAGTTGTTGTTTTTTTTGTTTTTAAGAAATCCCAGGACTCTACATTGCTCTTATTTAGATTAAGTTGTATCATTTAGAAAACCACTGTACATTTTCAGAGACGCGATGTACCTTTTTGGTCCATCACACAGCATATTTAATTTTACTCCTCTTAATTCAAAGCATGATCTTACTTTTTCTATGGTAGCTACATGATCTATTGCACGTATAAGGTGTATATCATTTTTTACTTTTCTTGTATCTCCCAAACTATCCTTAATCAGTGTGGAAACACACAGGGTGAAACCCTTTACTGAGAATATACTATCGGTTATCTACTCAAAATATATGTAGAACTTTAAAATGTTAGCATTTGTTGATGCGACAGTTTGTCTGTAGGCTGCATGAACAGCCTTTGGGAGAGCAGCTGATGATACTATATAGCAGGAAAACATGCCCTTTGACCTCCTCCATTTTGGAGGCTTTTTGTTAAAGACCCAACAATTTAGTCCTTAAGCGGCTATAGTAATTTATTGCCATGTGTAACCTGAAAAAAAAAAAAAAAAAAAAACTGAAAGAACATTGTGGACACGCAGCTCTGACGTTTTCCAAGAGTATTTTGCCCAGCCTCTTCTTTATAAAAAGTCAAGACAAATCATTTCTGGACCAAAAACTTTTGCACCCTCACTCCTCTTACCACCTCATCAAAAGACATGTCTAAAAGTGAGTATTGTCTCTATAATTCATTTATGCTACGGTGTTTTATTTAAAAAGATTGTTTATACATAAGGAAAAGACGGTATAATTCATTAGTGTTTTAAACGTACTATTGCTGTTTAGCTTACCCTCTAGCATGCTTTGTTGCTCTTACACATTGTTATATGTTCTATATCAAATGTTTTTGGCATCATATATGTTTCAGAAATATATATATATATATATATATATATATATTTCCCCCCCATCCAAGCACATTTTACTGTAGTTGGCCGCTGCGGGGTTTCCATAAAGGACTTTTAAAATAAATGTTTTGGTTTTTATTCAGTTTTAAATCTTATTTAGATTATTTGAGTCAAACATGGTTATATGTGCATAGGCCTATTTAATTATTTAATCTGTATTTTATTCCTCTTCAGTTACTTACTTTTTAAATTTCGGTAGGCTACTTTTTAATTCTTCCTTTACTTTGTCTTTGATTTTAACTTTTAGCACTTTGCATGATAAAATTGTTTAAAATGTAAGCTGTAAATATGAATGGCACAATGTGATAACCAAAATATATAAAAGTTAAGTCAAAGCTATTTATATAGCCTAGCGTTTTTCACATTCTCATAATTTAGTTATACATTCTGACGCTGGGACACTGTCAAGCGTCTTCTTTCAGATGGTTCAATATTTATGATATTATGCTCCCCTGAATGGAAAAGAACTGTAAACTTCATCATTGTACTGTAATGAACTGCGTTACTGCCTATAGGATGATTGCATGATTTTTTCCATTTAAAATAACATGGTCTTTCCTTTTCTCTCTCTCTCTAGAGACAGCAAACACTGCAGGACAACCGGACATCCAAGTAACATGTTAGTGTGGTTTATATTTATTTTTAATGAGAAACATTATAGAGTGCAACAGCCGTTTTCTGGAAGTAAAAACACTTCCGGTAACCAGCGACTGTGAAAAAGGGGGCAGGTACTCTATTGGGTGTATAATGAACAATTAACAGATGAAATGACAGATATTTTATGTAAACAGGCAAAATCTCTTCATCTGATGGTGGCCATGTGTTTTCGCCTATCATAACTGGTTTAACTCATGGCTCCTCCTTTGAGATCAACATAACTTCTGACGAATCAAGTGTACCGGCACATTGTAAGTGTAATAAAACAGTTTCGCCTATGTATTAAATTAATCTTAATTAAGCAGTCCGAGTTAACTATTTGGGACCAATTGGAAATTTACATTCTGATCTAACAGCGTCATGTACAAATTTGTCATGCTCCTGGATTATTTTACTATACTACATTAGCCTTTTATTTACTGATGATTTTATCAAAGCGACGAATTAACTCAATTCATGGTTGCAATAATAAAATAAATGAACAATTGACAGATGAACTGACAGATATTTTATGTAAACAGGCAAAATCTCTTCATCTGATGGCGGCCATGTGTTTTCGCCTATCATAACTGATTTAACTCATGGCTCCCCCTTTGAGATCAACATAACTTCTGACGAATCAAATGTACCGGCAAATTGTAAGTGTGATGCATGAAAAACTATTAAAACAGTTTTTCGCCTATGTAATGTATAAAATTAATCTTAATTAAGCAGTCCGAGTTAACTATTTGGGACCAATTTTAAGGAAAGTTACATTCTGATCTAACAGTATCATGTACAAATTTGAAATATTTTGGTACTATTGAATCAAGTTAAGTCATGATGAATTTATCTTATCTGGTGTCATGCTCCTGGATTATTCAGAATTGTAACTATAGCCTTTTATTTTACGGCACTTATTTATTTTACTACAGATTTTATCAAAGCCAAATACTGTCCAAAAGGGGCGACTGGGAAAGAAGAGAAACAGGTCAATACAAGGTTAGATTCAATCTTTATATTCTTTCCCCATTTTGCCTTCATTTTCCTTTTCCTGTTTTAATTTTTCTATTTTTATATTCTCAGATCATCAAGGGTTTCTGAAAGCAAACACCAGTCAGTTGGTTGAAAATATGAAGAACATTGATCCAATCATTGACGATCTTGACTTGCACAATGAATCAGTTGCAAATGTGTGAGCGAATCCAACACGCCGGATGAAGATGAGGGAACTGCTGGACTGTGTGATGAAGATGAGGGAACTGCTTGACTGTGTGAATTGTGAAAGCATTGCCAAGGAGCTGGTCAATGCTTTGTGCAAGCCCATCATCAAAATGTTTTAACATATCGTAAATTTCAATTGTTTGATAAATTATCTAACGATTATACCTAACTATCAGCAGTTATATGTGAAACGAGCTCAGTCGCATTAGAGATGGATTCTTGTTTATATTGAACCGCATGTTTAACAGCTCTAGGGTTCTTAAATTGTTTACCGCGGTTTCATTTTGAACAACACTATCGTAACACTTATCGTATCGCCGGGTGTGATTGTAATGTTTTGTATGGTGTTTTTCTTTACACTTTCCCCCTGGATATCTGGTTCCTACAGTTAGCGGTAATGTTAGTCAACTCTATGTCTTCTCTTTGTTCATATTTGACAGTATTCGCATGAATTGGCGTGATTTAATAAAATGACGGTTTAAACCATCATCTTCGCTTGAGACATTTACATTATATTTTATGGTTTACAGTATATTTTACAGTATTTTACAGTATATTATACCATCCTAGTTTTAAATAGCGCTTAAATGTATATTTTACCCCTGTATGCGGCTACAGAACACCGCACAAGGATCTCTGAAATGTTTTTTGTGTAAAACATCTATGTAGATCTATCTATGTTTTTAAAAATACACCGAAACAAAGAATGAGTTTAGTTGAATCAGGTTAACATTCTTAATTTAGTCCAAAACTATTAAGTTCAAATAATCCAATTGTTTCGTTTATTTAGGGATAGTGTTCAACAACCTTTACAAATATATCTAATAAGATAACCTTTTACAAAATCTTTACTCGGTAAAGACTCTTATTGGTTTTGTCGCATCCAATGCATCCCCAAAGTAGTTGTTTTTATAATGATTAAAACCGCTTTAATTATTATTATCATGGTCTACACTTTATGGTAAAACACTAACATATCAGAAACTCTTTTAAATATAAACATTAACATGTTTTTATCTTGCTGTTAAAACACATAAATAACGTTTTATTTCAAATGTACACCCCTATACAGCATGATGGGATGGGGAAATCCACAGGCTCACTGAAATATTTAATCTCTGAAATATTCTCATCTAGTATTTATTCATTAAATTATTAATGCGCAAGAATCAAGACTTATAATACCATTTTATTATAAAATTGTGAAACTCCAAAGCTCCGACACGGTCGCAAAGAATGATGAGTTAAGCGGTACAATCTTTTATTTCAACAGTATTTTTCTTTACAAAATGATGATAGACCGACATTAAATATACATAAAGTAGACAATAACTCCATTTACTTAAGTAATTTTTTTTGGTTTACTTAACTGAAACAGGTTCTTTCAACATGACTTTGAATGAGAAAACAAATATAACGGTGTTCAATGAAAAATATTTTTTAAATAAACTGAACAGTACCGTAAAATAATTTTCGGCTGAATTCTCTCGGACGACATGCAGGTCATGGTTATTTACGGCGTCCTGATGACGACCCCCACCGTACACACCATGGGTGCGAGGGCGGACCCCAATCGCATGGGTTAATAAACTCTACACAGAGTTTCGACGTTTTCGACGAAACCCCGTTTCGACGCTACGGACGGATGCTTCAACGACGTCGGATTCGATATCGTAAAAAACGCGACTGCGGGGGTACTACAACATCTCATTGATCAAAAGTGGAAGGAATTGATCAGATGTTCCTGTTTGTCTGAGCATTTGGCATTTGTCAAAAACACAAGCTTCCGAGCGTTAAAGCACTAGGCCTGGACGATTGTGCTGCAAGGACTCGCTCAAGAGATTCCGGGGACTTTCACCATCAAACAGTTTCCTATTTGAAAATCTAAAAACCTCTGAGATGGCGACGCAAAAGCTGACGGAGAACAACTGCCCGTCGAGTTCCGGCGATGCGGGACACAAGTATCATCCGGTGTGTGAGTGCTCCACGGGGAAAGAGTGTCGTTTAAGGGCCACGTTAGACTCTATGTTTAAAGATCATTTTAGAGACCAGATGGTTTACTTGATGGACAGTATCATCGATGCTGCGTGCGATAGGAAAACCGATTGTGAGCGGGACACCAAACGTGTCACAAATCTCAAAAAAGAAATGGATGTCATAAGAGGGTTGGTGGGGACATGGACCGATGTGACGCCCATGTTTTTTAACACCCTAGAGCCGACAGGCGTAATCCTCAGAAAAGTTCTGGATGTGATGTATGCATCTAGTCACGAATTCGCGGTCGATGAACTACTCGTTATGTTTACGTTTGTAACAGATCTCTGTGCGTCACTGGCATCAAAAAATGCCAAAACAGATCTTGGCGAAATAGTTGAAGGCCTCGTCAACTATACCCTAGACCAAGACATGGTAGCGTGCCGAGACTTTCTATTCTGGTTGGATCATAAATAAATGGAGTTATTGTCTACTTTATGTATATTTAATGTCGGTCTATCATCATTTTGTAAAGAAAAATACTGTTGAAATAAAAGATTGTACCGCTTAACTCATCATTCTTTGCGACCGTGTCGGAGCTTTGGAGTTTCACAATTTTATAATAAAATGGTATTATAAGTCTTGATTCTTGCGCATTAATAATTTAATGAATAAATACTAGATGAGAATATTTCAGAGATTAAATATTTCAGTGAGCCTGTGGATTTCCCCATCCCATCATGCTGTATAGGGGTGTACATTTGAAATAAAACGTTATTTATGTGTTTTAACAGCAAGATAAAAACATGTTAATGTTTATATTTAAAAGAGTTTCTGATATGTTAGTGTTTTACCATAAAGTGTAGACCATGATAATAATAATTAAAGCGGTTTTAATCATTATAAAAACAACTACTTTGGGGATGCATTGGATGCGACAAAACCAATAAGAGTCTTTACCGAGTAAAGATT
Organism: Siphateles boraxobius; assembly: GCF_051911475.1. Classification (NCBI taxonomy): domain Eukaryota; kingdom Metazoa; phylum Chordata; class Actinopteri; order Cypriniformes; family Leuciscidae; genus Siphateles; species Siphateles boraxobius. The sequence goes on along the minus strand of NW_027509130.1, from coordinate 4,410,722 downwards.
TTGTAAAAGGTTATCTTATTAGATATATTTGTAAAGGTTGTTGAACACTATCCCTAAATAAACGAAACAATTGGATTATTTGAACTTAATAGTTTTGGACTAAATTAAGAATGTTAACCTGATTCAACTAAACTCATTCTTTGTTTCGGTGTATTTTTAAAAACATAGATAGATCTACATAGATGTTTTACACAAAAAACATTTCAGAGATCCTTGTGCGGTGTTCTGTAGCCGCATACAGGGGTAAAATATACATTTAAGCGCTATTTAAAACTAGGATGGTATAATATACTGTAAAATACTGTAAAATATACTGTAAACCATAAAATATAATGTAAATGTCTCAAGCGAAGATGATGGTTTAAACCGTCATTTTATTAAATCACGCCAATTCATGCGAATACTGTCAAATATGAACAAAGAGAAGACATAGAGTTGACTAACATTACCGCTAACTGTAGGAACCAGATATCCAGGGGGAAAGTGTAAAGAAAAACACCATACAAAACATTACAATCACACCCGGCGATACGATAAGTGTTACGATAGTGTTGTTCAAAATGAAACCGCGGTAAACAATTTAAGAACCCTAGAGCTGTTAAACATGCGGTTCAATATAAACAAGAATCCATCTCTAATGCGACTGAGCTCGTTTCACATATAACTGCTGATAGTTAGGTATAATCGTTAGATAATTTATCAAACAATTGAAATTTACGATATGTTAAAACATTTTGATGATGGGCTTGCACAAAGCATTGACCAGCTCCTTGGCAATGCTTTCACAATTCACACAGTCAAGCAGTTCCCTCATCTTCATCACACAGTCCAGCAGTTCCCTCATCTTCATCCGGCGTGTTGGATTCGCTCACACATTTGCAACTGATTCATTGTGCAAGTCAAGATCGTCAATGATTGGATCAATGTTCTTCATATTTTCAACCAACTGACTGGTGTTTGCTTTCAGAAACCCTTGATGATCTGAGAATATAAAAATAGAAAAATTAAAACAGGAAAAGGAAAATGAAGGCAAAATGGGGAAAGAATATAAAGATTGAATCTAACCTTGTATTGACCTGTTTCTCTTCTTTCCCAGTCGCCCCTTTTGGACAGTATTTGGCTTTGATAAAATCTGTAGTAAAATAAATAAGTGCCGTAAAATAAAAGGCTATAGTTACAATTCTGAATAATCCAGGAGCATGACACCAGATAAGATAAATTCATCATGACTTAACTTGATTCAATAGTACCAAAATATTTCAAATTTGTACATGATACTGTTAGATCAGAATGTAACTTTCCTTAAAATTGGTCCCAAATAGTTAACTCGGACTGCTTAATTAAGATTAATTTTATACATTACATAGGCGAAAAACTGTTTTAATAGTTTTTCATGCATCACACTTACAATTTGCCGGTACATTTGATTCGTCAGAAGTTATGTTGATCTCAAAGGGGGAGCCATGAGTTAAATCAGTTATGATAGGCGAAAACACATGGCCGCCATCAGATGAAGAGATTTTGCCTGTTTACATAAAATATCTGTCAGTTCATCTGTCAATTGTTCATTTATTTTATTATTGCAACCATGAATTGAGTTAATTCGTCGCTTTGATAAAATCATCAGTAAATAAAAGGCTAATGTAGTATAGTAAAATAATCCAGGAGCATGACAAATTTGTACATGACGCTGTTAGATCAGAATGTAAATTTCCAATTGGTCCCAAATAGTTAACTCGGACTGCTTAATTAAGATTAATTTAATACATAGGCGAAACTGTTTTATTACACTTACAATGTGCCGGTACACTTGATTCGTCAGAAGTTATGTTGATCTCAAAGGAGGAGCCATGAGTTAAACCAGTTATGATAGGCGAAAACACATGGCCACCATCAGATGAAGAGATTTTGCCTGTTTACATAAAATATCTGTCATTTCATCTGTTAATTGTTCATTATACACCCAATAGAGTACCTGCCCCCTTTTTCACAGTCGCTGGTTACCGGAAGTGTTTTTACTTCCAGAAAACGGCTGTTGCACTCTATAATGTTTCTCATTAAAAATAAATATAAACCACACTAACATGTTACTTGGATGTCCGGTTGTCCTGCAGTGTTTGCTGTCTCTAGAGAGAGAGAGAAAAGGAAAGACCATGTTATTTTAAATGGAAAAAATCATGCAATCATCCTATAGGCAGTAACGCAGTTCATTACAGTACAATGATGAAGTTTACAGTTCTTTTCCATTCAGGGGAGCATAATATCATAAATATTGAACCATCTGAAAGAAGACGCTTGACAGTGTCCCAGCGTCAGAATGTATAACTAAATTATGAGAATGTGAAAAACGCTAGGCTATATAAATAGCTTTGACTTAACTTTTATATATTTTGGTTATCACATTGTGCCATTCATATTTACAGCTTACATTTTAAACAATTTTATCATGCAAAGTGCTAAAAGTTAAAATCAAAGACAAAGTAAAGGAAGAATTAAAAAGTAGCCTACCGAAATTTAAAAAGTAAGTAACTGAAGAGGAATAAAATACAGATTAAATAATTAAATAGGCCTATGCACATATAACCATGTTTGACTCAAATAATCTAAATAAGATTTAAAACTGAATAAAAACCAAAACATTTATTTTAAAAGTCCTTTATGGAAACCCCGCAGCGGCCAACTACAGTAAAATGTGCTTGGATGGGGGGGAAATATATATATATATATATATATATATATTTCTGAAACATATATGATGCCAAAAACATTTGATATAGAACATATAACAATGTGTAAGAGCAACAAAGCATGCTAGAGGGTAAGCTAAACAGCAATAGTACGTTTAAAACACTAATGAATTATACCGTCTTTTCCTTATGTATAAACAATCTTTTTAAATAAAACACCGTAGCATAAATGAATTATAGAGACAATACTCACTTTTAGACATGTCTTTTGATGAGGTGGTAAGAGGAGTGAGGGTGCAAAAGTTTTTGGTCCAGAAATGATTTGTCTTGACTTTTTATAAAGAAGAGGCTGGGCAAAATACTCTTGGAAAACGTCAGAGCTGCGTGTCCACAATGTTCTTTCAGTTTTTTTTTTTTTTTTTTTTTCAGGTTACACATGGCAATAAATTACTATAGCCGCTTAAGGACTAAATTGTTGGGTCTTTAACAAAAAGCCTCCAAAATGGAGGAGGTCAAAGGGCATGTTTTCCTGCTATATAGTATCATCAGCTGCTCTCCCAAAGGCTGTTCATGCAGCCTACAGACAAACTGTCGCATCAACAAATGCTAACATTTTAAAGTTCTACATATATTTTGAGTAGATAACCGATAGTATATTCTCAGTAAAGGGTTTCACCCTGTGTGTTTCCACACTGATTAAGGATAGTTTGGGAGATACAAGAAAAGTAAAAAATGATATACACCTTATACGTGCAATAGATCATGTAGCTACCATAGAAAAAGTAAGATCATGCTTTGAATTAAGAGGAGTAAAATTAAATATGCTGTGTGATGGACCAAAAAGGTACATCGCGTCTCTGAAAATGTACAGTGGTTTTCTAAATGATACAACTTAATCTAAATAAGAGCAATGTAGAGTCCTGGGATTTCTTAAAAACAAAAAAAACAACAACTACAAAAAAACATTGTGACAAACTTTGACAGCATGTTTCATGCGGCATGGACAAAAAATACTGTTTGAAATATTTTTGTCTAAGATACCAAAGTACGGTTTTTGCTTTATTTTTTGAACAGACGCTTTAGTAAAAATAATAGCTTAGGTTAAATTTATGTAAAATCATTTATATCATACATAAGTCTTCTAAGAAAATAAATAGAAGATACAATTTTAATAAAACGTTAAAGCTTTGATTTAAACAGTCTTTTAATTTTAAAAGATCTAATTTAAGCTTTTAAGATTTTGAAATGAATTTAGTATGAATAAAACTTTGGAAAGCAGACTAACTTTACATATGCTATGAAATTGTGTCCCAGAGGCTCATCTGTCCTGTATCTCGGGGGTCATGCATTCATTTCACCCTGTAGTTTATCACTGAAGGAACCAGGAGGGCTTTGTTTATGACTTTGGATTGTTTTTATCATTGCATAAAGAACTACATCTTCGGCACTATGAAAATGTAAGGTAATTTTATATACTTTTTTATATAAATTCATTTAGCTAAAACTATGTTTAAATTGTTTGAATTCATTTTAGTAACATACTTGTTATTATTCTATATTTATAATCATTTAATTTAAATATGGAGATTAGTTAATTTATGGAACTGAGTTAGTGTGAGTGCAATGTATGTAAAAACAATGTAAAGATGTTGTTTTCTGTGATGGTCGTGTTTGTGTACGGGATTAAATATGCTGTTACAGTACAAAAATCATTATGGCTATATTAATAAAAATTATACTTTAGGTCACCGTTAAATAAAATCATTACAGTAATCTTCAAAAGATAAATAGAAGATACGACTGTATTACAACGTTTTTATTAAGACTTTAAATAATTCATTGAATTGAATTTAAATTATCTTTTATTTTTAAACTTTTAAGATTAACTTTTAAGATTAACACTAACAAAACATCCTCAACGTCTCATACTGCTGGCTGAACACTCACACACACACACACACACACACACACACACACACACACACACACACACACACACACACACACACACACACAACACACACACACACACACACACACACACACACACACACACACACACACACACACACACACACACACACACACACACACACACACACACACACACACACACACACACATTCCTCCTCCACTCTGAATCACAGTGTGTCAAAGCTTTAAACTTATTGCATCTTTGTAAATACATTCATACGTTATATGGACAATGATGTGTTGGGATTTACTTCTTCAACTCTCTAAAATGTAAGATGATTTTATTTTTGTTTTTAAAAGATTTTTTATAATCATTTATATACTTTTTAAAGAACAGAATGTGTTCAACTTTAGTGTAAGATATTTGTAAATGACTAAAATTTATAACCATTTTAAAGATCAATGTTTTTCAACTCTAGTGTAAAATATGTGAAATTATTAGAAAAACTTTTTCTCACTATACCCATTTATATAGCGTGCTCAGGAATGCCAGGATATCCGGTGTCACACAGACACACATTTAACTCAAAGACTGTCAAAATGCAAGGGGTGTGAGAGGGAATCACTCGGGGAACTTTTCAACTTTTCAACTTTAACCCAATTCTCTGAAACAGTAAGATGATTTTATTTTTGTAAACCCATTCATAACCTGTATGTATCTCTAAAACATGGAGGATGATTTTTATTTTGAAAAAAAATATTTTCTATACTTTTAAAGAATAGAATGTGTTTCAACTTTAGTGTAAGATATTTGTGAATGACTAAATGTACATTTCATTTATATACTTTTAAAGAACAGTATGATTTTTCAACTTTAGTTAGTATGAAAAATATTATATTTCTAAATGTAGGCTACATGTTTTTCAACTTTAGTGTAAGGTATTTGGCATTATTAGAAAAAATATATTTTTCTCACTATACCCATTTATATAGCATACCCAGGAATGCCAGGATATCATGTGTCACACAGACACACATTTAGCTCAAAGACTGTCAAAATGCAAGGAGTGTGAGAGAAACGCACATGGGGGCTTTTTTCACCATAGTGAAACGGTGAGATGATTTTATTTTTTAAATACTTGGATCAGTAAGATATTTATTTTAAAGGAATGAATGTTTTTCAAATCTACTTTAGTGTAAGGTATTTGTAAATGACTAAATGTACATTTCATTTATATACTTTTAAAGAACAGAATGTGTTTCAACTTTAGTTACTGGAAGATATTTTCTCACTATCCCCATTTATATAGCGTGCTCAGGAATGCCAGGATATCGGATGACACGCACACACTCACAGACAGACGCACACACACACACAGTGCGGAGACTGTCAACTTTAATCCAATTCTTCACCATAGTGAAACGGTAAGATGATTTTACTTTTGTAATTCTAATCTATTCTAATCTATATGCGACATTAGAAAAATTATTTTCTCACCCCGACACGGAGGGGATTTCCCACACCAAGAAGTTATTTCCCCCCGGGGTCAATAGGTCAAAATCAATGGGGCAAAGACAACTGGCAAAGACAACTGGCAACTTCATATATCATACAAAAGTCAATAGGGCAAAGACAACTGTCAACTTGATCGATCGATAGGTCAAAGGTTAATCCCTACATTAAAGGACCTCCGGAACATCCTCCGGAATGTACTGTCAACTTGATCGATCGATAGGTCAAAGGTTAATCCCCTAAATTAAGCGACCTCCGGAACAACCCCTCCGGAAGGTCAAAGGTTAATCCCTACATCAAAGGACCTCCGGAACATCCTCCGGAAGGTCAAAGGTTAGCCCCGCCCCTGTCAATCATAGGGTCATAAATCATTTTGACATAAGCCGAATCGTAATACTACTCATGTACACTCACACACACACACATACACTCACACACACAGACACACACACACGCGCACACGCACGTACACTCACACACACACACGTACATTCACACACGTACACTCACACACACGTACGTACACTCACACACACACGTACACTCACACACACACGTACACTCACACGTACACACACACACACACGTACACTCACACACACACACACACACACACACGTACACTCAGACACACACACACACACGTACACACTCACACACACGTACGTACACTCACACACACGTACGTACACTCACACACACGTACGTACACTCACACACACGTACGTACACTCACACACACACGTACACTCACACACACACACACGTACACTCACACACACAGACACACACACACGCGCACACGCACGTACACTCACACACACACACGTACATTCACACACGCACACTCACACACACGTACGTACACTCACACACACACGTACACTCACACGTACACACACACACACACACACACACACACACGTACACTCACACACACACACACATACACACTCACACACACGTACACACTCACACACACGTACGTACACTCACACACGTACGTACACTCACACACGTACGTACACTCACACACACGTACGTACACTCACACACACACACGTACGTACACTCACACACACGTACGTACACTCACACACACACACGTACGTACACTCACACACAATCTACTCAGCCTGAAATTCCCCTCCATCATTGAAAAAACAATCAACCGAGCAATAGCCCTCAACCTCCTTCTCGGAAAAAAATCCACACAGGACTCCTCTTCTGCCATCACATACACACACACACACACACACACACACACACACACACACACACACACACACACACACACACACAGGACTCGTCTTCTGCCATCACACACACACGCAGGACTCCTCTTCTGCCATCACACAGACCCAGGTGGGCAGTCCTTGTGTATTTCAGTGCAGTGCAAGCACACAGTCATCGAGTACGGCACCCGGAACTCTTGCCTATATTCTCTGGAAAATGCACTCCAGTTCACAACACCTAATTTAGATATAATACAGAACAAACAATATTGAATCATTTTGAATAAAGGCATTAACATAGTACAGAGTCGTACAAGGAATTTCTTTTTTATACATTTTAAACATATTATAGGAAAATGTTAAACAAGATATACTTGAGTGTTATTGGCTTTGTCTGTAAAGTACCTAAGAGACTTACTTTGTTTATGAACAACATAAACTAGTTAAAAAAAAGTTTGTCAAGACAAACTTTAATTTGGCTTGAGAAAGCCTATCCTAAAAGTTTGAAAAAAAATTAAAAGCTTGAAGTTTGAAGGTTTTCAGTTTGAATATCAAAGTAGTTTTGAAGCTGAAAGTTTTGAAGGCAATACAGTTTATCAGACACAGACAGACAGATAGACATGACAGATAGGTAGAGATAGATAGACAGACAGAGATAGAAGGATAGATTGATTAGGATAGGATAGAAAATGATTTTTGATGTGGTAATACATCAGCTGTGGCATGCTGGTGTACTGGCAGAATGGGCACTTACTACTGCAGTCATAATACTGCTCAAAAAAGTAAACAACAACAAAAAATAGGTGAGAGGGATGGAGGACTAGAGTAAGAGTTAGAGAATAATGAACACAGCAAAACAAAAATGGTAACACTTTACAATAAGGTTCATTAGTTAACTACCTTAGTTAACATGAACTAAGAATGAACAATACTTTTACAGCATTTATTAATCTTAGTTAATATTAACTTCAACATTTACTAATACATTATTAAAATCAAAGGTTGTATTTGTTAACATTAGTTAATGCACTGTGAACTAACATGAACAAACAATGAACAGTTGTATTTTTATTAACTAACATTAACAAAGATCAACTAATACTGTAACAAATGTATTCCTCATCGTTAGTTCATATTAGTTAATGCATTAAATAATGTTAACTAATAAACCTTATTGTAAAGTGTTACCACAAAAATAATATAAAGTAAAATAGCAAAAGTGGTACCCAGGGAATATAAATGGGGATCACAATGCCAAGGATCTGCAAAGAGAAGGAAGTATAGAGCATCAGAATTAGCATAAAATGTTTTATTATTTTATTACTCTAGTGCAGGGGTGTCCAAAGTCGCTCCTGGAGGGCCACTGTCCTGCAGAGTTTAGCTCCAGCTTGACTCCACACTCCTGCCTGGAAGCTTCTAGTATGTCTAGTAAGACCTTGATTGGCTGGTTCAAGTGTGTTTAACTGGGGTTGGGGCTAAACTCTACAGGACAGTGGCCCTCCAGCAGAAGGATTGGACAGTGCATATACTGTATAGCAGCATAAGTATAAGTAACAGTATGCAATATATAAAACAAGCCCTACTTTCCAAGGAGTTTTTTTGAATTTGTATTACTATTGAATGTAGTTTCATGTTCAATTAAATGAATGTATACTTATTAATAACAATAATATCAAAATAGTTTACATTTAATCAATTTATTCATAGAAAAAAAAGTCCTACAATATAACTTTGTATATTGTTACTATTAACTCTTAAATCCTATTTTCCTGGTTCAGTTTTGCCACTGTATTTCTTTTTAAGGGCCTTGTTTTAACATTATATCCTAATCTAAACACACACACACACACCTACGATGCTTTTGGGAAACGCTGCCCTAGTTATTTGTGCGATATGGTGAGTAAAGTTACACAATCTTATTCTTACATCACTTCATTTTATCATCACACTAAACGCCACTTCAGAATTAAAAATTGTAAATAAAATTAGAGAAAAGAAGAGTAGCTTGCCTGTACTCACCATGCAGATATGTACAGCGGAAATGAAAACATGCTAGAATTGACGTCATGAGTTCACGTCAGTAACCAATGAGAAGAGATGTTGGCGGGTAGAGACCAAGCGGCAACCTCCCTGTCTCCCTCTTGAAACCAACACGGAAGTAAATTAAACTGCAATTCGTCGCCTGGCCGCTTGAGGCTGGCAGCAAAAGTGAGCCAAATCTGTATCTCCCCCATGTTAAAATGCCCAACTTTACCGCAGAAAAAACATTTTTTACAGCCTGGTGCCTTAAGTTGTTTTGGTCTATACAGCTAATTTTACCCTTCATGACAACTGTGAGGGGGGTGAATTTTTTTTAGAACTCATCCGTTTAAATTATATTAAGCCTTAAAATGCTGCATAATCAAGGGCGTGGCCACTTGAGTGACAGGTGGATTGCCACTGCTGTTACTAGCCGTTTGTCTGCTCTCTGTTAGCCATCATGTCACCTCAGCTGATTCCAGCTGCTGAACTCGCCATCTCTGCCGTGTTTGTACTTTTTTCGGGATTATTTCATACAGTTTATTACACGCCGCCCTTACCTTCGCCCATGCCGTTGGATTCCGGCGTTGTCGAGTATCGAGAGAACAACCAGCGCTGTTCTTCAGTTGTTTTCCTCTGTGAACATGCACTCATGGATGTCTGACAATATCGTTGCTTTTTGGAGTTCAGATTTAAAAACGTCTAAAGCCCCGTTCACACTACAAGCGACTTTGTCGCTGCATGTCGCCAGTGGCTGGCGATGAGGTCGCTAGTGGGCGTTCCCACTACTGGTTGCCTTTATGAATGACATCCAATGATGTGGAGAAGGATCATGCGCGCTCCACTCCTATTGGTTGTCGCTCCCGAAAGTCGCTCTTCATTTGCATAAAGTTAAACAGATCTCAACTTTGTCGCGTCGCCAGACACGCCCCATCTAGTCGCCAACGGTTGCTGTCGCGCGTGTCGCCGGAAGTCGCCCGCTCACCATTGAAATGAATGGTATCGCGTCGCTTGGTCGCGTGTAGTGTGAACGCAGCTTTAGATATAGAGGCCACACTCGTTCTGCTGTACCGTTGATCTTACGGAGCAGATAGACTATAACGTTAATATGCTTATTTCACTTTTTAGTGTTCAATAAAAAGTACGGTCAGATTAAATCCTGCAGGTGTCAGTTCTTTCTCTCCGTCCCTTAAATGAGCGCGGATTTCTAGTGCATTACTTGAACTTCTTAGGTAATATCTATCAGAATTTAAAATGGACTGAATAAAGCTCTCTACGAACTTGACGTGCGGTGCCGCGCTGACTGACATGTATGCGCATCACTGTCACACACACACTCAGAGCAAATATTGTAAGTTACTGCATGAGAATAATAATGCATCACAATACACATAGTCTCACGGTTAGTTATGTCTTTTAACTATTATAGTATTTCAAAGGGCAAAAACATGAACTTTAACTATTGGCTTTAGGTCTACTTCTTCAAGTCAGCTGTCACTTTAGCGCGAGGCCAGTAGCACATTAGCTCTTAGCTCTCTTCAGAAACCTACGGGTGACGTCATGGACACTACGTCCATATTTTTTTACAGTCTATGGTAGAGACGTGCAGCCCCGCCCCAGGTGCGGCCCCACCTAGATCGACGTCATCACTTTGCCACTAACCAATGAGAAGCATTGTGGGCGCATGCTTGCCAGGTGCACCAGGTGCACCCCCGCCCAAGGTGCACCCCCGCCCAAATCTGCAGGCTGCAGCCAGGTGCTTCTCGCCCTACCAGCAATGCACTGACTTCCAGAGAGCACACGTGTACCTCTGTTGTACTTTTATATTTTTATATTATATTGTGTTTGTTTCTTTTTCTTTACATACATTTTACATTCATCTTACTGCATTTTATTCATACATTGATATATTCTTATAGATGTACTCATTTATCATATATTCATTATATTTGATTTACTTTTATTTTACTTCAATTTACACTCTACTCAAAGTTTCTGTAAAACAAAGGCCCAATGTTAATATGAAAGGATGTTTTAGATGTATTTTGAATTTATTCTTTGCATTTTGTCGTGTTTTAGGGTTAAAGTAAAATGTCATTGACATTATATTTTTCTACTGATTTTTTTTTATAATGTAGGCTACATTTGATTCTTGACAAATCTTGCTTTTGCTGCGTAATCATATGTCTTTATTCAAGGTCTTCAAGGCCACAAGTCACTGTTAAGAAGTAGTAAATTTCCATTCCCTTTGCTTGTGATCATAACACTTCTTTAATATATTTCTGTTAAGACCAAGGGTTATCCAATAAACATATTTCTTATCACTTCCTTTCCTGGCTCCTGCACTCCTCCTGCATCTAGTCATGTAAAGTCTGGATATGTATTTTTCTTTTCAGAATTATTTCAAAGCAGCTTTACAAAAAAAAAAAAAAAAGTGCCTTACAACCAATGTTGGGTAAGAAAGTAATTAAGATGTACTACAAATCCTAGTTAAAATTCTCTAAATTGTCTGTATTTGCATTTCTTTGTCCAGTATCATACACTCAACACAGTTTACCTGACTCTATCAGCAAGAAAATTATTATTAAACTTAGAAAACTCATTACCTATATAAAATAATTTAATAAAAATGAGAATGGTTCCTCATTTGCAGTATAGCAAAGATAGTTGTATGTGTACTGGTTTGACTTACATATGGAGTCAAAATTAGCCTCGTACGCTGGGTGTAGTCCTTTTATTTCCTATATCAGGATCAGGATGTCCTGTCCCCATAATGATCCCTACTGCTAAACACTAAACAACTCTGTGAAGAGTGAAGGCATCCCAACTCCGAGGTTTGTGACCCATGATTAGGGATCTCTGACTTCAGTGTTGGTAGCCTACTGTTGTCCTGATTCTAATCTGTTATGGTATGTTATGTTCTATTCTATCAAAATCACGCAAAGCAATCCATTCTATTCTATTCTATTCTATTCTATTCTATCAAAATCGCTCAAAGCAACCCATTCGCTATTAAAACATAAATACTTTTTAAAGATGTACTTTTATTTTGTTATCCTACAAGACTCGTACTGCTAGAGACCTTTATTTTGTAATCTTTAGAGGCGTCTAAATCAAGGACCTCCACACAGGCAGCTGATGATACTGCCGGCTGATACACTATTCATTTAATAAATAAATAAAGCAGTATTTTGTCGCGGCCCACAGGCTCGGATGGAACAGAGGATGCTAGTTTTTATCATTCTCAGTTTAATTTGACCAATGTCTGTGGCATCTAAGGGGGAAATGTGTGGATTTATGCAGTCAGAGCTTTAAATGAGGATCATGGCGTTTCCGGAGGGAGAATCACTCGAATCCTGGCTCAGTACGTGCACTATTATCATTTGCATCTCACAATAGATGTAAATCATATTATTGTTGTGTGTGTTCGCTGCAATGCATCAGTACCGGCTCGTCTGACGCGCTTGTTTGCCTTTTTCCGCGAAATTTCGAATCCTACTATGACGAAGGTCTGCTCATGAAAATTAATATTATCATATTGACGTTGCCTGGTAACCTTCTCACGGCGTCCAATCACAAAGCCTAGATAATATGTAAGAGCGAAGACTTCACCATTGTAGGATTCGTTAATTCGCCAGCGCCCACTTACCAGCGCCTGTCTTTCAGCCAATCAGATACGGACACTGTACGAACGTCACGCCTTGTAATAAATATTCAGGAGCCAAGCCTTTCCTATAGTATGATTTATAAAATGAATAGAGTGCATGCTGATTGTAATATCTGGCGATATTGCGTTCAGATTAAAGTGCAAAGTCTGTGTTTGGCTTTATATAGGATGAGTTCAGACCCAGGGCATTCGGATTTACAGCAGAATTCATTATTAATTATCCATTTAACTGATGATTTTATCCAGTGTGTTAAATAGTACACTATCCATGATAATACAATGCTTTTTTGATTTACAGATTTACAGCTGGAAATATTAGTTAGCCATTTAACTGATGATTTTATACAGTGTGACAAATAGTACATTAACCATGATGATGCAACGTTTTTTTGCACATGCATCATGAACATATCATGTAAATACAAAAAATATTATACATATAGCACCTTTCTTTACATTGCTGATGGTAATATTTATATGCATCGCTGTGATTGTCCCTCACACTGTTGTGCCAGTGTATCTCAGACACAGAGCTCAACGAGGCTGATTGTTTGGTCCTTACGAATGTGTGTGTTCTCCACAGACAAAGCCACACACCCCACCAACCGGCAGGAGGACTGGGAATATATTATCGGGTTTTGTGACCAGATCAATAAGGAGTTGGAAGGGTAAACCTTCGTAATCCAGCATGACTGAAAACTACAGATTCTCTGCTCTTTCTGACTGTGTGTGTGTGTTTATAGTCCTCAGATAGCTGTGAGACTCCTCGTTCACAAAATCTACTCTCAAGAATGGGAAGCCCTTCAAGCTCTGACTGTGAGTGATGTTGTAATGCTAATCCACCATTACTGCTCGAGCATGAGTCTGTTCATGGATGATATGATGTTTTTGTGTCTCTGCAGGTCCTAGAGGCGTGTATGAAGAACTGTGGGCGAAGATTTCACAACGAAATAGCCAGATATAGGTTTTTAAATGAGCTGATTAAAGTGGTTTCACCCAGGGTTGGTGGTTTTTCTATTATGAGTTATTTTTGTTGACCCAAATTATAGCAGCCTGGTTCCCTTGACAAAATCCCAATTGGCTTTTGGGTTATTGCTGAAAATAAGCTCTGAGACTAACAAAAGTTTATGATTCTTACACGTTTTGTTCGTCATGATAATCTTCACAAACTTTTATGAATTTTGAAGCCTAAAAACAATCAGCAGAAGTCAGAAGATAAGCGTATGGTGTGGTGATGGCGCAGTGGATAAGACACATGCCTTTGGTGTGAGAGACCCGGGTTCGAATCCACTGTGAGACACCAATGTGTCCCTGAGCAAGACACTTAACCCCTAGTTGCTCCAGAGGCGTGCGACCTCTGAAATATAGCAATTGTAAGTCGCTTTGGATAAAAAGCGTCAGCTAAATGGGTAAATGAAAGCGTAGGCTATAAACGAACAACACCACGTCATCATCATTAAACTTTCAACAACATTTTCCATGAAAGTTTTTAGTTATAATAGTTTGCAAGAGTGTGGTTATAAACACAATGAGGCTTTGAAAGCGACTAGTGAGTAGATGAGTTTACCTGTATTATCTGTTCAACCTCTATTTTAAAGTTTTGTTTTTCAAAAGCTTTTAAAAAAATCACAAGGGGAATTACTGATGTTATAGGAGTGTAACAATAATAGTAACAATAGATCATGTCACAATATATCGCAATACAAAAATGCATCAATATGTATCATGGATAGTTAGTTTACAGAGTTTTAGTGTCAGTACTACATTAAACTACTGTATATAATGTTGAATATAATGTATAATAATGCAATGGGGGAATATTTGTGGGTCCTGATAATGCCAAATGTCTGATGTTACCAGTAAAAAGTTGATATTTTTTTTAAATAGATCTAGTCAGTGAAAGAGTGAAAACATATTCATCTAAAATAATTCTGTATTTTCAGCTTGAGAATCATAAATATTGTTATTCTGGTGTCTCTATTGTCCTGTGCTTTGAGTTTCCAGCACCAAGTCCAAGCCTATTCATTTACACACACAATGTAACACCAAATCTAGCATTTTAATCTACAGTGCATTTTTTTGTTAACCTTTTATCATGTCTTGGAGTATCGCAATAATATCGTATCGTGAGTTCAATATCGTGATATGAATCGAATCATGACATGAGGGTATCGTTAAACTCCTACTGATATATTTATGATGTTGAATAAAACGTGAAAATATCTTGAGCTTATGTTCACCACAGACCGTATTTCATGCATTTAACCAAAAACCCATTCAAAAAACCATTTGACATCAGGATGATGGAAACTAGAAGTGTAGAAGTTTTTTATGGCTCATTCCTGTGCACTTATATGTCTAATACAAACATGTGTTAAAAGCAGTGTGTGTGTTGCAGTACATGGGGAACAGTGTTTCTGAGAAGGTGAAGAATAAGATCATTGAGATGCTGTACAGCTGGACGGTGGCGTTTCCCAACGAGTCCAAGATCGCAGACGCGTACCAGGCGCTCAAGAAGCAAGGTGAGATTCTACTCAACTCTACTTTAATTCTAGAGACTTTGCAAAAACACAATGGGTACCAAAGCGCTGTTCTTAAAAATGACAAAAAGAAACAATTTTACACAATTCTACGTACGGACTCTCTGGGGTCTGTCACGAGCGGTTGTCTGATTGTGTGTGTGTGTGTGTGTGTGTGTGTGTGTGTGTGTGTGTGTGTGTGTGTGTGTGTGTGTGATGATTTCTTCAGGACTCGTGATGACGGACCCAGAACTGACGGTGGACAAAACCCTGATCCCGTCGCCTCCCGCTCGGCCCAAAAACCCTGTGTTTGACAACGAGGACATGGGGAAGGTGAGACCGAGCCTGATGGAATCATTTCCTAAAAACGTATCAAGCCAAGGCACTCGAGAGTTAAAGTAAATGTGTATAAAAAGCCTTTATTTCATTATGGCTTAGGCAATTAAAAACAGTTTTGAAATAACCGCACACCGACGCGTTGCGGCTAATATCCTTTTTAATTAGTTAGTCATGTGATCACCTGATTACATAATATAGAATAGTCATAATAGAGAAGAAATTATTGGACAAATTAGCGAAGACATATCTCACCAAAACATAATTAAACCCAACATACCTAATGTAAAAAAAAAATAATAATAAAAAACCCGGATATAATATAGGCTAACTACAAGTCACCTTCCTTTATATAGCGTATTTAACAATAGAGATTATTTCAAAGCAGCTTTACAGTGATAATAGGAAATGAAAGTAACAGAGATTGTTTTGGCTTTACAGCAGCTCTAGAATAAAGTTATTGTCCAGCTAAAGTTAGTTTTGATTGATTCAATTCCGTTGCAAAGATCATTAGTTATTAACTTAGGGGCCGCTAACACGACACAGTTTTAGTACAACATCACATAAGATATTGATAAAATATACAAATCAGAATCAACAATATTCTTAGTCCCAAAACTTGGATTTAAAAAAAAAAGTAAAAATTCATATACCCAGAATCAACAATGTATTAACAGTTCAAATGATACAACTGCAAAACAACACCAATCGAGGAAACTAAAGTCAAATTACAGATTCTAATTCTCCATTTAAACCTGGAAATTTGGTTGCTTTCAATGTATATATCCAGAAAGACCCTCTCTGTAGTTGCTGACTAGGCATCATTTCCCATTTCTGCAACATTTGACTTTAACTCGATGCAGTTTCTCTTTATGAAACTACAGAAATGACTTTGTGCTCTTCTGTGATTTGATGGCAGTTGTTGGCTGAACTTCTGAGGAGCAAAAACCCAGAAGATCTTCAGGAGGCGAACAGACTCATCAAAAACATGGTGAAAGAGGTGAGAAAGAGACGTGATGCCGTTCTGACAAATAAAGAGCTCCAGTTTATAGCCAACGTGAAACAGCATTTCCTTCTTTACACTAATCAGTCGTTCACAACAAAGCTGTAGCTGTTTCTTGAACATTGAGGGTCCAAACCAATTTTTGAATGGTCTTTTTTAATGAAATCAAAGGGTTTAAATGAATTTAAGGGAATACAAAAAAAGAAATAACTATTATTCATGGTAAAATAATGCATTTGAACTATTTGTGAATGATGTGTTTATTTTAAATAAATGACAAATGCCATTTTAAAAACCTCAACCTAAAAACACAGTTGAGTTTAAGTCACTGTTTTTGCCTCTAGCTTTGGTTCACAATACAAAACATTTACTAAACAGTTAAGTTTGATTTTATGTAGACCATGTTTCTTCAAGGGTGGTTGCGTCTGTGGTAATGTGTGTATGAACTTTATTAAAGGGGACCTGTTTTAAAAGTCTTGATTTTGTCTTGGGCTCTACTAGAACTGGTTTTCATGCTTGAATGTTCAAAAAACATTATTTTCCTCATATTCTCCATTGTTGCAGTTCGTCTCTTCCCAGTCTGTCAGTAACACTCTGTTTAGTTCCTGTCTCTATGAAGTCCCGCCTTCTGAAAAGCTCAATGTGCTCTGATTGGTCAGCTGGATCGGTGTGTTGTGATTGGTCAAGTGTTTGGGAAAAGTCCCGCCCCTAAAAACCATAACCGCCAGTTTCAACACACTACTAACTAACTCAACCAGGCCCCGCCCCTTTGTTCGGCATATTAATTATTTATTATAAATTATTATGACTCTGATATAGAGAATAACTCCCGCTGGAGGGACTTTGTGCTTTGCAGAGTTTATTCATACTCAACATTACACACTGAAGAAAGATGAACATGTACAAAAAAGCATAATAGGTCCTCTTTAAAGCAGAACTCATGATAATGTTTTCAGTATTATCAGGACTGAATCTGTGTGTTGTGTTGTGTCTTGCAGGATGAAGCCCGAGTGCAGAAAATGAGCAAACGCATCCACACGCTGGAGGAGGTGAACATCAACGTCAAGCTCCTGGGGGAAATGCTGAGTCAGTACGACAGGGACCGATCGTCAGACGCCGACCGCGAGCTCATCAAGGTCAGAGTCCATGAGCACAACACACAATCAGATTGAACAACTCCGGTTCTTATTATTATTAGGGGCCAAGCACCGAAGGTGCGGAGGCACCTATTGTATCTGTTCCGGTTCTTATTATTAGGTGTTCAAGCACGAAGTGCTGAAAACCTATTGTATTTGTACTGATTTTTATTATTAGGTGTTCAAGCACGAAGTGCTGAAAACCTATTGTAATTGTAAGGATTTTTAGGTGTTCAAGCACGAAGTGCTGAAAACCTATTGTAATTGTACTGATTTTTATTATTATTATTATTATTATTTTCCCCTAAAACGCATCGTGCAGCCCAAACCGTAAGTGCTGGAGCTCTGAAACTTTGTCAGATGGTAGTACAAAAATCGAGGAGAGGTTCAGAGAGTATGACCCCGATTGGCCTATAGGTGGCGCTACAGCAATCAATTGCGTGTAACTGCTCATAACTCCTAAACCGTAAGGCGTAGACTCAAGTGTCTTATATCATTGGAAAGCTGGACTCTTAACTTAAAAAACGTATATCTCCGATTTCATTTCCGCCATGATAGATTTTCCGCCATTTTGAATTTTGTTAAAAAACGACTTTTGCGAACTAGTCCCTGGTTTTTTGCCCGATCGGAACCAAACCAGTGTAGAAATGTTCTCTGGAGTCTGAATATCAATAATCATTGAAAAAAAGTTGAATTTTCGATTTCCGGTTGCTAGGGGGCGCAAAATGAACGTTGTGGGAGGAGCCTATTTTACTAAAATGGATATAACTCGAGAAGTAAATGAGATATCTTCACCAAACTTGGTCCACATATTTATGAGTTCAATTTGAGGTCACAGTAAAAAAACCGCGTCGATCTAACACTAGGTGGCGCTATAACATTAAAAAAACATAAAAGGGGGTGTGGCCACCTGACCGTTAGTCCGATTGACCTGAAAATTGGTATGCAGTGTCTTGGTCCAAGGCCCCATGTATGTGTAAAAGGATATTGGCGTATCTCAAAAAACATGGCCGCCATCGATCAATAAAGTTTGAGCACCTGTGAGACGAGGTTAACGGAGGCCAATCGGTACGAAACTCAATGGGCATGTTCGACTCATGGCCCAAGAGGTCTGTAAGAGTTTTGAAAGAAATCGGCCACTAGTTGGCGCTAACGAGTTTTACGGCTCTGTAATCACGTGGTGTTGCACACATCCCCACAATATGCATATCATTTGATAGATCTCCTCATGTTGAACAACTTTGCCTCTGGAACCATTGCTGTCAATCAAACCGTTCATTAAATATTCACGAATATGTTAAAAACCTACTTTTGCAAACTAGTCCTAGGTTTTTCGCCCGATCGGAACCAGACCAGTCTAGGATAATTCTCTGGACTCTCTAGATCAATAATCATTGAAAAAAAGTTGAACTTTTTATTTTTCTTATGGTATTAAAGGGTTATTTAGAAAAGGGGCGTGACAAAATGCACCCAAAAGCCTATAAATCATACATAAAAACTCAGAACTTCACAAAAATTGATGAGCATATGTGTCATACCATGGTGAAGAAGCATGAAACGTTTCATGGAGATCGGACAATAGGTGGCGCTATAACTGTTGAAAAGCTTTAAACCCATGTATTTCCTATGGTAAATTGCCTGTATTGGCTGTAAATGGTCTTTTCCATCTATGATCGTATAATTTTCATATCCTAATGTTTAAAACCAGTGCAGTACAATTATCTGGACTCTCTAGATCAATAATTATCAGAAAAGGTATAATTACTTCATTTGGATGGCTATAATAGAGTGTAAATCAGATGGCTATAACAGGTATAACAGCTTGGATGGCTATAACAGCCAATAAGTGGTATTTTACTGCCCCCTGCTGTCATTTCATCATACTACTCTCTAATATTTTTATATATAATTGATATTTAGACTTTATTAAATCATTATTTTAACATTTACAATCACATTTTGTCAAAATAAATCTATTGCTCTGTACTCTCTACAACAATAATTATAGGAAAATGTATAACTTCTTCATTTGGATGACTATAATAGGGTCACTTCAATATGTAGCCTTGACCGAAAGCCAATATCTTTTCAATAAATGCTCATAGCTTCTTAAAAAAAGGTCGAGAACAGCTATAACAGCTTGAAAAAGGCTAACAGCCAACAAGTGGTATTTTACTGCCCCCTGCTGTTTAAAAAAAGTCATTTTGTCACACTACTCAACTATAATTAATATTTAGACTTTATAAATTCACTATTTTAACATTTACAATAACATTTAGTCAAAAATCGTCTATTGAAGTGACAATTGAGTCACACTGGCTCCTGAAGTTCCAAATGTCTCTATCTACATCAGAATGAGCGTGTGTAGATTAAATGATATGAAAAACATGGCCTATTGTATAAGTAGGCTGTAATAGCACTGTTGTCCACTAGATGGAGCAGCAGCATTAGATATTTTTAAAGTTTTTTTATCAGCTTTCAGCATTGGCTAACAAACAAATGCTTAAAGCATTTTCTTTAATTAGTTTTATATTATTACATTGCAAAGAAATATGTGAAATGCTCAAATACCATTAAAACAGATTTTCACAATAACATATCCCAAAAATGTGTGTGTGTGTGTGTGTGTGTGTGTGTGTGTGTGTGTGTGTGTGTGTGTGTGTGTGTGTGTGTGTGTGTGTGTGTGTGTGTGTGTAAGCATGCATTATGGAGTTAACATGAAAAAAATGGTTTGCTTCACTGGAGAATACTGGAGAAACAAAGTAGTTGAAAATGAAAGTGAGCCAATAAGTGGTCTTCTACTGCCCTCTGCTGGCCACTCTTCTTATTAATTGTCTTTTTTTGTATATAGACACTATAAAATCACTTAAATAACAATTACTATTATAACACATTCATATTTTGTCAGAGTTTATCACTTCAATTGTTCTTATGCTTCATATAATTGCTATCAACGTGGTAAATCATGGTAAATAACGCCAGAAACATGGTAAATCATAGTAAAAAAGGTAAATCATGCTAGAATCCTGGTAAATTATTCTGGAATGTGCTATATCATGGTAAATCATCATATAACATGGTATATCAAGGTAAACTATGGAAAATCATGTAAGATTCATGGTAAATCATACTGGAACATGGTAAATCATGAAAAATCACACTGAAATGTAGTATATCATGGTAAATCATGCTTGCTACATAAAACTTAATGTCTTTTGATGCTTTTGTGCTTAACGGCCTGAAAGGCCTTAACTGCTTGAACACCGCTAAATGCTGCTTGCAGCTTTAATTAGGTGTTCAAGCACGAAGTGCTGAAAACCTATTGTATTTGTACTGATTTTTATTATTATTATTATTATTATTATTATTATTTTTCTTCTGCCGTAAAACGCATCGTGCAGACCAAACCGTAAGTGCTGGAGCTCTGAAACTTTGTCAGATGGTAGTACAAAAATCGAGGAGAGGTTCAGAGATTATGACCCCGATTGGCCAATAGGTGGCGCTACAGCGATCAATTGCGCGAAACTGCTCATAACTCCTAGACCGTATGTCGTAGACTCAAGTGTCTTATATCATTGGAAAGCTGGACTCCTGACTTAAAAAACGTATATCTCCGATTTCATTTCCGCCATGATAGATTTTCCGCCATTTTGAATTTTGTCGAAAAACTACTTTTGCGAACTAGTCCCTGGTTTTTCGCCCGATCGGAACCAAACCAGTGCCAAAATGTTCTCTGGAGTCTGAATATCAATAATTATCAAAAAAAAGTTGAAATTTTGATTCACGTTCGCTAGGGGGCACAAAATGAACGTTGTGGGCGGAGCCTATTTTACTAAAATGGCTATAACTCAAGAAGTAAATAAGATAGCTTCACCAAACTCGGTACACATGTGAATGAGTTGATTTTGAGGTCACAGTAAAAAAACCGCGTCGATCTAACACTAGGTGGCGCTATAACATTAAAAAAACATAAAAGGGGGTGTGGCCACCTGACCGTTAGTCCGATTTACCTGAAAATTGGTATGCAGTGTCTTGGTCCAAGGCCCCATGTATGTGTAAAAGGATATTGGCGTATCTCAAAAAACATGGCTGCCATCGGCCAATAAATTTGAGCACCTGTGAGACGAGGTTAACGGAGGCCAATCGGAACGAAACTCAATGGGCATGTTCGACTCATGGCCCAAGAGGTCTGTAAGAGTTTTGAAAGAAATCGGCCACTAGTTGGCGCTAACGAGTTTTACGGCTCTGTAATCACGTGGTGTTGCACACATCCCCACAAAATGCATATCATTTGATAGATCTCCTCATGATGAACAACTTTGCCTCTAGAACCATTGCTGTCAATCAAACCGTTCATTAAATATTCACGAATATGTTAAAAACCTACTTTTGCGAACTAGTCCCTGGTTTTTCGCCCGATCGGAACCAGACCAGTCTAGGACAATTCTCTGGACTCTCTAGATTAATAATTATCAAAAAAAAGTTGAAATTTGGCATTTGGTTGGCTATAACAGGGTCATTTATAAAATGGGCGTGGCAAAATATAGTCAAAAGCCTATAAATCCTATACGAAAACTCAGAACTTCACAAAAATTGGTGAGCATATGTGACAAAACATCCTTAAAAACCATGCCAAATTTTATGGAGATCGGACCATAGGTGGCGCTATAACTGTTAAAAAGCTTTGAAACAATGTATTTCCTATGGCAAATTGCCTGTATTTGCTGTAAATGGTGTTTTGCATTTATTATCATGTAATGTTCATATCATAATGTTCAAAACCAGTGCAGTACAATTCTCTGGACTCTCTAGATCAATAATTATCAGAAAAGTTATAACTTCTTCATTTGGATGGCTATAATAGGGTCACTTCAATATGAAGCCTTTACCAAGAAAGCCTATATATCTTCAATGAATGCTCAGATCTTCTTAAAAACAAGTCAGAACATGTGACTCTAAATAAGATAAGAAATAATGCATCTATAACAGTTAAAAACGTTAAAGTTATAACATAATGGCATATTAAGCCAATAAGTGGTATTCTACTGCCCCCTGCTGTTTAAAATAGTCATTTTGTCATGCTACTAACTAATATAATTCTATAATTGTTATTTAGACTTTATAAAATCACTATTTTAACATTTACACTCACATTTAGTCAAAATTCATCTATTGAAGTATTTCTACTGACTATTGTGGCACATTGAGAAATGTGAATCCTGAAGGAGACTTGCAGTAAACATTTTTTTCCATCACATAGTTCAAATGTCTGTATCTACAACAGAATGTGTGTGTGTAGTCCTATATTTCTGAATAAATGCTGAATAATCGGATTAATAGATTACAAAGACATTATGTGAAATGCTTATAGACCATTAAAGTATATTTTCATAATGACACATCCCAATAGCATTGAAAAAATCAACAACAACATTTGTCTTTGTGTGTTTGTGAGTGTGTGTGTGTGTGTGTGTGTGTGTGTGTGTGTGTGTGTGTGTGTGTGTGTGTGTGTGTAAGCATATGTCTAAATAAGATACCTGTGAAAACACTTTATTAATAAGTATAATGGCCAGCAGAGGGCAGTAGAAGACCACTTATTGGCTCAGTTTCATTTTGACAGACTTGATTTTCATCACTATTCTACACTAAAGCAAACCTGTTTTTCCATGTTAACTATTATAAGACAATCATTTTTTTGTCAGTTTATCACTTCATGGCTATTGACACTTCACATCAATGCTAGCAATGTGGTAAATCATGGTAAATCACGATAGAAACATGGTAAAACATAGTAAATAATACTATTACTTGGAGTATCATGGCAAATCATGCTAGCAATGTGATGAATCATGGTAAATCATGCTACAATCCTGGTAAATCATTTTAGAATGTGGTATATTATGGTAAATCATTCTATAACATGGTAAATCATGGTAAATCATTCTATAACATGGTAAATCATGGTTAACTATGATAAATCATGCTAGAATCATATTAAATCATACTAGAATGTGTTCAATTCTGGTAAACCATGCTAGAGAAGGGTAAATCATGGTGAATCATACTAGAACTTGGTATATCATGGTAAACTATGGTAAATCATGCTAGATTCATGGTAAATCATACTGGAACATGGTAAATCATGAAAAATCACACAAAAATTTGGTATATCATGGTAAATCATGCTAAAACAAGGTCATTCCATCTATGATGTCAGTGGTTAAATGCTTGCTACATGAAACTTAATGTCTTTTGATGCTTTTGAGCTTAACTGCCTTAACTGCTTGAACACCGCTAAATGCTGCTTGTTATTATTATTATTATTATTTTTCTTCTGCCGTAAAACGCATCGTGCAGCCCAAACCGTAAGTGCTGGAGCTCTGAAACTTTGTCAGATGGTAGTACAAAAATCGAGGAGAGGTTCAGAGATTATGACCCCGATTGGCCTATAGGTGGCGCTACAGCAATCAATTGCGCGAAACTGCTCATAACTCCTAGACCGTATGTCGTAGACTCAAGTGTCTTATATCATTGGAAAGCTGGACTCCTGACGAACAAAACGTATATCTCCGATTTCATTTCCGCCATGATAGATTTTCCGCCATTTTGAATTTTGTCGAAAAACTACTTTTGCGAACTAGTCCCTGGTTTTTCGCCCGATCGGAACCAAACCAGTGCCAAAATGTTCTCTGGAGTCTGAATATCAATAATTATCAAAAAAAAGTTGAATTTTCGATTTCCGGTTGCTAGGGGGCGCAAAATGGACGTTGTGGGAGGAGCCTATTTTACTAAAATGGCTATAACTCGAGAAGTAAATGAGATAGCTTCACCAAACTCGGTACACATGTGTATGAGGACAGTCTGGGGTCACAGTAAAAAAACCGCGTCGATCTAACACTAGGTGGCGCTATAACATTAAAAAAACATAAAAGGGGGTGTGGCCACCTGACCGTTAGTCCGATTGACTTGAAAATTGGTATGCAGTGTCTTGGTCCAAGGTGCCATGTATGTGTAAAAGGATATTGGCGTATCTAAAAAAACATGGCCGCCATCGGCCAATTAAATTTGAGCACCTGTGAGACGAGGTTAACGGAGGCCAATCGGAACGAAACTCTATGGGCATGTTCGACTCATGGCCCAAGAGGTCTGTAAGAGTTTTGAAAGAAATCGGCCACTAGTTGGCGCTAACGAGTTTTACGGCTCTGTAATCACGTGGTGTTGCACACATCCCCACAATATGCACATCATTTGATAGATCTCCTCATGCTGAACAACTTTGCCTCTAGAACCATTGCTGTCAATCAAACCGTTCTTTAAATATTCACGAATATGTTAAAAACCTACTTTTGCGAACTAGTCCCTGGTTTTTTGCCCGATCGGAATCAGACCAGTCTAGGACAATTTTCTGGACTCTCTAGATCAATAATTATCGAAAAAAAGTTGAACTTTTTTATTTTTCTTATGGTATTAAAGGGTTATTTAGAAAAGGGGCGTGACAAAATGCACCCAAAAGCCTATAAATCATAAATAAAAACTCAGAACTTCACAAAAATTGATGAGCATATGTGTCATACCATGGTGAAGAAGCATGCAACGTTTCATGGAGATCGGACAATAGGTGGCGCTATAACTGTTGAAAAGCTTTAAACCCATGTATTTCCTATGGTAAATTGCCTGTATTGGCTGTAAATGGTCTTTTCCATCTATGATCGTATAATTTTCATATCTTAATGTTTAAAACCAGTGCAGTACAATTATCTGGACTCTCTAGATCAATAATTATCAGAAAAGGTATAATTACTTCATTTGGATGGCTATAATAGAGTGTAAATCGGATGGCTATAACAGCTATAACAGCTTGGATGGCTATAACAGCCAATAAGTGGTATTTTACTGCCCCCTGCTGTCATTTCATCATACTACTCTCTAATATTTTTATATATAATTGATATTTAGACTTTATTAAATCATTATTTTAACATTTACAATCACATTTTGTCAAAATGCATCTATTGCTCTGTACTCTCTACAACAATAATTATAGGAAAATGTATAACTTCTTCATTTGGATGACTATAATAGGGTCACTTCACTATGTAGCCTTGACCGAAAGCCAATATCTTTTCAATAAATGCTCATAGCTTCTTAAAAAAAGGTCGAGAACAGCTATAACAGCTTGAAAAAGGCTAACAGCCAATAAGTGGTATTTTACTGCCCCCTGCTGTTTAAAAAAAGTCATTTTGTCACACTACTCAACTATAATTAATATTTAGACTTTATAAATTCACTATTTTAACATTTACAATAACATTTAGTCAAAAATCGTCTATTGAAGTGACAATTGAGTCACACTGGCTCCTGAAGTTCCAAATGTCTCTATCTACATCAGAATGAGCGTGTGTAGATTAAATGATATGAAAAACATGGCCTATTGTATAAGTAGGCTGTAATAGCACTGTTGTCCACTAGATGGAGCAGCAGCATTAGATATTTTTAATCTTTTTTTATCAGCTTTCAGCATTGGCTAACAAACAAATGCTTAAAGCATTTTCTTTAATTAGTTTTATATTATTACATTGCAAAGTTATATGTGAAATGCTCATATACCATTAAAACAGATTTTCACAATAACATATCCCAAAAATGTGTGTGTGTGTGTGTGTGTGTGTGTGTGTGTGTGTGTGTGTGTGTGTGTGTGTGTGTGTGTGAGTGTGTGTGTGTGTGTGTGTGTGTGTGTGTGTGTGTGTAAGCATGCATTATGGAGTTAACATGAAAAAAATGGTTTGCTTCACTGGAGAATACTGGAGAAACAAAGTAGTTGAAAATGAAAGTGAGCCAATAAGTGGTCTTCTACTGCCCTCTGCTGGCCACTCTTCTTATTAATTGTCTTTTTTTGTATATAGACACTATAAAATCACTTAAATAACAATTACTATTATAACACATTCATATTTTGTCAGAGTTTATCACTTCAATTGTTCTTATGCTTCATATAATTGCTATCAACGTGGTAAATCATGGTAAATAACGCCAGAAACATGGTAAATCATAGTAAAAAAGGTAAATCATGCTAGAATCCTTGTAAATTATTCTAGAATGTGCTATATCATGGTAAATCATCATATAACATGGTATATCAAGGTAAACTATGGAAAATCATGTAAGATTCATGGTAAATCATACTGGAACATGGTAAATCATGAAAAATCACACTGAAATGTAGTATATCATGGTAAATCATGCTTGCTACATAAAACTTAATGTCTTTTGATGCTTTTGTGCTTAACGGCCTGAAAGGCCTTAACTGCTTGAACACCGCTAAATGCTGCTTGCAGCTTTAATTATTATTATTATTATTATTTTCCCCTAAAACGCATCGTGCAGCCCAAACCGTAAGTGCTGGAGCTCTGAAACTTTGTCAGATGGTAGTACAAAAATCGAGGACAGGTTCAGAGAGTATGACCCCGATTGGCCTATAGGTGGCGCTACAGCAATCAATTGCGCGTAACTGCTCATAACTCCTAAACCGTAAGGCGTAGACTCAAGTGTCTTATATCATTGGAAAGCTGGACTCTTAACTTAAAAAATGTATATCTCCGATTTCATTTCCGCCATGATAGATTTTCCGCCATTTTGAATTTTGTTAAAAAACGACTTTTGCGAACTAGTCCCTGGTTTTTTGCCCGATCGGAACCAAACCAGTGTAGAAATGTTCTCTGGAGTCTGAATATCAATAATCATTGAAAAAAAGTTGAATTTTCGATTTTCGGTTGCTAGGGGGCGCAAAATGAACGTTGTGGGAGGAGCCTATTTTACTAAAATGGATATAACTTGAGAAGTAAATGAGATATCTTCACCAAACTTGGTCCACATATTTATGAGTTCAATTTGAGGTCACAGTAAAAAAACCGCGTCGATCTAACACTAGGTGGCGCTATAACATTAAAAAAACATAAAAGGGGGTGTGGCCACCTGACCGTTAGTCCGATTGACCTGAAAATTGGTATGCAGTGTCTTGGTCCAAGGCCCCATGTATGTGTAAAAGGATATTGGCGTATCTCAAAAAACATGGCCGCCATCGGCCAATGAAGTTTGAGCACCTGTGAGATGAGGTTAACGGAGGCCAATCGGAACGAAACTCAATGGGCATGTTCGACTCATGGCCCAAGAGGTCTGTAAGAGTTTTGAAAGAAATCGGCCACTAGTTGGCGCTAACGAGTTTTACGGCTCTGTAATCACGTGGTGTTGCACACATCCCCACAAAATGCATATCATTTGATAGATCTCCTCATGATGAACAACTTTGCCTCTAGAACCATTGCTGTCAATCAAACCGTTCATTAAATATTCACGAATATGTTAAAAACCTACTTTTGCGAACTAGTCCTAGGTTTTTCGCCCGATCGGAACCAGACCAGTCTAGGACAATTCTCTGGACTCTCTAGATCAATAATCATTGAAAAAAAGTTGAACTTTGTCCTTTGGTTTGCTATAACAGGGTCATTTAGAAAATGGGCGTGACAAAATACACTCAAAAGCCTATAAATCATAAATAAAAACTCAGAACTTCACAAAAATTGGTGAGCATATGTGACATAACATCATTAACAAGCATGCAAAATGTTATGGAGATCGGACAATAGGTGGCGCTATAACTGTTAAAAAGCTTTAAAACCATATATTTCCTATGGTAAATTGCCTGTATTGGCTGTAAATGGTCTTTTCCATCTATTATGTCAGTGGTTAAATTAATGCTAAATAAAACTTAATGTCTTTTGATGCTTTTGTGCTTAACGGCCTTAAAGGCCTTAACTGCTTGAACACCGCTAAATGCTGCTTGCAGCTTTAATTATTATTATTATTATTATTCTTCCGCCGTAAAACGCATCGTGCAGCCCAAACCGTAAGTGCTAGAGACTTGAAACTTTGTCAGATGGTAGTACAAAAATCGAGGAGAGCTTATCAAATTATAAGCCCAATTGGCCCATAGGTGGCGCTATAGCAACCAAAAGCGCGAAACTGGTCATAACTCCTAGACCGTAAGTCGTAGAGTCAAGTGTCTTATATCATTGGAAAGCTGGACTCTTGACTTAAAAAACGTATATCTCCGATTTCATTTCCGGTATGGAAATTTTTCCGCTATTTCCGGTTTTGTCCAAAACCTACTTTTGCAAACTAGTCCCTGGTTTTTCGCTTGATCGGAACCAAACCAGTGCAGAAATGTTCTCTGGAGTCTGACTATCAATAATTATTGAAGAAAAGTCGAAATTTTGATTTCCGGTCGCTAGGGGGTGCAAAATAAACGTTGTGGGAGGAGCCTATTTTACTAAAATGGCTATAACTCGTGAACAAAATGAGATATTTTTACCAATCTCACTACACATATGTATGAGCTCAATCCGAGGTCATAGTAAAAAAATCGCGTCGATTGAGCTCTAGGTGGCGCTATAACATGAAAAAAACATATGGCCACCTAGTGGTTAGTCCGATTGACTTGAAAATTGGTATGCAGTGTCTTGGTCCAAGGCCCCATGTATGTGTATGAGGACATTGGCGTATCTCAAAAAACATGGCCGCCATTGGCCAATTAAGTATAAGACAAGGTTAACGAAGGCCAATCAGAACGAAACTCGATGGGCATGTTCGACTCATGGCCCAAGAGGTCTGTAAGAGTTTTGAAAGAAATCGGCCACTAGTTGGCGCTAACGAGTTTTACGGCTCTGTAATCACGTGGTGTTGCACATATTGCCACAACATGCATATCATATGATAGATCTCCTCATGCTGAACAACTTTGCCTCTAGAAACATTGCTGTCAATCAAATCGTTCATTAAATATTCATGAATATGTTAAAAACCTACTTTTGCGAACTAGTCCCTGGTTTTTCGCCCGATCAGAACCAGACCAGTCTAGGTCAATTCTCTGGACTCTCTAGATCAATAATTATCAAAAAAAAGTTGAACTTTGCCCTTTGGTTTGCTATAACATGATCATTTATAAAAAGGGGCTTGTCAAAACACACTCAAAAGCCTATAAATCATTAAAAAAAACTCAGATCTTCACAAAAATTGGTGAGCATATGTGACATAACATCATGAACAAGCATGAAAAGTTTTATGGAGATCGGACAATAGGTGGCGCTATAACAGTTGAAAAGGTTTAAAACCATGTGTTTCCTATGGTAAATTGCTTGCATTGGCTGTAAATGGTCTTTTCCATCTATGGTCGTATAATTTTCATATCATAATGTTCAAAATCAGTGCAGTACAATTCTCTGGACTCTCTAGATCAATAATTATCAAAAAAAAGTTGAACTTTGCCATTTGGTTCATTATAACAGGTTCATTTATAAAAAGGGGCGTGTCAAAACACACTCAAAAGTCTATAAATCAAAAATAAAAAGTCAGAACTTCACAAAAATTGGTGAGCATATGTGCCATAACATCATGAACAGGCATGCAAAGTTTTATGGAGATCGGACAATAGGTGGCGCTATAACTGTTGAAAAGCTTTAAAACCATGTATTTCCTATGGTAAATTGCCTGTATTGGCTGTAAATGGTGTGTTCCATCTATGATCATACAATATTTATATCATAATGTTCAAAATCAGGGCAGTACAATTTTCTGGACTCTCTAGATAAATAATTATCAGAAAAGTTATAACTTCTTCATTTGGATGGCTATAATAGGGTCACTTCAATATGTAGCCTTGACCAAGAAAGCCTATATCTCTTCAATGAATGCTCAGATCTTCTTAAAAACAAGTCAGAACACGTGACTCTAAATAAGATAAGAAATAATGCATCTATAACAGTTAAAAAGGTTAAAGTTATAACATAATGGCATATTAAGCCAATAAGTTGTATTCTACTGCCCCCTGCTGTTTAAAATAGTCATTTTGTCATGCTACTAACTACTAATATTCTATTATTCTTATTTAGAGTTTATAAAATCACTATTTTAACATTTACACTCACATTTTGTCAAAATTCATCTATTGAAGCATTGTGTCACAGACAAATGTTAATCCTGAATGAGACACAGTTCAGATCACTTTATCTACAACAGAATGTGTGTGTGTAGTCCCATGTTTCTGAATAAATCCTGAATAATCTGATTAATAGCTTGCAAAGACATATATTTTAATGGTCTATAAGCATTTCATATATTTTCATAATGACTTGTGTGTGTGTGTGTGTCTAGATATGAATGCAAAAAGACTTTATTAATAAGTAGAGTGGCCAGCAGAGGGCAGTAGAAGACCACTTATTGGCTCACTTTCATTTTAACAGCCTTGAGTTTCAACAAAATTCTGAACTAAAGCAAACCAGTTTTTCCATGTTAACTGCATTATCCATGCTTACTATAAAATCCATCATATAACAATTACTATTATAACACAATCATATTTTGTCAGAGTGTAACACTCTAGAACATGGTAAATCATGGTAAAACTATGGTGAATCATGCTAGATTCATGGTAAATCATATTAGAACATGGTAAATCATGGTAAAACTATGGTAAATCATGCTAGATTCATGGTAAATCATACCAGAGCGTGGTAAATCATGTTAAACGATGGTAAATTATGCTACAACAGGGTAAATCATGTAAAGCATACTAGAACATTGTGAATCATGCTAGATTCATGGTAAATCATACTAGAACATGGTAAATTATGGTAAAACTATGGTGAATCATGCTAGATTTGTGGTAAATCATACTAGAACATGGTAAATCATGGTAAAACTATGGTAAATCATGCTAGATTCATGGTAAATCAACCCAAGACGGACTAGATGTATATCTCGGATTCCCGATTTGAGCAAAAAAAAATTTGTTATGGCCAATTTTGTCCAAAACCTACTTTTGCAAACTAGTCCCTGGTTTTTTGCCCGATCGGAACCAGATCAGTCTAGGACAATTCTCTGGACTCTCTAGATCAATAATTATCAAAAAAAAAGTTGAACTTTACCCTTTGGTTCGCGTCGATCTAACACTAGGTGGCGCTATAACATTAAAAAAACATAAAAAGGGGTGTGGCCACCTGACCGTTAGTCCGATTGACTTGAAAATTGGTATGCAGTGTCCTGGTCCAAGGTGCCATGTATGTCTATGAGGACATTGGTGTATCTCAAAAAACATGGCCGCCATTGGCCAATGACTTTGAGCACCTATTAGACAAGGTTAACGGAGGCCAATCAGAACGAAACTTGATGGGCATGTTCAACTCATGGCCCAAGAGGTCTGTAAGAGTTTTGAAAGAAATCGGCCACTAGTTGGCGCTAACGAGTTTTATGGCTCTGTAATCGCGTGGTGTAGCACACATCCCCA
Organism: Siphateles boraxobius; assembly: GCF_051911475.1. Lineage (NCBI taxonomy): Eukaryota > Metazoa > Chordata > Actinopteri > Cypriniformes > Leuciscidae > Siphateles > Siphateles boraxobius. Next base: position 4,378,355 of record NW_027509130.1, on the reverse strand, counting down.
CAAAATGCAAATCATTAGATAGACCTCCTCATGCTGAACAACTTTGCCTCTTGAACCATTGCTGTCAATCAAATCGTTCATTAAATATTCACGAATATGTTAAAAACCTACTTTTGCGAACTAGTCCCTGGTTTTTCGCCCGATCGGAACCAGACTAGTCTAGGACAATTCTCTGGACTCTCTAGATCAATAATTATCGGAAAAAAAGTTGAAATTTTGCAATTGTGTGGCTGTAACAGGGTCATTTAGAAAAGGGGCGTGGCAAAATTCACTCAAAAGCCTATAAATCATAAATAAAAACTCAGAACTTCACAAAAATTGGTGAGCATATATGACATAACATCATTAACAAGCATGCAAACTTTATGGAGATCGGACAATAGGTGGCGCTATAACTGTTAAAAAGCTTTAAAACCATATATTTCCTATGGTAAATTGCCTGTATTGGCTGTAAATGGTGTGTTCCATCTATGATCATATAATATTTATATCACAATGTTCAAAACCAGTGCAGTACAATTCTCTGGACTCTCTAGATAAATAATCATCAGAAAAGTTATAACTTCTTCATTTGGATGGCTATAATAGGGTCACTTCAATATGAAGCCTTTACCAAGAAAGCCTATATCTCTTTAATGAATGCTCAGATCTTCTTAAAAACAAGTCAGAACATGTGACTCTAAATAAGATAAGAAATAATGCATCTATAACAGTTAAAAAGGTTAAAGTTATAACATAATGGCATATTAAGCCAATAAGTGGTATTCTACTGCCCCCTGCTGTTTAAAATAGTCATTTTGTCAAGCTACTAACTACTAATATTCTATAATTCTTATTTAGAGTTTATAAAATCACTATTTTAACATTTACACTCACATTTTGTCAAAATTCATCTATTGAAGTATTACTATTGACCATTGTGTCACGGACAAATGTTAATCCTGAATGAGACACAGTTCAGATCACTTTATCTACAACAGAATGTGTGTGTGTAGTCCCATGTTTCTGAATAAATCCTGAATAATCTGATTAATAGCTTGCAAAGACATATTTTAATGGTCTATAAGCATTTCATATATTTTCATAATGACTTGTGTGTGTGTCTAGATATGAGTCACAAAGCACCTGTGAAAACACTTTATTAATAAGTATAATGGCCAGCAAAGGGCAGTAGAAGACCACTTATTGGCTCACTCTCATTTTGACAGACTTGATTTTCACCAGTATATCATGGTAAATCATGCTAGCAATGTGACGAATCATAGTAAATCATGCTACAATCCTGATAAATCATTCTAGAATGTGGTATATCATGGTCAATCATCCTATAACATGGTAAATCAAGGTAAACTAAGATAAATCATGCTATAAACATATTAAATCATACTAGAATGTGTTCAGTTGTGGTAAATCATGCTAGAACAGGGTAAATCATGGTGAATCATACTAGAACTTGGTATACCATGGTAAACTATGGTAAATCATGCTAGATTCATGGTAAATCATGAAAATCACACTGAAATGGGGTATATCATGGTAAATCATGCTAAAATTGCCTGTATTGGCTGTAAATGGTATTTTCCATCTATTATGTCAGTGTTTAAATGTATGCTAAATAAAACTTAATGTCTTTTGGTGCTTTTGTGCTTTACGGCCTTAAAGGCCTTAACTGCTTGAACACCGCTAAATGCTGCTTGCAGCTTTAATTATTATTATTATTAGGTGTTCAAGCACGAAGTGCTGAAAACCTATTGTATTTGTACTGATTTTTAGGTGTTCAAGCACGAAGTGCTGAAAACCTATTGTAATTGTACTGATTTTTATTATTATTATTATTATTAGGTGTTCAAGCACGAAGTGCTGAAAACCTATTGTAATTGTACTGATTTTTATTATTATTATTAGGTGTTCAAGCACGAAGTGCTGAAAACCTATTGTAATTGTACTGATTTTTATTATTATTAGGTGTTCAAGCACGAAGTGCTGAAAACCTATTGTATTTGTACTGATTTTTATTATTATTATTATTATTATTCTGCCGTAAAACGCATCGTGCAGACCAAACCGTAAGTGCTAGAGACTTCATATTTGGGATTAAGGTAGCACAGAAATCGAGGAGAGGTTGAGAGAGTATGAGCCCGATTGGCCCATAGGTGGCGCTATAGTAACAAAAACGTGAAAGTGATCATAACTCCTAAACCCTATGTCGTAGACTCAAGTGTCTTATATCATTGGAAAGCTGGACTCTTGACTTAAAAAAAGTATATCTCCGATTTCATTTCCGGTATGCAAATTTTTCCGCCATTTTGAATTTTGTCAAAAAACTACTTTTGCGAACTAGTCCCTGGTTTTTCGCCCGATCGGAACCAAACCAGTGCAGAAATGTTCTCTGGAGTCTGAATATCAATAATTATCAAAAAAAGTCGAATTTTCGATTTCCGGTTGCTAGGGGGCGCAAAATGAACGTTGTGGGAGGAGCCTATTTTACTAAAATGGCTATAACTCAAGAAGGAAATGAGATATCTTCACCAAACTTGGTCCACATATTAATGAGTTCAATTTGAGGTCACAGTAAAAAAACCGCGTCGATCTAGCACTAGGTGGCGCTATAACATTGAAAAAACATAAAAGGGGGTGTGGCCACCTGACCGTTAGTCCGATTGACCTGAAAATTGGTATGCAGTGTCTTGGTCCAAGGTGCCATGTATGTGTAAAAGGATATTGGCGTATCTAAAAAAACATGGCCGCCATCGGCCAATTAAATTTGAGCACCTGTGAGACAAGGTTAACGGAGGCCAATCGGAACGAAACTCTATGGGCATGTTCGACTCATGGCCCAAGAGGTCTGTAAGAGTTTTGAATGAAATCGGCCACTAGTTGGCGCTAACGAGTTTTACGGCTCTGTAATCACGTGGTGTTGCACACATCCCCACAATATGCACATCATTTGATAGATCTCCTTATGCTGAACAACTTTGCCTCTAGAACCATTGCTGTCAATCAAACCGTTCATTAAATATTCACAGATATGTTAAAAACCTACTTTTGCGAACTAGTCCCTGGTTTTTTGCCCGATCGGAATCAGACCAGTCTAGGACAATTCTCTGGACTCTCTAGATCAATAATTATTGAAAAAAAGTTGAACTTTTTTATTTTTCTTATGGTATTAAAGGGTTATTTAGAAAAGGGGCGTGACAAAATGCACCCAAAAGCCTATAAATCATAAATAAAAACTCAGAACTTCACAAAAATTGATGAGCATATGTGTCATACCATGGTGAAGAAGCATGAAACGTTTCATGGAGATCGGACAATAGGTGGCGCTATAACTGTTGAAAAGCTTTAAACCCATGTATTTCCTATGGTAAATTGCCTGTATTGGCTGTAAATGGTCTTTTCCATCTATGATCGTATAATTTTCATATCTTAATGTTTAAAACCAGTGCAGTACAATTATCTGGACTCTCTAGATCAATAATTATCAGAAAAGGTATAATTACTTCATTTGGATGGCTATAATAGAGTGTAAATCGGATGGCTATAACAGCTATAACAGCTTGGATGGCTATAACAGCCAATAAGTGGTATTTTACTGCCCCCTGCTGTCATTTCATCATACTACTCTCTAATATTTTTATATAAAATTGATATTTAGACTTTATTAAATCATTATTTTAACATTTACAATCACATTTTGTCAAAATGCATCTATTGCTCTGTACTCTCTACAACAATAATTATAGGAAAATGTATAACTTCTTCATTTGGATGACTATAATAGGGTCACTTCAATATGTAGCCTTGACCGAAAGCCAATATCTTTTCAATAAATGCTCATAGCTTCTTAAAAAAGGTCGAGAACAGCTATAACAGCTTGAAAAAGGCTAACAGCCAATAAGTGGTATTTTACTGCCCCCTGCTGTTTAAAAAAAGTCATTTTGTCACACTACTCAACTATAATTAATATTTAGTCTTTATAAATTCACTATTTTAACATTTACAATAACATTTAGTCAAAAATCGTCTATTGAAGTGACAATTGAGTCACACTGGCTCCTGAAGGTTCCAAATGTCTCTATCTACATCAGAATGAGCGTGTGTAGATTAAATGATATGAAAAACATGGCCTATTGTATAAGTAGGCTGTAATAGCACTGTTGTCCACTAGATGGAGCAGCAGCATTAGATATTTTTAATCTTTTTTTATCAGCTTTCAGCATTGGCTAACAAACAAATGCTTAAAGCAGTTTCTTTAATTAGTTTTATATTATTACATTGCAAAGTTATATGTGAAATGCTCATATACCATTAAAACAGATTTTCACAATAACATATCCCAAAAATGTGTGTGTGTGTGTGTGTGTGTGTGTGTGTGTGTGTGTGTGTGTGTGTGTGTGTGTGTGTGTGTGTGTGTGTGTGTGTGTGTGTGTGTGTGTGTGTGTAAGCATGCATTATGGAGTTAACATGAAAAAAATGGTTTGCTTCACTGGAGAATACTGGAGAAACAAAGTAGTTGAAAATGAAAGTGAGCCAATAAGTGGTCTTCTACTGCCCTCTGCTGGCCACTCTTCTTATTAATAGTCTTTTTTTGTATATAGACACTATAAAATCACTTAAATAACAATTACTATTATAACACATTCATATTTTGTCAGAGTTTATCACTTCAATTGTTCTTATGCTTCATATAATTGCTATCAACGTGGTAAATCATGGTAAATAACGCCAGAAACATGGTAAATCATAGTAAAAAAGGTAAATCATGCTAGAATCCTGGTAAATTATTCTGGAATGTGCTATATCATGGTAAATCATCATATAACATGGTATATCAAGGTAAACTATGGAAAATCATGTAAGATTCATGGTAAATCATACTGGAACATGGTAAATCATGAAAAATCACACTGAAATGTAGTATATCATGGTAAATCATGCTTGCTACATAAAACTTAATGTCTTTTGATGCTTTTGTGCTTAACGGCCTGAAAGGCCTTAACTGCTTGAACACCGCTAAATGCTGCTTGCAGCTTTAATTATTATTAGGTGTTCAAGCACGAAGTGCTGAAAACCTATTGTTTTTGTACTGATTTTTATTAGGTGTTCAAGCACGAAGTGCTGAAAACCTATTGTAATTGTACTGATTTTTATTATTATTATTATTATTATTATTATTTTCCCCTAAAACGCATCGTGCAGACCAAACCGTAAGTGCTGGAGCTCTGAAACTTTGTCAGATGGTAGTACAAAAATCGAGGAGAGGTTCAGAGAGTATGACCCCGATTGGCCTATAGGTGGCGCTACAGCAATCAATTGCGCGTAACTGCTCATAACTCCTAAACCGTAAGGCGTAGACTCAAGTGTCTTATATCATTGGAAAGCTGGACTCTTAACTTAAAAAACGTATATCTCCGATTTCATTTCCGCCATGATAGATTTTCCGCCATTTTGAATTTTGTTTAAAAACGACTTTTGCAAACTAGTCCCTGGTTTTTTGCCCGATCGGAACCAAACCAGTGTAGAAATGTTCTCTGGAGTCTGAATATCAATAATCATTGAAAAAAAGTTGAATTTTCGATTTCCGGTTGCTAGGGGGCGCAAAATGAACGTTATGGGAGGAGCCTATTTTACTATAATGGCTATAACTCGAGAAGTAAATGAGATATATTCACCAAACTTGACACACATGTGTATGAGGACAGTCTGGGGTCACAGTAAAAAAACCGCGTCGATCTAACACTAGGTGGCGCTATAACATTAAAAAAACATAAAAGGGGGTGTGGCCACCTGACCGTTAGTCCGATTGACCTGAAAATTGGTATGCTGTGTCTTGGTCCAAGGCCCCATGTATGTGTAAAAGGATATTGGCGTATCTCAAAAAACATGGCCGCCATCGGCCAATGAAGTTTGAGCACCTGTGAGACGAGGTTAACGGAGGCCAAACGGAACGAAACTCAATGGGCATGTTCGACTCATGGCCCAAGAGGTCTGTAAGAGTTTTGAAAGAAATCGGCCACTAGTTGGCGCTAACGAGTTTTACGGCTCTGTAATCACGTGGTGTTGCACACATCCCCACAAAATGCATATCATTTGATAGATCTCCTCATGATGAACAACTTTGCCTCTAGAACCATTGCTGTCAATCAAACCGTTTATTAAATATTCACGAATATGTTGAAAACCTACTTTTGCGAACTAGTCCTAGGTTTTTCGCCCGATCGGAACCAGACCAGTCTAGGACAATTCTCTGGACTCTCTAGATCAATAATCATTGAAAAAAAGTTGAACTTTGTCCTTTGGTTTGCTATAACAGGGTCATTTAGAAAATGGGCGTGACAAAATACACTCAAAAGCCTATAAATCATAAATAAAAACTCAGAACTTCACAAAAATTGGTGAGCATATGTGACATAACATCATTAACAAGCATGCAAAGTTTTATGGAGATCGGACAATAGGTGGCGCTATAACAGTTGAAAAGGTTTAAAACCATGTATTTCCTATGGTAAATTGCCTGTATTGGCTGTAAATGGTGTGTTCCATCTATGATCATATAATATTTATATCATAATGTTCAAAATCAGTTCAGTACAATTCTCTGGACTCTCTAGATAAATAATTATCAGAAAAGTTATAACTTCTTCATTTGGATGCCTATAATAGGGTCACTTCAATATGAAGCCTTTACCAAGAAAGCCTATATCTCTTCAATGAATGCTCAGATCTTCTTAAAAACAAGTCAGAACATGTGACTCTAAATAAGATAAGAAATAATGCATCTATAACAGTTAAAAAGGTTAAAGTTATAACATAATGGCATATTAAGCCAATAAGTGGTATTCTACTGCCCCCTGCTGTTTAAAATAGTCATTTTGTCAAGCTACTAACTACTAATATTCTATAATTCTTATTTAGAGTTTATAAAATCACTATTTTAACATTTACACTCACATTTTGTCAAAATGCATCTATTGAAGTATTACTATTGACCATTGTGTCACGGACAAATGTTAATCCTGAATGAGACACAGTTCAGATCACTTTATCTACAACAGAATGTGTGTGTGTAGTCCCAAGTTTCTGAATAAATCCTGAATAATCTGATTAATAGCTTGCAAAGACATATTTTAATGGTCTATAAGCATTTCATATATTTTCATAATGACTTGTGTGTGTGTCTAGATATGAGTCACAAAAGCACCTGTGAAAACACTTTATTAATAAGTATAATGGCCAGCAAAGGGCAGTAGAAGACCACTTATTGGCTCACTCTCATTTTGACAGACTTGATTTTCACCAGTATATCATGGTAAATCATGCTAGCAATGTGATGAATCATAGTAAATCATGCTACAATCCTGATAAATCATTCTAGAATGTGGTATATCATGGTCAATCATCCTATAACATGGTAAATCAAGGTAAACTAAGATAAATCATGCTATAAACATATTAAATCATACTAGATTGTGTTCAGTTGTGGTAAATCATGCTAGAACAGGGTAAATCATGGTGAATCATACTAGAACTTGGTATACCATGGTAAACTATGGTAAATCATGCTACATTCATGGTAAATCATGAAAATCACACTGAAATGGGGTATGTCATGGTAAATCATGCTAAAATTGTCTGTATTGGCTGTAAATGGTATTTTCCATCTATTATGTCAGTGTTTAAATGTATGCTAAATAAAACTTAATGTCTTTTGGTGCTTTTGTGCTTTACGGCCTTAAAGGCCTTAACTGCTTGAACACCGCTAAATGCTGCTTGCAGCTTTAATTAGGTGTTCAAGCACGAAGTGCTGAAAACCTATTGTAATTGCTATTTGAAAAAAAAACTAAAAACTAAAACGCATCGTGCAGCCCAAACCGTAAGGCCTAGAGACTTGAAACTCGGCCAGATGGTAGGGCCTCAGTTTGGGGAGAACCTATCAGAGTATGACCCCGATTGGCCCATAGGTGGCGCTACAGCAACCAAAAGTACTAAATTGCCCATAACTCCTCGACCGTTTGACCTAGAATCAAGGTTTTCACACCACTGTGTTCCTTGGCTCAAGACGGACAAGATGTATATCTCGGATTGTCGATTTGAGCGAAGAAAAATTTGTTATGGCCAATTTTGTCCAAAACCTACTTTTGCGAACTAGTCCCTGGTTTTTTGCCTGATCGGAACCAGACCAGTCTAGGACAATTCTCTGGACTCTCTAGATCAATAATTATCAAAAAAAAGTTGAACTTTGCCCTTTGGTTCACTGTAACAGGGTCATTTAGAAAAGGGGGCGTGTCAAAATACACTCAAAAGCCTATAAATCATAAATAAAAACTCAGAACTTCACAAAAATTGATGAGCACATGTGTCCTAACATGGTGAAGAAGCATGCAAAGTTTCATGGAGGTCGGACCATAGGTGGCGCTATAACGGGCAAAAAGGTCCCCTATTATTAGGTGTTTAAGCACGAAGTGCTGAAAACCTATTGTAATTGCTATTTGAAAAAAAAACTAAAAACTAAAACGCATCGTGCAGCCCAAACCGTAAGGCCTAGAGACTTGAAACTCGGCCAGATGGTAGGGCCTCAGTTTGGGGAGAACCTATCAGAGTATGACCCCGATTGGCCCATAGGTGGCGCTACAGCAACCAAAAGTACTAAATTGCCCATAACTCCTCGACCGTTTGACCTAGAATCAAGGTTTTCACACCACTGTGTTCCTTGGCTCAAGACGGACAAGATGTATATCTCGGATTGTCGATTTGAGCGAAGAGAAATTTGTTATGGCCAATTTTGTCCAAAACCTACTTCTGCGAACTAGTCCCTGGTTTTTTGCCTGATCGGAACCAGACCAGTCTAGGACAATTCTCTGGACTCTCTAGATCAATAATTATCAAAAAAAAGTTGAACTTTGCCCTTTGGTTCACTGTAACAGGGTCATTTAGAAAAGGGGGCGTGTCAAAATACACTCAAAAGCCTATAAATCATAAATAAAAACTCAGAACTTCACAAAAATTGATGAGCACATGTGTCCTAACATGGTGAAGAAGCATGCAAAGTTTCATGGAGGTCGGACCATAGGTGGCGCTATAACGGGCAAAAAGGTCCCCTATTATTAGGTGTTCAAGCACGAAGTGCTGAAAACCTATTGTAATTGCTATTTGAAAAAAAAACTAAAAACTAAAACGCATCGTGCAGCCCAAACCGTAAGGCCTAGAGACTTGAAACTCGGCCAGATGGTAGGGCCTCAGTTTGGGGAGAACCTATCAGAGTATGACCCCGATTGGCCCATAGGTGGCGCTACAGCAACCAAAAGTACTAAATTGCCCATAACTCCTCGACCGTTTGACCTAGAATCAAGGTTTTCACACCACTGTGTTCCTTGGCTCAAGACGGACAAGATGTATATCTCGGATTGTCGATTTGAGCGAAGAGAAATTTGTTATGGCCAATTTTGTCCAAAACCTACTTTTGCGAACTAGTCCCTGGTTTTTTGCCTGATCGGAACCAGACCAGTCTAGGACAATTCTCTGGACTCTCTAGATCAATAATTATCAAAAAAAAGTTGAACTTTGCCCTTTGGTTCACTGTAACAGGGTCATTTAGAAAAGGGGGCGTGTCAAAATACACTCAAAAGCCTATAAATCATAAATAAAAACTCAGAACTTCACAAAAATTGATGAGCACATGTGTCCTAACATGGTGAAGAAGCATGCAAAGTTTCATGGAGGTCGGACCATAGGTGGCGCTATAACGGGCAAAAAGGTCCCCTATTATTAGGTGTTCAAGCACGAAGTGCTGAAAACCTATTGTAATTGCTATTTGAAAAAAAAACTAAAAACTAAAACGCATCGTGCAGCCCAAACCGTAAGGCCTAGAGACTTGAAACTCGGCCAGATGGTAGGGCCTCAGTTTGGGGAGAACCTATCAGAGTATGACCCCGATTGGCCCATAGGTGGCGCTACAGCAACCAAAAGTACTAAATTGCCCATAACTCCTCGACCGTTTGACCTAGAATCAAGCTTTTCACACCACTGTGTTCCTTGGCTCAAGACGGACAAGATGTATATCTCGGATTGTCGATTTGAGCGAAGAAAAATTTGTTATGGCCAATTTTGTCCAAAACCTACTTTTGCGAACTAGTCCCTGGTTTTTTGCCTGATCGGAACCAGACCAGTCTAGGACAATTCTCTGGACTCTCTAGATCAATAATTATCAAAAAAAAGTTGAACTTTGCCCTTTGGTTCACTGTAACAGGGTCATTTAGAAAAGGGGGCGTGTCAAAATACACTCAAAAGCCTATAAATCATAAATAAAAACTCAGAACTTCACAAAAATTGATGAGCACATGTGTCCTAACATGGTGAAGAAGCATGCAAAGTTTCATGGAGGTCGGACCATAGGTGGCGCTATAACGGGCAAAAAGGTCCCCTATTATTAGGTGTTCAAGCACGAAGTGCTGAAAACCTATTGTAATTGCTATTTGAAAAAAAAACTAAAAACTAAAACGCATCGTGCAGCCCAAACCGTAAGGCCTAGAGACTTGAAACTCGGCCAGATGGTAGGGCCTCAGTTTGGGGAGAACCTATCAGAGTATGACCCCGATTGGCCCATAGGTGGCGCTACAGCAACCAAAAGTACTAAATTGCCCATAACTCCTCGACCGTTTGACCTAGAATCAAGGTTTTCACACCACTGTGTTCCTTGGCTCAAGACGGACAAGATGTATATCTCGGATTGTCGATTTGAGCGAAGAAAAATTTGTTATGGCCAATTTTGTCCAAAACCTACTTTTGCGAACTAGTCCCTGGTTTTTTGCCTGATCGGAACCAGACCAGTCTAGGACAATTCTCTGGACTCTCTAGATCAATAATTATCAAAAAAAAGTTGAACTTTGCCCTTTGGTTCACTGTAACAGGGTCATTTAGAAAAGGGGGCGTGTCAAAATACACTCAAAAGCCTATAAATCATAAATAAAAACTCAGAACTTCACAAAAATTGATGAGCACATGTGTCCTAACATGGTGAAGAAGCATGCAAAGTTTCATGGAGGTCGGACCATAGGTGGCGCTATAACGGGCAAAAAGGTCCCCTATTATTAGGTGTTCAAGCACGAAGTGCTGAAAACCTATTGTAATTGCTATTTGAAAAAAAAACTAAAAACTAAAACGCATCGTGCAGCCCAAACCGTAAGGCCTAGAGACTTGAAACTCGGCCAGATGGTAGGGCCTCAGTTTGGGGAGAACCTATCAGAGTATGACCCCGATTGGCCCATAGGTGGCGCTACAGCAACCAAAAGTACTAAATTGCCCATAACTCCTCGACCGTTTGACCTAGAATCAAGGTTTTCACACCACTGTGTTCCTTGGCTCAAGACGGACAAGATGTATATCTCGGATTGTCGATTTGAGCGAAGAAAAATTTGTTATGGCCAATTTTGTCCAAAACCTACTTTTGCGAACTAGTCCCTGGTTTTTTGCCTGATCGGAACCAGACCAGTCTAGGACAATTCTCTGGACTCTCTAGATCAATAATTATCAAAAAAAAGTTGAACTTTGCCCTTTGGTTCACTGTAACAGGGTCATTTAGAAAAGGGGGCGTGTCAAAATACACTCAAAAGCCTATAAATCATAAATAAAAACTCAGAACTTCACAAAAATTGATGAGCACATGTGTCCTAACATGGTGAAGAAGCATGCAAAGTTTCATGGAGGTCGGACCATAGGTGGCGCTATAACGGGCAAAAAGGTCCCCTATTATTAGGTGTTCAAGCACGAAGTGCTGAAAACCTATTGTAATTGCTATTTGAAAAAAAAACTAAAAACTAAAACGCATCGTGCAGCCCAAACCGTAAGGCCTAGAGACTTGAAACTCGGCCAGATGGTAGGGCCTCAGTTTGGGGAGAACCTATCAGAGTATGACCCCGATTGGCCCATAGGTGGCGCTACAGCAACCAAAAGTACTAAATTGCCCATAACTCCTCGACCGTTTGACCTAGAATCAAGGTTTTCACACCACTGTGTTCCTTGGCTCAAGACGGACAAGATGTATATCTCGGATTGTCGATTTGAGCGAAGAAAAATTTGTTATGGCCAATTTTGTCCAAAACCTACTTTTGCGAACTAGTCCCTGGTTTTTTGCCTGATCGGAACCAGACCAGTCTAGGACAATTCTCTGGACTCTCTAGATCAATAATTATCAAAAAAAAGTTGAACTTTGCCCTTTGGTTCACTGTAACAGGGTCATTTAGAAAAGGGGGCGTGTCAAAATACACTCAAAAGCCTATAAATCATAAATAAAAACTCAGAACTTCACAAAAATTGATGAGCACATGTGTCCTAACATGGTGAAGAAGCATGCAAAGTTTCATGGAGGTCGGACCATAGGTGGCGCTATAACGGGCAAAAAGGTCCCCTATTATTAGGTGTTCAAGCACGAAGTGCTGAAAACCTATTGTAATTGCTATTTGAAAAAAAAACTAAAAACTAAAACGCATCGTGCAGCCCAAACCGTAAGGCCTAGAGACTTGAAACTCGGCCAGATGGTAGGGCCTCAGTTTGGGGAGAACCTATCAGAGTATGACCCCGATTGGCCCATAGGTGGCGCTACAGCAACCAAAAGTACTAAATTGCCCATAACTCCTCGACCGTTTGACCTAGAATCAAGGTTTTCACACCACTGTGTTCCTTGGCTCAAGACGGACAAGATGTATATCTCGGATTGTCGATTTGAGCGAAGAAAAATTTGTTATGGCCAATTTTGTCCAAAACCTACTTTTGCGAACTAGTCCCTGGTTTTTTGCCTGATCGGAACCAGACCAGTCTAGGACAATTCTCTGGACTCTCTAGATCAATAATTATCAAAAAAAAGTTGAACTTTGCCCTTTGGTTCACTGTAACAGGGTCATTTAGAAAAGGGGGCGTGTCAAAATACACTCAAAAGCCTATAAATCATAAATAAAAACTCAGAACTTCACAAAAATTGATGAGCACATGTGTCCTAACATGGTGAAGAAGCATGCAAAGTTTCATGGAGGTCGGACCATAGGTGGCGCTATAACGGGCAAAAAGGTCCCCTATTATTAGGTGTTCAAGCACGAAGTGCTGAAAACCTATTGTAATTGCTATTTGAAAAAAAAACTAAAAACTAAAACGCATCGTGCAGCCCAAACCGTAAGGCCTAGAGACTTGAAACTCGGCCAGATGGTAGGGCCTCAGTTTGGGGAGAACCTATCAGAGTATGACCCCGATTGGCCCATAGGTGGCGCTACAGCAACCAAAAGTACTAAATTGCCCATAACTCCTCGACCGTTTGACCTAGAATCAAGGTTTTCACACCACTGTGTTCCTTGGCTCAAGACGGACAAGATGTATATCTCGGATTGTCGATTTGAGCGAAGAAAAATTTGTTATGGCCAATTTTGTCCAAAACCTACTTTTGCGAACTAGTCCCTGGTTTTTTGCCTGATCGGAACCAGACCAGTCTAGGACAATTCTCTGGACTCTCTAGATCAATAATTATCAAAAAAAAGTTGAACTTTGCCCTTTGGTTCACTGTAACAGGGTCATTTAGAAAAGGGGGCGTGTCAAAATACACTCAAAAGCCTATAAATCATAAATAAAAACTCAGAACTTCACAAAAATTGATGAGCACATGTGTCCTAACATGGTGAAGAAGCATGCAAAGTTTCATGGAGGTCGGACCATAGGTGGCGCTATAACGGGCAAAAAGGTCCCCTATTATTAGGTGTTCAAGCACGAAGTGCTGAAAACCTATTGTAATTGCTATTTGAAAAAAAAACTAAAAACTAAAACGCATCGTGCAGCCCAAACCGTAAGGCCTAGAGACTTGAAACTCGGCCAGATGGTAGGGCCTCAGTTTGGGGAGAACCTATCAGAGTATGACCCCGATTGGCCCATAGGTGGCGCTACAGCAACCAAAAGTACTAAATTGCCCATAACTCCTCGACCGTTTGACCTAGAATCAAGGTTTTCACACCACTGTGTTCCTTGGCTCAAGACGGACAAGATGTATATCTCGGATTGTCGATTTGAGCGAAGAGAAATTTGTTATGGCCAATTTTGTCCAAAACCTACTTTTGCGAACTAGTCCCTGGTTTTTTGCCTGATCGGAACCAGACCAGTCTAGGACAATTCTCTGGACTCTCTAGATCAATAATTATCAAAAAAAAGTTGAACTTTGCCCTTTGGTTCACTGTAACAGGGTCATTTAGAAAAGGGGGCGTGTCAAAATACACTCAAAAGCCTATAAATCATAAATAAAAACTCAGAACTTCACAAAAATTGATGAGCACATGTGTCCTAACATGGTGAAGAAGCATGCAAAGTTTCATGGAGGTCGGACCATAGGTGGCGCTATAACGGGCAAAAAGGTCCCCTATTATTAGGTGTTCAAGCACGAAGTGCTGAAAACCTATTGTAATTGCTATTTGAAAAAAAAACTAAAAACTAAAACGCATCGTGCAGCCCAAACCGTAAGGCCTAGAGACTTGAAACTCGGCCAGATGGTAGGGCCTCAGTTTGGGGAGAACCTATCAGAGTATGACCCCGATTGGCCCATAGGTGGCGCTACAGCAACCAAAAGTACTAAATTGCCCATAACTCCTCGACCGTTTGACCTAGAATCAAGGTTTTCACACCACTGTGTTCCTTGGCTCAAGACGGACAAGATGTATATCTCGGATTGTCGATTTGAGCGAAGAGAAATTTGTTATGGCCAATTTTGTCCAAAACCTACTTTTGCGAACTAGTCCCTGGTTTTTTGCCTGATCGGAACCAGACCAGTCTAGGACAATTCTCTGGACTCTCTAGATCAATAATTATCAAAAAAAAGTTGAACTTTGCCCTTTGGTTCACTGTAACAGGGTCATTTAGAAAAGGGGGCGTGTCAAAATACACTCAAAAGCCTATAAATCATAAATAAAAACTCAGAACTTCACAAAAATTGATGAGCACATGTGTCCTAACATGGTGAAGAAGCATGCAAAGTTTCATGGAGGTCGGACCATAGGTGGCGCTATAACGGGCAAAAAGGTCCCCTATTATTAGGTGTTCAAGCACGAAGTGCTGAAAACCTATTGTAATTGCTATTTGAAAAAAAAACTAAAAACTAAAACGCATCGTGCAGCCCAAACCGTAAGGCCTAGAGACTTGAAACTCGGCCAGATGGTAGGGCCTCAGTTTGGGGAGAACCTATCAGAGTATGACCCCGATTGGCCCATAGGTGGCGCTACAGCAACCAAAAGTACTAAATTGCCCATAACTCCTCGACCGTTTGACCTAGAATCAAGGTTTTCACACCACTGTGTTCCTTGGCTCAAGACGGACAAGATGTATATCTCGGATTGTCGATTTGAGCGAAGAGAAATTTGTTATGGCCAATTTTGTCCAAAACCTACTTTTGCGAACTAGTCCCTGGTTTTTTGCCTGATCGGAACCAGACCAGTCTAGGACAATTCTCTGGACTCTCTAGATCAATAATTATCAAAAAAAAGTTGAACTTTGCCCTTTGGTTCACTGTAACAGGGTCATTTAGAAAAGGGGGCGTGTCAAAATACACTCAAAAGCCTATAAATCATAAATAAAAACTCAGAACTTCACAAAAATTGATGAGCACATGTGTCCTAACATGGTGAAGAAGCATGCAAAGTTTCATGGAGGTCGGACCATAGGTGGCGCTATAACGGGCAAAAAGGTCCCCTATTATTAGGTGTTCAAGCACGAAGTGCTGAAAACCTATTGTAATTGCTATTTGAAAAAAAAACTAAAAACTAAAACGCATCGTGCAGCCCAAACCGTAAGGCCTAGAGACTTGAAACTCGGCCAGATGGTAGGGCCTCAGTTTGGGGAGAACCTATCAGAGTATGACCCCGATTGGCCCATAGGTGGCGCTACAGCAACCAAAAGTACTAAATTGCCCATAACTCCTCGACCGTTTGACCTAGAATCAAGGTTTTCACACCACTGTGTTCCTTGGCTCAAGACGGACAAGATGTATATCTCGGATTGTCGATTTGAGCGAAGAGAAATTTGTTATGGCCAATTTTGTCCAAAACCTACTTTTGCGAACTAGTCCCTGGTTTTTTGCCTGATCGGAACCAGACCAGTCTAGGACAATTCTCTGGACTCTCTAGATCAATAATTATCAAAAAAAAGTTGAACTTTGCCCTTTGGTTCACTGTAACAGGGTCATTTAGAAAAGGGGGCGTGTCAAAATACACTCAAAAGCCTATAAATCATAAATAAAAACTCAGAACTTCACAAAAATTGATGAGCACATGTGTCCTAACATGGTGAAGAAGCATGCAAAGTTTCATGGAGGTCGGACCATAGGTGGCGCTATAACGGGCAAAAAGGTCCCCTATTATTAGGTGTTCAAGCACGAAGTGCTGAAAACCTATTGTAATTGCTATTTGAAAAAAAAACTAAAAACTAAAACGCATCGTGCAGCCCAAACCGTAAGGCCTAGAGACTTGAAACTCGGCCAGATGGTAGGGCCTCAGTTTGGGGAGAACCTATCAGAGTATGACCCCGATTGGCCCATAGGTGGCGCTACAGCAACCAAAAGTACTAAATTGCCCATAACTCCTCGACCGTTTGACCTAGAATCAAGCTTTTCACACCACTGTGTTCCTTGGCTCAAGACGGACAAGATGTATATCTCGGATTGTCGATTTGAGCGAAGAAAAATTTGTTATGGCCAATTTTGTCCAAAACCTACTTTTGCGAACTAGTCCCTGGTTTTTTGCCTGATCGGAACCAGACCAGTCTAGGACAATTCTCTGGACTCTCTAGATCAATAATTATCAAAAAAAAGTTGAACTTTGCCCTTTGGTTCACTGTAACAGGGTCATTTAGAAAAGGGGGCGTGTCAAAATACACTCAAAAGCCTATAAATCATAAATAAAAACTCAGAACTTCACAAAAATTGATGAGCACATGTGTCCTAACATGGTGAAGAAGCATGCAAAGTTTCATGGAGGTCGGACCATAGGTGGCGCTATAACGGGCAAAAAGGTCCCCTATTATTAGGTGTTCAAGCACGAAGTGCTGAAAACCTATTGTAATTGCTATTTGAAAAAAAAACTAAAAACTAAAACGCATCGTGCAGCCCAAACCGTAAGGCCTAGAGACTTGAAACTCGGCCAGATGGTAGGGCCTCAGTTTGGGGAGAACCTATCAGAGTATGACCCCGATTGGCCCATAGGTGGCGCTACAGCAACCAAAAGTACTAAATTGCCCATAACTCCTCGACCGTTTGACCTAGAATCAAGGTTTTCACACCACTGTGTTCCTTGGCTCAAGACGGACAAGATGTATATCTCGGATTGTCGATTTGAGCGAAGAAAAATTTGTTATGGCCAATTTTGTCCAAAACCTACTTTTGCGAACTAGTCCCTGGTTTTTTGCCTGATCGGAACCAGACCAGTCTAGGACAATTCTCTGGACTCTCTAGATCAATAATTATCAAAAAAAAGTTGAACTTTGCCCTTTGGTTCACTGTAACAGGGTCATTTAGAAAAGGGGGCGTGTCAAAATACACTCAAAAGCCTATAAATCATAAATAAAAACTCAGAACTTCACAAAAATTGATGAGCACATGTGTCCTAACATGGTGAAGAAGCATGCAAAGTTTCATGGAGGTCGGACCATAGGTGGCGCTATAACGGGCAAAAAGGTCCCCTATTATTAGGTGTTCAAGCACGAAGTGCTGAAAACCTATTGTAATTGCTATTTGAAAAAAAAACTAAAAACTAAAACGCATCGTGCAGCCCAAACCGTAAGGCCTAGAGACTTGAAACTCGGCCAGATGGTAGGGCCTCAGTTTGGGGAGAACCTATCAGAGTATGACCCCGATTGGCCCATAGGTGGCGCTACAGCAACCAAAAGTACTAAATTGCCCATAACTCCTCGACCGTTTGACCTAGAATCAAGGTTTTCACACCACTGTGTTCCTTGGCTCAAGACGGACAAGATGTATATCTCGGATTGTCGATTTGAGCGAAGAAAAATTTGTTATGGCCAATTTTGTCCAAAACCTACTTTTGCGAACTAGTCCCTGGTTTTTTGCCTGATCGGAACCAGACCAGTCTAGGACAATTCTCTGGACTCTCTAGATCAATAATTATCAAAAAAAAGTTGAACTTTGCCCTTTGGTTCACTGTAACAGGGTCATTTAGAAAAGGGGGCGTGTCAAAATACACTCAAAAGCCTATAAATCATAAATAAAAACTCAGAACTTCACAAAAATTGATGAGCACATGTGTCCTAACATGGTGAAGAAGCATGCAAAGTTTCATGGAGGTCGGACCATAGGTGGCGCTATAACGGGCAAAAAGGTCCCCTATTATTAGGTGTTCAAGCACGAAGTGCTGAAAACCTATTGTAATTGCTATTTGAAAAAAAAACTAAAAACTAAAACGCATCGTGCAGCCCAAACCGTAAGGCCTAGAGACTTGAAACTCGGCCAGATGGTAGGGCCTCAGTTTGGGGAGAACCTATCAGAGTATGACCCCGATTGGCCCATAGGTGGCGCTACAGCAACCAAAAGTACTAAATTGCCCATAACTCCTCGACCGTTTGACCTAGAATCAAGGTTTTCACACCACTGTGTTCCTTGGCTCAAGACGGACAAGATGTATATCTCGGATTGTCGATTTGAGCGAAGAGAAATTTGTTATGGCCAATTTTGTCCAAAACCTACTTTTGCGAACTAGTCCCTGTTTTTTTGCCTGATCGGAACCAGACCAGTCTAGGACAATTCTCTGGACTCTCTAGATCAATAATTATCAAAAAAAAGTTGAACTTTGCCCTTTGGTTCACTGTAACAGGGTCATTTAGAAAAGGGGGCGTGTCAAAATACACTCAAAAGCCTATAAATCATAAATAAAAACTCAGAACTTCACAAAAATTGATGAGCACATGTGTCCTAACATGGTGAAGAAGCATGCAAAGTTTCATGGAGGTCGGACCATAGGTGGCGCTATAACGGGCAAAAAGGTCCCCTATTATTAGGTGTTCAAGCACGAAGTGCTGAAAACCTATTGTAATTGCTATTTGAAAAAAAAACTAAAAACTAAAACGCATCGTGCAGCCCAAACCGTAAGGCCTAGAGACTTGAAACTCGGCCAGATGGTAGGGCCTCAGTTTGGGGAGAACCTATCAGAGTATGACCCCGATTGGCCCATAGGTGGCGCTACAGCAACCAAAAGTACTAAATTGCCCATAACTCCTCGACCGTTTGACCTAGAATCAAGGTTTTCACACCACTGTGTTCCTTGGCTCAAGACGGACAAGATGTATATCTCGGATTGTCGATTTGAGCGAAGAGAAATTTGTTATGGCCAATTTTGTCCAAAACCTACTTTTGCGAACTAGTCCCTGGTTTTTTGCCTGATCGGAACCAGACCAGTCTAGGACAATTCTCTGGACTCTCTAGATCAATAATTATCAAAAAAAAGTTGAACTTTGCCCTTTGGTTCACTGTAACAGGGTCATTTAGAAAAGGGGGCGTGTCAAAATACACTCAAAAGCCTATAAATCATAAATAAAAACTCAGAACTTCACAAAAATTGATGAGCACATGTGTCCTAACATGGTGAAGAAGCATGCAAAGTTTCATGGAGGTCGGACCATAGGTGGCGCTATAACGGGCAAAAAGGTCCCCTATTATTAGGTGTTCAAGCACGAAGTGCTGAAAACCTATTGTAATTGCTATTTGAAAAAAAAACTAAAAACTAAAACGCATCGTGCAGCCCAAACCGTAAGGCCTAGAGACTTGAAACTCGGCCAGATGGTAGGGCCTCAGTTTGGGGAGAACCTATCAGAGTATGACCCCGATTGGCCCATAGGTGGCGCTACAGCAACCAAAAGTACTAAATTGCCCATAACTCCTCGACCGTTTGACCTAGAATCAAGGTTTTCACACCACTGTGTTCCTTGGCTCAAGACGGACAAGATGTATATCTCGGATTGTCGATTTGAGCGAAGAAAAATTTGTTATGGCCAATTTTGTCCAAAACCTACTTTTGCGAACTAGTCCCTGGTTTTTTGCCTGATCGGAACCAGACCAGTCTAGGACAATTCTCTGGACTCTCTAGATCAATAATTATCAAAAAAAAGTTGAACTTTGCCCTTTGGTTCACTGTAACAGGGTCATTTAGAAAAGGGGGCGTGTCAAAATACACTCAAAAGCCTATAAATCATAAATAAAAACTCAGAACTTCACAAAAATTGATGAGCACATGTGTCCTAACATGGTGAAGAAGCATGCAAAGTTTCATGGAGGTCGGACCATAGGTGGCGCTATAACGGGCAAAAAGGTCCCCTATTATTAGGTGTTCAAGCACGAAGTGCTGAAAACCTATTGTAATTGCTATTTGAAAAAAAAACTAAAAACTAAAACGCATCGTGCAGCCCAAACCGTAAGGCCTAGAGACTTGAAACTCGGCCAGATGGTAGGGCCTCAGTTTGGGGAGAACCTATCAGAGTATGACCCCGATTGGCCCATAGGTGGCGCTACAGCAACCAAAAGTACTAAATTGCCCATAACTCCTCGACCGTTTGACCTAGAATCAAGGTTTTCACACCACTGTGTTCCTTGGCTCAAGACGGACAAGATGTATATCTCGGATTGTCGATTTGAGCGAAGAAAAATTTGTTATGGCCAATTTTGTCCAAAACCTACTTTTGCGAACTAGTCCCTGGTTTTTTGCCTGATCGGAACCAGACCAGTCTAGGACAATTCTCTGGACTCTCTAGATCAATAATTATCAAAAAAAAGTTGAACTTTGCCCTTTGGTTCACTGTAACAGGGTCATTTAGAAAAGGGGGCGTGTCAAAATACACTCAAAAGCCTATAAATCATAAATAAAAACTCAGAACTTCACAAAAATTGATGAGCACATGTGTCCTAACATGGTGAAGAAGCATGCAAAGTTTCATGGAGGTCGGACCATAGGTGGCGCTATAACGGGCAAAAAGGTCCCCTATTATTAGGTGTTCAAGCACGAAGTGCTGAAAACCTATTGTAATTGCTATTTGAAAAAAAAACTAAAAACTAAAACGCATCGTGCAGCCCAAACCGTAAGGCCTAGAGACTTGAAACTCGGCCAGATGGTAGGGCCTCAGTTTGGGGAGAACCTATCAGAGTATGACCCCGATTGGCCCATAGGTGGCGCTACAGCAACCAAAAGTACTAAATTGCCCATAACTCCTCGACCGTTTGACCTAGAATCAAGGTTTTCACACCACTGTGTTCCTTGGCTCAAGACGGACAAGATGTATATCTCGGATTGTCGATTTGAGCGAAGAGAAATTTGTTATGGCCAATTTTGTCCAAACCTACTTTTGCGAACTAGTCCCTGGTTTTTTGCCTGATCGGAACCAGACCAGTCTAGGACAATTCTCTGGACTCTCTAGATCAATAATTATCAAAAAAAAGTTGAACTTTGCCCTTTGGTTCACTGTAACAGGGTCATTTAGAAAAGGGGGCGTGTCAAAATACACTCAAAAGCCTATAAATCATAAATAAAAACTCAGAACTTCACAAAAATTGATGAGCACATGTGTCCTAACATGGTGAAGAAGCATGCAAAGTTTCATGGAGGTCGGACCATAGGTGGCGCTATAACGGGCAAAAAGGTCCCCTATTATTAGGTGTTCAAGCACGAAGTGCTGAAAACCTATTGTAATTGCTATTTGAAAAAAAAACTAAAAACTAAAACGCATCGTGCAGCCCAAACCGTAAGGCCTAGAGACTTGAAACTCGGCCAGATGGTAGGGCCTCAGTTTGGGGAGAACCTATCAGAGTATGACCCCGATTGGCCCATAGGTGGCGCTACAGCAACCAAAAGTACTAAATTGCCCATAACTCCTCGACCGTTTGACCTAGAATCAAGGTTTTCACACCACTGTGTTCCTTGGCTCAAGACGGACAAGATGTATATCTCGGATTGTCGATTTGAGCGAAGAGAAATTTGTTATGGCCAATTTTGTCCAAAACCTACTTTTGCGAACTAGTCCCTGGTTTTTTGCCTGATCGGAACCAGACCAGTCTAGGACAATTCTCTGGACTCTCTAGATCAATAATTATCAAAAAAAAGTTGAACTTTGCCCTTTGGTTCACTGTAACAGGGTCATTTAGAAAAGGGGGCGTGTCAAAATACACTCAAAAGCCTATAAATCATAAATAAAAACTCAGAACTTCACAAAAATTGATGAGCACATGTGTCCTAACATGGTGAAGAAGCATGCAAAGTTTCATGGAGGTCGGACCATAGGTGGCGCTATAACGGGCAAAAAGGTCCCCTATTATTAGGTGTTCAAGCACGAAGTGCTGAAAACCTATTGTAATTGCTATTTGAAAAAAAAACTAAAAACTAAAACGCATCGTGCAGCCCAAACCGTAAGGCCTAGAGACTTGAAACTCGGCCAGATGGTAGGGCCTCAGTTTGGGGAGAACCTATCAGAGTATGACCCCGATTGGCCCATAGGTGGCGCTACAGCAACCAAAAGTACTAAATTGCCCATAACTCCTCGACCGTTTGACCTAGAATCAAGGTTTTCACACCACTGTGTTCCTTGGCTCAAGACGGACAAGATGTATATCTCGGATTGTCGATTTGAGCGAAGAGAAATTTGTTATGGCCAATTTTGTCCAAAACCTACTTTTGCGAACTAGTCCCTGGTTTTTTGCCTGATCGGAACCAGACCAGTCTAGGACAATTCTCTGGACTCTCTAGATCAATAATTATCAAAAAAAAGTTGAACTTTGCCCTTTGGTTCACTGTAACAGGGTCATTTAGAAAAGGGGGCGTGTCAAAATACACTCAAAAGCCTATAAATCATAAATAAAAACTCAGAACTTCACAAAAATTGATGAGCACATGTGTCCTAACATGGTGAAGAAGCATGCAAAGTTTCATGGAGGTCGGACCATAGGTGGCGCTATAACGGGCAAAAAGGTCCCCTATTATTAGGTGTTCAAGCACGAAGTGCTGAAAACCTATTGTAATTGCTATTTGAAAAAAAAACTAAAAACTAAAACGCATCGTGCAGCCCAAACCGTAAGGCCTAGAGACTTGAAACTCGGCCAGATGGTAGGGCCTCAGTTTGGGGAGAACCTATCAGAGTATGACCCCGATTGGCCCATAGGTGGCGCTACAGCAACCAAAAGTACTAAATTGCCCATAACTCCTCGACCGTTTGACCTAGAATCAAGCTTTTCACACCACTGTGTTCCTTGGCTCAAGACGGACAAGATGTATATCTCGGATTGTCGATTTGAGCGAAGAAAAATTTGTTATGGCCAATTTTGTCCAAAACCTACTTTTGCGAACTAGTCCCTGGTTTTTTGCCTGATCGGAACCAGACCAGTCTAGGACAATTCTCTGGACTCTCTAGATCAATAATTATCAAAAAAAAGTTGAACTTTGCCCTTTGGTTCACTGTAACAGGGTCATTTAGAAAAGGGGGCGTGTCAAAATACACTCAAAAGCCTATAAATCATAAATAAAAACTCAGAACTTCACAAAAATTGATGAGCACATGTGTCCTAACATGGTGAAGAAGCATGCAAAGTTTCATGGAGGTCGGACCATAGGTGGCGCTATAACGGGCAAAAAGGTCCCCTATTATTAGGTGTTCAAGCACGAAGTGCTGAAAACCTATTGTAATTGCTATTTGAAAAAAAAACTAAAAACTAAAACGCATCGTGCAGCCCAAACCGTAAGGCCTAGAGACTTGAAACTCGGCCAGATGGTAGGGCCTCAGTTTGGGGAGAACCTATCAGAGTATGACCCCGATTGGCCCATAGGTGGCGCTACAGCAACCAAAAGTACTAAATTGCCCATAACTCCTCGACCGTTTGACCTAGAATCAAGGTTTTCACACCACTGTGTTCCTTGGCTCAAGACGGACAAGATGTATATCTCGGATTGTCGATTTGAGCGAAGAGAAATTTGTTATGGCCAATTTTGTCCAAAACCTACTTTTGCGAACTAGTCCCTGGTTTTTTGCCTGATCGGAACCAGACCAGTCTAGGACAATTCTCTGGACTCTCTAGATCAATAATTATCAAAAAAAAGTTGAACTTTGCCCTTTGGTTCACTGTAACAGGGTCATTTAGAAAAGGGGGCGTGTCAAAATACACTCAAAAGCCTATAAATCATAAATAAAAACTCAGAACTTCACAAAAATTGATGAGCACATGTGTCCTAACATGGTGAAGAAGCATGCAAAGTTTCATGGAGGTCGGACCATAGGTGGCGCTATAACGGGCAAAAAGGTCCCCTATTATTAGGTGTTCAAGCACGAAGTGCTGAAAACCTATTGTAATTGCTATTTGAAAAAAAAACTAAAAACTAAAACGCATCGTGCAGCCCAAACCGTAAGGCCTAGAGACTTGAAACTCGGCCAGATGGTAGGGCCTCAGTTTGGGGAGAACCTATCAGAGTATGACCCCGATTGGCCCATAGGTGGCGCTACAGCAACCAAAAGTACTAAATTGCCCATAACTCCTCGACCGTTTGACCTAGAATCAAGGTTTTCACACCACTGTGTTCCTTGGCTCAAGACGGACAAGATGTATATCTCGGATTGTCGATTTGAGCGAAGAGAAATTTGTTATGGCCAATTTTGTCCAAAACCTACTTTTGCGAACTAGTCCCTGGTTTTTTGCCTGATCGGAACCAGACCAGTCTAGGACAATTCTCTGGACTCTCTAGATCAATAATTATCAAAAAAAAGTTGAACTTTGCCCTTTGGTTCACTGTAACAGGGTCATTTAGAAAAGGGGGCGTGTCAAAATACACTCAAAAGCCTATAAATCATAAATAAAAACTCAGAACTTCACAAAAATTGATGAGCACATGTGTCCTAACATGGTGAAGAAGCATGCAAAGTTTCATGGAGGTCGGACCATAGGTGGCGCTATAACGGGCAAAAAGGTCCCCTATTATTAGGTGTTCAAGCACGAAGTGCTGAAAACCTATTGTAATTGCTATTTGAAAAAAAAACTAAAAACTAAAACGCATCGTGCAGCCCAAACCGTAAGGCCTAGAGACTTGAAACTCGGCCAGATGGTAGGGCCTCAGTTTGGGGAGAACCTATCAGAGTATGACCCCGATTGGCCCATAGGTGGCGCTACAGCAACCAAAAGTACTAAATTGCCCATAACTCCTCGACCGTTTGACCTAGAATCAAGCTTTTCACACCACTGTGTTCCTTGGCTCAAGACGGACAAGATGTATATCTCGGATTGTCGATTTGAGCGAAGAAAAATTTGTTATGGCCAATTTTGTCCAAAACCTACTTTTGCGAACTAGTCCCTGGTTTTTTGCCTGATCGGAACCAGACCAGTCTAGGACAATTCTCTGGACTCTCTAGATCAATAATTATCAAAAAAAAGTTGAACTTTGCCCTTTGGTTCACTGTAACAGGGTCATTTAGAAAAGGGGGCGTGTCAAAATACACTCAAAAGCCTATAAATCATAAATAAAAACTCAGAACTTCACAAAAATTGATGAGCACATGTGTCCTAACATGGTGAAGAAGCATGCAAAGTTTCATGGAGGTCGGACCATAGGTGGCGCTATAACGGGCAAAAAGGTCCCCTATTATTAGGTGTTCAAGCACGAAGTGCTGAAAACCTATTGTAATTGCTATTTGAAAAAAAAACTAAAAACTAAAACGCATCGTGCAGCCCAAACCGTAAGGCCTAGAGACTTGAAACTCGGCCAGATGGTAGGGCCTCAGTTTGGGGAGAACCTATCAGAGTATGACCCCGATTGGCCCATAGGTGGCGCTACAGCAACCAAAAGTACTAAATTGCCCATAACTCCTCGACCGTTTGACCTAGAATCAAGGTTTTCACACCACTGTGTTCCTTGGCTCAAGACGGACAAGATGTATATCTCGGATTGTCGATTTGAGCGAAGAAAAATTTGTTATGGCCAATTTTGTCCAAAACCTACTTTTGCGAACTAGTCCCTGGTTTTTTGCCTGATCGGAACCAGACCAGTCTAGGACAATTCTCTGGACTCTCTAGATCAATAATTATCAAAAAAAAGTTGAACTTTGCCCTTTGGTTCACTGTAACAGGGTCATTTAGAAAAGGGGGCGTGTCAAAATACACTCAAAAGCCTATAAATCATAAATAAAAACTCAGAACTTCACAAAAATTGATGAGCACATGTGTCCTAACATGGTGAAGAAGCATGCAAAGTTTCATGGAGGTCGGACCATAGGTGGCGCTATAACGGGCAAAAAGGTCCCCTATTATTAGGTGTTCAAGCACGAAGTGCTGAAAACCTATTGTAATTGCTATTTGAAAAAAAAACTAAAAACTAAAACGCATCGTGCAGCCCAAACCGTAAGGCCTAGAGACTTGAAACTCGGCCAGATGGTAGGGCCTCAGTTTGGGGAGAACCTATCAGAGTATGACCCCGATTGGCCCATAGGTGGCGCTACAGCAACCAAAAGTACTAAATTGCCCATAACTCCTCGACCGTTTGACCTAGAATCAAGGTTTTCACACCACTGTGTTCCTTGGCTCAAGACGGACAAGATGTATATCTCGGATTGTCGATTTGAGCGAAGAAAAATTTGTTATGGCCAATTTTGTCCAAAACCTACTTTTGCGAACTAGTCCCTGGTTTTTTGCCTGATCGGAACCAGACCAGTCTAGGACAATTCTCTGGACTCTCTAGATCAATAATTATCAAAAAAAAGTTGAACTTTGCCCTTTGGTTCACTGTAACAGGGTCATTTAGAAAAGGGGGCGTGTCAAAATACACTCAAAAGCCTATAAATCATAAATAAAAACTCAGAACTTCACAAAAATTGATGAGCACATGTGTCCTAACATGGTGAAGAAGCATGCAAAGTTTCATGGAGGTCGGACCATAGGTGGCGCTATAACGGGCAAAAAGGTCCCCTATTATTAGGTGTTCAAGCACGAAGTGCTGAAAACCTATTGTAATTGCTATTTGAAAAAAAAACTAAAAACTAAAACGCATCGTGCAGCCCAAACCGTAAGGCCTAGAGACTTGAAACTCGGCCAGATGGTAGGGCCTCAGTTTGGGGAGAACCTATCAGAGTATGACCCCGATTGGCCCATAGGTGGCGCTACAGCAACCAAAAGTACTAAATTGCCCATAACTCCTCGACCGTTTGACCTAGAATCAAGGTTTTCACACCACTGTGTTCCTTGGCTCAAGACGGACAAGATGTATATCTCGGATTGTCGATTTGAGCGAAGAAAAATTTGTTATGGCCAATTTTGTCCAAAACCTACTTTTGCGAACTAGTCCCTGGTTTTTTGCCTGATCGGAACCAGACCAGTCTAGGACAATTCTCTGGACTCTCTAGATCAATAATTATCAAAAAAAAGTTGAACTTTGCCCTTTGGTTCACTGTAACAGGGTCATTTAGAAAAGGGGGCGTGTCAAAATACACTCAAAAGCCTATAAATCATAAATAAAAACTCAGAACTTCACAAAAATTGATGAGCACATGTGTCCTAACATGGTGAAGAAGCATGCAAAGTTTCATGGAGGTCGGACCATAGGTGGCGCTATAACGGGCAAAAAGGTCCCCTATTATTAGGTGTTCAAGCACGAAGTGCTGAAAACCTATTGTAATTGCTATTTGAAAAAAAAACTAAAAACTAAAACGCATCGTGCAGCCCAAACCGTAAGGCCTAGAGACTTGAAACTCGGCCAGATGGTAGGGCCTCAGTTTGGGGAGAACCTATCAGAGTATGACCCCGATTGGCCCATAGGTGGCGCTACAGCAACCAAAAGTACTAAATTGCCCATAACTCCTCGACCGTTTGACCTAGAATCAAGGTTTTCACACCACTGTGTTCCTTGGCTCAAGACGGACAAGATGTATATCTCGGATTGTCGATTTGAGCGAAGAGAAATTTGTTATGGCCAATTTTGTCCAAAACCTACTTCTGCGAACTAGTCCCTGGTTTTTTGCCTGATCGGAACCAGACCAGTCTAGGACAATTCTCTGGACTCTCTAGATCAATAATTATCAAAAAAAAGTTGAACTTTGCCCTTTGGTTCACTGTAACAGGGTCATTTAGAAAAGGGGGCGTGTCAAAATACACTCAAAAGCCTATAAATCATAAATAAAAACTCAGAACTTCACAAAAATTGATGAGCACATGTGTCCTAACATGGTGAAGAAGCATGCAAAGTTTCATGGAGGTCGGACCATAGGTGGCGCTATAACGGGCAAAAAGGTCCCCTATTATTAGGTGTTCAAGCACGAAGTGCTGAAAACCTATTGTAATTGCTATTTGAAAAAAAAACTAAAAACTAAAACGCATCGTGCAGCCCAAACCGTAAGGCCTAGAGACTTGAAACTCGGCCAGATGGTAGGGCCTCAGTTTGGGGAGAACCTATCAGAGTATGACCCCGATTGGCCCATAGGTGGCGCTACAGCAACCAAAAGTACTAAATTGCCCATAACTCCTCGACCGTTTGACCTAGAATCAAGGTTTTCACACCACTGTGTTCCTTGGCTCAAGACGGACAAGATGTATATCTCGGATTGTCGATTTGAGCGAAGAGAAATTTGTTATGGCCAATTTTGTCCAAAACCTACTTTTGCGAACTAGTCCCTGGTTTTTTGCCTGATCGGAACCAGACCAGTCTAGGACAATTCTCTGGACTCTCTAGATCAATAATTATCAAAAAAAAGTTGAACTTTGCCCTTTGGTTCACTGTAACAGGGTCATTTAGAAAAGGGGGCGTGTCAAAATACACTCAAAAGCCTATAAATCATAAATAAAAACTCAGAACTTCACAAAAATTGATGAGCACATGTGTCCTAACATGGTGAAGAAGCATGCAAAGTTTCATGGAGGTCGGACCATAGGTGGCGCTATAACGGGCAAAAAGGTCCCCTATTATTAGGTGTTCAAGCACGAAGTGCTGAAAACCTATTGTAATTGCTATTTGAAAAAAAAACTAAAAACTAAAACGCATCGTGCAGCCCAAACCGTAAGGCCTAGAGACTTGAAACTCGGCCAGATGGTAGGGCCTCAGTTTGGGGAGAACCTATCAGAGTATGACCCCGATTGGCCCATAGGTGGCGCTACAGCAACCAAAAGTACTAAATTGCCCATAACTCCTCGACCGTTTGACCTAGAATCAAGGTTTTCACACCACTGTGTTCCTTGGCTCAAGACGGACAAGATGTATATCTCGGATTGTCGATTTGAGCGAAGAAAAATTTGTTATGGCCAATTTTGTCCAAAACCTACTTTTGCGAACTAGTCCCTGGTTTTTTGCCTGATCGGAACCAGACCAGTCTAGGACAATTCTCTGGACTCTCTAGATCAATAATTATCAAAAAAAAGTTGAACTTTGCCCTTTGGTTCACTGTAACAGGGTCATTTAGAAAAGGGGGCGTGTCAAAATACACTCAAAAGCCTATAAATCATAAATAAAAACTCAGAACTTCACAAAAATTGATGAGCACATGTGTCCTAACATGGTGAAGAAGCATGCAAAGTTTCATGGAGGTCGGACCATAGGTGGCGCTATAACGGGCAAAAAGGTCCCCTATTATTAGGTGTTCAAGCACGAAGTGCTGAAAACCTATTGTAATTGCTATTTGAAAAAAAAACTAAAAACTAAAACGCATCGTGCAGCCCAAACCGTAAGGCCTAGAGACTTGAAACTCGGCCAGATGGTAGGGCCTCAGTTTGGGGAGAACCTATCAGAGTATGACCCCGATTGGCCCATAGGTGGCGCTACAGCAACCAAAAGTACTAAATTGCCCATAACTCCTCGACCGTTTGACCTAGAATCAAGGTTTTCACACCACTGTGTTCCTTGGCTCAAGACGGACAAGATGTATATCTCGGATTGTCGATTTGAGCGAAGAAAAATTTGTTATGGCCAATTTTGTCCAAAACCTACTTTTGCGAACTAGTCCCTGGTTTTTTGCCTGATCGGAACCAGACCAGTCTAGGACAATTCTCTGGACTCTCTAGATCAATAATTATCAAAAAAAAGTTGAACTTTGCCCTTTGGTTCACTGTAACAGGGTCATTTAGAAAAGGGGGCGTGTCAAAATACACTCAAAAGCCTATAAATCATAAATAAAAACTCAGAACTTCACAAAAATTGATGAGCACATGTGTCCTAACATGGTGAAGAAGCATGCAAAGTTTCATGGAGGTCGGACCATAGGTGGCGCTATAACGGGCAAAAAGGTCCCCTATTATTAGGTGTTCAAGCACGAAGTGCTGAAAACCTATTGTAATTGCTATTTGAAAAAAAAACTAAAAACTAAAACGCATCGTGCAGCCCAAACCGTAAGGCCTAGAGACTTGAAACTCGGCCAGATGGTAGGGCCTCAGTTTGGGGAGAACCTATCAGAGTATGACCCCGATTGGCCCATAGGTGGCGCTACAGCAACCAAAAGTACTAAATTGCCCATAACTCCTCGACCGTTTGACCTAGAATCAAGGTTTTCACACCACTGTGTTCCTTGGCTCAAGACGGACAAGATGTATATCTCGGATCGTCGATTTGAGCGAAGAAAAATTTGTTATGGCCAATTTTGTCCAAAACCTACTTTTGCGAACTAGTCCCTGGTTTTTTGCCTGATCGGAACCAGACCAGTCTAGGACAATTCTCTGGACTCTCTAGATCAATAATTATCAAAAAAAAGTTGAACTTTGCCCTTTGGTTCACTGTAACAGGGTCATTTAGAAAAGGGGGCGTGTCAAAATACACTCAAAAGCCTATAAATCATAAATAAAAACTCAGAACTTCACAAAAATTGATGAGCACATGTGTCCTAACATGGTGAAGAAGCATGCAAAGTTTCATGGAGGTCGGACCATAGGTGGCGCTATAACGGGCAAAAAGGTCCCCTATTATTAGGTGTTCAAGCACGAAGTGCTGAAAACCTATTGTAATTGCTATTTGAAAAAAAAACTAAAAACTAAAACGCATCGTGCAGCCCAAACCGTAAGGCCTAGAGACTTGAAACTCGGCCAGATGGTAGGGCCTCAGTTTGGGGAGAACCTATCAGAGTATGACCCCGATTGGCCCATAGGTGGCGCTACAGCAACCAAAAGTACTAAATTGCCCATAACTCCTCGACCGTTTGACCTAGAATCAAGGTTTTCACACCACTGTGTTCCTTGGCTCAAGACGGACAAGATGTATATCTCGGATTGTCGATTTGAGCGAAGAAAAATTTGTTATGGCCAATTTTGTCCAAAACCTACTTTTGCGAACTAGTCCCTGGTTTTTTGCCTGATCGGAACCAGACCAGTCTAGGACAATTCTCTGGACTCTCTAGATCAATAATTATCAAAAAAAAGTTGAACTTTGCCCTTTGGTTCACTGTAACAGGGTCATTTAGAAAAGGGGGCGTGTCAAAATACACTCAAAAGCCTATAAATCATAAATAAAAACTCAGAACTTCACAAAAATTGATGAGCACATGTGTCCTAACATGGTGAAGAAGCATGCAAAGTTTCATGGAGGTCGGACCATAGGTGGCGCTATAACGGGCAAAAAGGTCCCCTATTATTAGGTGTTCAAGCACGAAGTGCTGAAAACCTATTGTAATTGCTATTTGAAAAAAAAACTAAAAACTAAAACGCATCGTGCAGCCCAAACCGTAAGGCCTAGAGACTTGAAACTCGGCCAGATGGTAGGGCCTCAGTTTGGGGAGAACCTATCAGAGTATGACCCCGATTGGCCCATAGGTGGCGCTACAGCAACCAAAAGTACTAAATTGCCCATAACTCCTCGACCGTTTGACCTAGAATCAAGGTTTTCACACCACTGTGTTCCTTGGCTCAAGACGGACAAGATGTATATCTCGGATTGTCGATTTGAGCGAAGAAAAATTTGTTATGGCCAATTTTGTCCAAAACCTACTTTTGCGAACTAGTCCCTGGTTTTTTGCCTGATCGGAACCAGACCAGTCTAGGACAATTCTCTGGACTCTCTAGATCAATAATTATCAAAAAAAAGTTGAACTTTGCCCTTTGGTTCACTGTAACAGGGTCATTTAGAAAAGGGGGCGTGTCAAAATACACTCAAAAGCCTATAAATCATAAATAAAAACTCAGAACTTCACAAAAATTGATGAGCACATGTGTCCTAACATGGTGAAGAAGCATGCAAAGTTTCATGGAGGTCGGACCATAGGTGGCGCTATAACGGGCAAAAAGGTCCCCTATTATTAGGTGTTCAAGCACGAAGTGCTGAAAACCTATTGTAATTGCTATTTGAAAAAAAAACTAAAAACTAAAACGCATCGTGCAGCCCAAACCGTAAGGCCTAGAGACTTGAAACTCGGCCAGATGGTAGGGCCTCAGTTTGGGGAGAACCTATCAGAGTATGACCCCGATTGGCCCATAGGTGGCGCTACAGCAACCAAAAGTACTAAATTGCCCATAACTCCTCGACCGTTTGACCTAGAATCAAGGTTTTCACACCACTGTGTTCCTTGGCTCAAGACGGACAAGATGTATATCTCGGATTGTCGATTTGAGCGAAGAAAAATTTGTTATGGCCAATTTTGTCCAAAACCTACTTTTGCGAACTAGTCCCTGGTTTTTTGCCTGATCGGAACCAGACCAGTCTAGGACAATTCTCTGGACTCTCTAGATCAATAATTATCAAAAAAAAGTTGAACTTTGCCCTTTGGTTCACTGTAACAGGGTCATTTAGAAAAGGGGGCGTGTCAAAATACACTCAAAAGCCTATAAATCATAAATAAAAACTCAGAACTTCACAAAAATTGATGAGCACATGTGTCCTAACATGGTGAAGAAGCATGCAAAGTTTCATGGAGGTCGGACCATAGGTGGCGCTATAACGGGCAAAAAGGTCCCCTATTATTAGGTGTTCAAGCACGAAGTGCTGAAAACCTATTGTAATTGCTATTTGAAAAAAAAACTAAAAACTAAAACGCATCGTGCAGCCCAAACCGTAAGGCCTAGAGACTTGAAACTCGGCCAGATGGTAGGGCCTCAGTTTGGGGAGAACCTATCAGAGTATGACCCCGATTGGCCCATAGGTGGCGCTACAGCAACCAAAAGTACTAAATTGCCCATAACTCCTCGACCGTTTGACCTAGAATCAAGGTTTTCACACCACTGTGTTCCTTGGCTCAAGACGGACAAGATGTATATCTCGGATTGTCGATTTGAGCGAAGAAAAATTTGTTATGGCCAATTTTGTCCAAAACCTACTTTTGCGAACTAGTCCCTGGTTTTTTGCCTGATCGGAACCAGACCAGTCTAGGACAATTCTCTGGACTCTCTAGATCAATAATTATCAAAAAAAAGTTGAACTTTGCCCTTTGGTTCACTGTAACAGGGTCATTTAGAAAAGGGGGCGTGTCAAAATACACTCAAAAGCCTATAAATCATAAATAAAAACTCAGAACTTCACAAAAATTGATGAGCACATGTGTCCTAACATGGTGAAGAAGCATGCAAAGTTTCATGGAGGTCGGACCATAGGTGGCGCTATAACGGGCAAAAAGGTCCCCTATTATTAGGTGTTCAAGCACGAAGTGCTGAAAACCTATTGTAATTGCTATTTGAAAAAAAAACTAAAAACTAAAACGCATCGTGCAGCCCAAACCGTAAGGCCTAGAGACTTGAAACTCGGCCAGATGGTAGGGCCTCAGTTTGGGGAGAACCTATCAGAGTATGACCCCGATTGGCCCATAGGTGGCGCTACAGCAACCAAAAGTACTAAATTGCCCATAACTCCTCGACCGTTTGACCTAGAATCAAGGTTTTCACACCACTGTGTTCCTTGGCTCAAGACGGACAAGATGTATATCTCGGATTGTCGATTTGAGCGAAGAAAAATTTGTTATGGCCAATTTTGTCCAAAACCTACTTTTGCGAACTAGTCCCTGGTTTTTTGCCTGATCGGAACCAGACCAGTCTAGGACAATTCTCTGGACTCTCTAGATCAATAATTATCAAAAAAAAGTTGAACTTTGCCCTTTGGTTCACTGTAACAGGGTCATTTAGAAAAGGGGGCGTGTCAAAATACACTCAAAAGCCTATAAATCATAAATAAAAACTCAGAACTTCACAAAAATTGATGAGCACATGTGTCCTAACATGGTGAAGAAGCATGCAAAGTTTCATGGAGGTCGGACCATAGGTGGCGCTATAACGGGCAAAAAGGTCCCCTATTATTAGGTGTTCAAGCACGAAGTGCTGAAAACCTATTGTAATTGCTATTTGAAAAAAAAACTAAAAACTAAAACGCATCGTGCAGCCCAAACCGTAAGGCCTAGAGACTTGAAACTCGGCCAGATGGTAGGGCCTCAGTTTGGGGAGAACCTATCAGAGTATGACCCCGATTGGCCCATAGGTGGCGCTACAGCAACCAAAAGTACTAAATTGCCCATAACTCCTCGACCGTTTGACCTAGAATCAAGGTTTTCACACCACTGTGTTCCTTGGCTCAAGACGGACAAGATGTATATCTCGGATTGTCGATTTGAGCGAAGAGAAATTTGTTATGGCCAATTTTG
The DNA here is from genome assembly GCF_051911475.1 of Siphateles boraxobius. Lineage (NCBI taxonomy): Eukaryota > Metazoa > Chordata > Actinopteri > Cypriniformes > Leuciscidae > Siphateles > Siphateles boraxobius. Next base: position 4,343,792 of record NW_027509130.1, on the reverse strand, counting down.
TCCAAAACCTACTTCTGCGAACTAGTCCCTGGTTTTTTGCCTGATCGGAACCAGACCAGTCTAGGACAATTCTCTGGACTCTCTAGATCAATAATTATCAAAAAAAAGTTGAACTTTGCCCTTTGGTTCACTGTAACAGGGTCATTTAGAAAAGGGGGCGTGTCAAAATACACTCAAAAGCCTATAAATCATAAATAAAAACTCAGAACTTCACAAAAATTGATGAGCACATGTGTCCTAACATGGTGAAGAAGCATGCAAAGTTTCATGGAGGTCGGACCATAGGTGGCGCTATAACGGGCAAAAAGGTCCCCTATTATTAGGTGTTCAAGCACGAAGTGCTGAAAACCTATTGTAATTGCTATTTGAAAAAAAAACTAAAAACTAAAACGCATCGTGCAGCCCAAACCGTAAGGCCTAGAGACTTGAAACTCGGCCAGATGGTAGGGCCTCAGTTTGGGGAGAACCTATCAGAGTATGACCCCGATTGGCCCATAGGTGGCGCTACAGCAACCAAAAGTACTAAATTGCCCATAACTCCTCGACCGTTTGACCTAGAATCAAGGTTTTCACACCACTGTGTTCCTTGGCTCAAGACGGACAAGATGTATATCTCGGATTGTCGATTTGAGCGAAGAGAAATTTGTTATGGCCAATTTTGTCCAAAACCTACTTTTGCGAACTAGTCCCTGGTTTTTTGCCTGATCGGAACCAGACCAGTCTAGGACAATTCTCTGGACTCTCTAGATCAATAATTATCAAAAAAAAGTTGAACTTTGCCCTTTGGTTCACTGTAACAGGGTCATTTAGAAAAGGGGGCGTGTCAAAATACACTCAAAAGCCTATAAATCATAAATAAAAACTCAGAACTTCACAAAAATTGATGAGCACATGTGTCCTAACATGGTGAAGAAGCATGCAAAGTTTCATGGAGGTCGGACCATAGGTGGCGCTATAACGGGCAAAAAGGTCCCCTATTATTAGGTGTTCAAGCACGAAGTGCTGAAAACCTATTGTAATTGCTATTTGAAAAAAAAACTAAAAACTAAAACGCATCGTGCAGCCCAAACCGTAAGGCCTAGAGACTTGAAACTCGGCCAGATGGTAGGGCCTCAGTTTGGGGAGAACCTATCAGAGTATGACCCCGATTGGCCCATAGGTGGCGCTACAGCAACCAAAAGTACTAAATTGCCCATAACTCCTCGACCGTTTGACCTAGAATCAAGGTTTTCACACCACTGTGTTCCTTGGCTCAAGACGGACAAGATGTATATCTCGGATTGTCGATTTGAGCGAAGAAAAATTTGTTATGGCCAATTTTGTCCAAAACCTACTTTTGCGAACTAGTCCCTGGTTTTTTGCCTGATCGGAACCAGACCAGTCTAGGACAATTCTCTGGACTCTCTAGATCAATAATTATCAAAAAAAAGTTGAACTTTGCCCTTTGGTTCACTGTAACAGGGTCATTTAGAAAAGGGGGCGTGTCAAAATACACTCAAAAGCCTATAAATCATAAATAAAAACTCAGAACTTCACAAAAATTGATGAGCACATGTGTCCTAACATGGTGAAGAAGCATGCAAAGTTTCATGGAGGTCGGACCATAGGTGGCGCTATAACGGGCAAAAAGGTCCCCTATTATTAGGTGTTCAAGCACGAAGTGCTGAAAACCTATTGTAATTGCTATTTGAAAAAAAAACTAAAAACTAAAACGCATCGTGCAGCCCAAACCGTAAGGCCTAGAGACTTGAAACTCGGCCAGATGGTAGGGCCTCAGTTTGGGGAGAACCTATCAGAGTATGACCCCGATTGGCCCATAGGTGGCGCTACAGCAACCAAAAGTACTAAATTGCCCATAACTCCTCGACCGTTTGACCTAGAATCAAGGTTTTCACACCACTGTGTTCCTTGGCTCAAGACGGACAAGATGTATATCTCGGATTGTCGATTTGAGCGAAGAAAAATTTGTTATGGCCAATTTTGTCCAAAACCTACTTTTGCGAACTAGTCCCTGGTTTTTTGCCTGATCGGAACCAGACCAGTCTAGGACAATTCTCTGGACTCTCTAGATCAATAATTATCAAAAAAAAGTTGAACTTTGCCCTTTGGTTCACTGTAACAGGGTCATTTAGAAAAGGGGGCGTGTCAAAATACACTCAAAAGCCTATAAATCATAAATAAAAACTCAGAACTTCACAAAAATTGATGAGCACATGTGTCCTAACATGGTGAAGAAGCATGCAAAGTTTCATGGAGGTCGGACCATAGGTGGCGCTATAACGGGCAAAAAGGTCCCCTATTATTAGGTGTTCAAGCACGAAGTGCTGAAAACCTATTGTAATTGCTATTTGAAAAAAAAACTAAAAACTAAAACGCATCGTGCAGCCCAAACCGTAAGGCCTAGAGACTTGAAACTCGGCCAGATGGTAGGGCCTCAGTTTGGGGAGAACCTATCAGAGTATGACCCCGATTGGCCCATAGGTGGCGCTACAGCAACCAAAAGTACTAAATTGCCCATAACTCCTCGACCGTTTGACCTAGAATCAAGGTTTTCACACCACTGTGTTCCTTGGCTCAAGACGGACAAGATGTATATCTCGGATCGTCGATTTGAGCGAAGAAAAATTTGTTATGGCCAATTTTGTCCAAAACCTACTTTTGCGAACTAGTCCCTGGTTTTTTGCCTGATCGGAACCAGACCAGTCTAGGACAATTCTCTGGACTCTCTAGATCAATAATTATCAAAAAAAAGTTGAACTTTGCCCTTTGGTTCACTGTAACAGGGTCATTTAGAAAAGGGGGCGTGTCAAAATACACTCAAAAGCCTATAAATCATAAATAAAAACTCAGAACTTCACAAAAATTGATGAGCACATGTGTCCTAACATGGTGAAGAAGCATGCAAAGTTTCATGGAGGTCGGACCATAGGTGGCGCTATAACGGGCAAAAAGGTCCCCTATTATTAGGTGTTCAAGCACGAAGTGCTGAAAACCTATTGTAATTGCTATTTGAAAAAAAAACTAAAAACTAAAACGCATCGTGCAGCCCAAACCGTAAGGCCTAGAGACTTGAAACTCGGCCAGATGGTAGGGCCTCAGTTTGGGGAGAACCTATCAGAGTATGACCCCGATTGGCCCATAGGTGGCGCTACAGCAACCAAAAGTACTAAATTGCCCATAACTCCTCGACCGTTTGACCTAGAATCAAGGTTTTCACACCACTGTGTTCCTTGGCTCAAGACGGACAAGATGTATATCTCGGATTGTCGATTTGAGCGAAGAAAAATTTGTTATGGCCAATTTTGTCCAAAACCTACTTTTGCGAACTAGTCCCTGGTTTTTTGCCTGATCGGAACCAGACCAGTCTAGGACAATTCTCTGGACTCTCTAGATCAATAATTATCAAAAAAAAGTTGAACTTTGCCCTTTGGTTCACTGTAACAGGGTCATTTAGAAAAGGGGGCGTGTCAAAATACACTCAAAAGCCTATAAATCATAAATAAAAACTCAGAACTTCACAAAAATTGATGAGCACATGTGTCCTAACATGGTGAAGAAGCATGCAAAGTTTCATGGAGGTCGGACCATAGGTGGCGCTATAACGGGCAAAAAGGTCCCCTATTATTAGGTGTTCAAGCACGAAGTGCTGAAAACCTATTGTAATTGCTATTTGAAAAAAAAACTAAAAACTAAAACGCATCGTGCAGCCCAAACCGTAAGGCCTAGAGACTTGAAACTCGGCCAGATGGTAGGGCCTCAGTTTGGGGAGAACCTATCAGAGTATGACCCCGATTGGCCCATAGGTGGCGCTACAGCAACCAAAAGTACTAAATTGCCCATAACTCCTCGACCGTTTGACCTAGAATCAAGGTTTTCACACCACTGTGTTCCTTGGCTCAAGACGGACAAGATGTATATCTCGGATTGTCGATTTGAGCGAAGAAAAATTTGTTATGGCCAATTTTGTCCAAAACCTACTTTTGCGAACTAGTCCCTGGTTTTTTGCCTGATCGGAACCAGACCAGTCTAGGACAATTCTCTGGACTCTCTAGATCAATAATTATCAAAAAAAAGTTGAACTTTGCCCTTTGGTTCACTGTAACAGGGTCATTTAGAAAAGGGGGCGTGTCAAAATACACTCAAAAGCCTATAAATCATAAATAAAAACTCAGAACTTCACAAAAATTGATGAGCACATGTGTCCTAACATGGTGAAGAAGCATGCAAAGTTTCATGGAGGTCGGACCATAGGTGGCGCTATAACGGGCAAAAAGGTCCCCTATTATTAGGTGTTCAAGCACGAAGTGCTGAAAACCTATTGTAATTGCTATTTGAAAAAAAAACTAAAAACTAAAACGCATCGTGCAGCCCAAACCGTAAGGCCTAGAGACTTGAAACTCGGCCAGATGGTAGGGCCTCAGTTTGGGGAGAACCTATCAGAGTATGACCCCGATTGGCCCATAGGTGGCGCTACAGCAACCAAAAGTACTAAATTGCCCATAACTCCTCGACCGTTTGACCTAGAATCAAGGTTTTCACACCACTGTGTTCCTTGGCTCAAGACGGACAAGATGTATATCTCGGATTGTCGATTTGAGCGAAGAAAAATTTGTTATGGCCAATTTTGTCCAAAACCTACTTTTGCGAACTAGTCCCTGGTTTTTTCCCTGATCGGAACCAGACCAGTCTAGGACAATTCTCTGGACTCTCTAGATCAATAATTATCAAAAAAAAGTTGAACTTTGCCCTTTGGTTCACTGTAACAGGGTCATTTAGAAAAGGGGGCGTGTCAAAATACACTCAAAAGCCTATAAATCATAAATAAAAACTCAGAACTTCACAAAAATTGATGAGCACATGTGTCCTAACATGGTGAAGAAGCATGCAAAGTTTCATGGAGGTCGGACCATAGGTGGCGCTATAACGGGCAAAAAGGTCCCCTATTATTAGGTGTTCAAGCACGAAGTGCTGAAAACCTATTGTAATTGCTATTTGAAAAAAAAACTAAAAACTAAAACGCATCGTGCAGCCCAAACCGTAAGGCCTAGAGACTTGAAACTCGGCCAGATGGTAGGGCCTCAGTTTGGGGAGAACCTATCAGAGTATGACCCCGATTGGCCCATAGGTGGCGCTACAGCAACCAAAAGTACTAAATTGCCCATAACTCCTCGACCGTTTGACCTAGAATCAAGGTTTTCACACCACTGTGTTCCTTGGCTCAAGACGGACAAGATGTATATCTCGGATTGTCGATTTGAGCGAAGAAAAATTTGTTATGGCCAATTTTGTCCAAAACCTACTTTTGCGAACTAGTCCCTGGTTTTTTGCCTGATCGGAACCAGACCAGTCTAGGACAATTCTCTGGACTCTCTAGATCAATAATTATCAAAAAAAAGTTGAACTTTGCCCTTTGGTTCACTGTAACAGGGTCATTTAGAAAAGGGGGCGTGTCAAAATACACTCAAAAGCCTATAAATCATAAATAAAAACTCAGAACTTCACAAAAATTGATGAGCACATGTGTCCTAACATGGTGAAGAAGCATGCAAAGTTTCATGGAGGTCGGACCATAGGTGGCGCTATAACGGGCAAAAAGGTCCCCTATTATTAGGTGTTCAAGCACGAAGTGCTGAAAACCTATTGTAATTGCTATTTGAAAAAAAAACTAAAAACTAAAACGCATCGTGCAGCCCAAACCGTAAGGCCTAGAGACTTGAAACTCGGCCAGATGGTAGGGCCTCAGTTTGGGGAGAACCTATCAGAGTATGACCCCGATTGGCCCATAGGTGGCGCTACAGCAACCAAAAGTACTAAATTGCCCATAACTCCTCGACCGTTTGACCTAGAATCAAGGTTTTCACACCACTGTGTTCCTTGGCTCAAGACGGACAAGATGTATATCTCGGATTGTCGATTTGAGCGAAGAGAAATTTGTTATGGCCAATTTTGTCCAAAACCTACTTCTGCGAACTAGTCCCTGGTTTTTTGCCTGATCGGAACCAGACCAGTCTAGGACAATTCTCTGGACTCTCTAGATCAATAATTATCAAAAAAAAGTTGAACTTTGCCCTTTGGTTCACTGTAACAGGGTCATTTAGAAAAGGGGGCGTGTCAAAATACACTCAAAAGCCTATAAATCATAAATAAAAACTCAGAACTTCACAAAAATTGATGAGCACATGTGTCCTAACATGGTGAAGAAGCATGCAAAGTTTCATGGAGGTCGGACCATAGGTGGCGCTATAACGGGCAAAAAGGTCCCCTATTATTAGGTGTTCAAGCACGAAGTGCTGAAAACCTATTGTAATTGCTATTTGAAAAAAAAACTAAAAACTAAAACGCATCGTGCAGCCCAAACCGTAAGGCCTAGAGACTTGAAACTCGGCCAGATGGTAGGGCCTCAGTTTGGGGAGAACCTATCAGAGTATGACCCCGATTGGCCCATAGGTGGCGCTACAGCAACCAAAAGTACTAAATTGCCCATAACTCCTCGACCGTTTGACCTAGAATCAAGGTTTTCACACCACTGTGTTCCTTGGCTCAAGACGGACAAGATGTATATCTCGGATTGTCGATTTGAGCGAAGAGAAATTTGTTATGGCCAATTTTGTCCAAAACCTACTTTTGCGAACTAGTCCCTGGTTTTTTGCCTGATCGGAACCAGACCAGTCTAGGACAATTCTCTGGACTCTCTAGATCAATAATTATCAAAAAAAAGTTGAACTTTGCCCTTTGGTTCACTGTAACAGGGTCATTTAGAAAAGGGGGCGTGTCAAAATACACTCAAAAGCCTATAAATCATAAATAAAAACTCAGAACTTCACAAAAATTGATGAGCACATGTGTCCTAACATGGTGAAGAAGCATGCAAAGTTTCATGGAGGTCGGACCATAGGTGGCGCTATAACGGGCAAAAAGGTTCCCTATTATTAGGTGTTCAAGCACGAAGTGCTGAAAACCTATTGTAATTGCTATTTGAAAAAAAAACTAAAAACTAAAACGCATCGTGCAGCCCAAACCGTAAGGCCTAGAGACTTGAAACTCGGCCAGATGGTAGGGCCTCAGTTTGGGGAGAACCTATCAGAGTATGACCCCGATTGGCCCATAGGTGGCGCTACAGCAACCAAAAGTACTAAATTGCCCATAACTCCTCGACCGTTTGACCTAGAATCAAGCTTTTCACACCACTGTGTTCCTTGGCTCAAGACGGACAAGATGTATATCTCGGATTGTCGATTTGAGCGAAGAGAAATTTGTTATGGCCAATTTTGTCCAAAACCTACTTTTGCGAACTAGTCCCTGGTTTTTTGCCTGATCGGAACCAGACCAGTCTAGGACAATTCTCTGGACTCTCTAGATCAATAATTATCAAAAAAAAGTTGAACTTTGCCCTTTGGTTCACTGTAACAGGGTCATTTAGAAAAGGGGGCGTGTCAAAATACACTCAAAAGCCTATAAATCATAAATAAAAACTCAGAACTTCACAAAAATTGATGAGCACATGTGTCCTAACATGGTGAAGAAGCATGCAAAGTTTCATGGAGGTCGGACCATAGGTGGCGCTATAACGGGCAAAAAGGTTCCCTATTATTAGGTGTTCAAGCACGAAGTGCTGAAAACCTATTGTAATTGCTATTTGAAAAAAAAACTAAAAACTAAAACGCATCGTGCAGCCCAAACCGTAAGGCCTAGAGACTTGAAACTCGGCCAGATGGTAGGGCCTCAGTTTGGGGAGAACCTATCAGAGTATGACCCCGATTGGCCCATAGGTGGCGCTACAGCAACCAAAAGTACTAAATTGCCCATAACTCCTCGACCGTTTGACCTAGAATCAAGGTTTTCACACCACTGTGTTCCTTGGCTCAAGACGGACAAGATGTATATCTCGGATTGTCGATTTGAGCGAAGAGAAATTTGTTATGGCCAATTTTGTCCAAAACCTACTTTTGCGAACTAGTCCCTGGTTTTTTGCCTGATCGGAACCAGACCAGTCTAGGACAATTCTCTGGACTCTCTAGATCAATAATTATCAAAAAAAAGTTGAACTTTGCCCTTTGGTTCACTGTAACAGGGTCATTTAGAAAAGGGGGCGTGTCAAAATACACTCAAAAGCCTATAAATCATAAATAAAAACTCAGAACTTCACAAAAATTGATGAGCACATGTGTCCTAACATGGTGAAGAAGCATGCAAAGTTTCATGGAGGTCGGACCATAGGTGGCGCTATAACGGGCAAAAAGGTCCCCTATTATTAGGTGTTCAAGCACGAAGTGCTGAAAACCTATTGTAATTGCTATTTGAAAAAAAAACTAAAAACTAAAACGCATCGTGCAGCCCAAACCGTAAGGCCTAGAGACTTGAAACTCGGCCAGATGGTAGGGCCTCAGTTTGGGGAGAACCTATCAGAGTATGACCCCGATTGGCCCATAGGTGGCGCTACAGCAACCAAAAGTACTAAATTGCCCATAACTCCTCGACCGTTTGACCTAGAATCAAGGTTTTCACACCACTGTGTTCCTTGGCTCAAGACGGACAAGATGTATATCTCGGATTGTCGATTTGAGCGAAGAAAAATTTGTTATGGCCAATTTTGTCCAAAACCTACTTTTGCGAACTAGTCCCTGGTTTTTTGCCTGATCGGAACCAGACCAGTCTAGGACAATTCTCTGGACTCTCTAGATCAATAATTATCAAAAAAAAGTTGAACTTTGCCCTTTGGTTCACTGTAACAGGGTCATTTAGAAAAGGGGGCGTGTCAAAATACACTCAAAAGCCTATAAATCATAAATAAAAACTCAGAACTTCACAAAAATTGATGAGCACATGTGTCCTAACATGGTGAAGAAGCATGCAAAGTTTCATGGAGGTCGGACCATAGGTGGCGCTATAACGGGCAAAAAGGTCCCCTATTATTAGGTGTTCAAGCACGAAGTGCTGAAAACCTATTGTAATTGCTATTTGAAAAAAAAACTAAAAACTAAAACGCATCGTGCAGCCCAAACCGTAAGGCCTAGAGACTTGAAACTCGGCCAGATGGTAGGGCCTCAGTTTGGGGAGAACCTATCAGAGTATGACCCCGATTGGCCCATAGGTGGCGCTACAGCAACCAAAAGTACTAAATTGCCCATAACTCCTCGACCGTTTGACCTAGAATCAAGGTTTTCACACCACTGTGTTCCTTGGCTCAAGACGGACAAGATGTATATCTCGGATTGTCGATTTGAGCGAAGAAAAATTTGTTATGGCCAATTTTGTCCAAAACCTACTTTTGCGAACTAGTCCCTGGTTTTTTGCCTGATCGGAACCAGACCAGTCTAGGACAATTCTCTGGACTCTCTAGATCAATAATTATCAAAAAAAAGTTGAACTTTGCCCTTTGGTTCACTGTAACAGGGTCATTTAGAAAAGGGGGCGTGTCAAAATACACTCAAAAGCCTATAAATCATAAATAAAAACTCAGAACTTCACAAAAATTGATGAGCACATGTGTCCTAACATGGTGAAGAAGCATGCAAAGTTTCATGGAGGTCGGACCATAGGTGGCGCTATAACGGGCAAAAAGGTCCCCTATTATTAGGTGTTCAAGCACGAAGTGCTGAAAACCTATTGTAATTGCTATTTGAAAAAAAAACTAAAAACTAAAACGCATCGTGCAGCCCAAACCGTAAGGCCTAGAGACTTGAAACTCGGCCAGATGGTAGGGCCTCAGTTTGGGGAGAACCTATCAGAGTATGACCCCGATTGGCCCATAGGTGGCGCTACAGCAACCAAAAGTACTAAATTGCCCATAACTCCTCGACCGTTTGACCTAGAATCAAGGTTTTCACACCACTGTGTTCCTTGGCTCAAGACGGACAAGATGTATATCTCGGATTGTCGATTTGAGCGAAGAAAAATTTGTTATGGCCAATTTTGTCCAAAACCTACTTTTGCGAACTAGTCCCTGGTTTTTTGCCTGATCGGAACCAGACCAGTCTAGGACAATTCTCTGGACTCTCTAGATCAATAATTATCAAAAAAAAGTTGAACTTTGCCCTTTGGTTCACTGTAACAGGGTCATTTAGAAAAGGGGGCGTGTCAAAATACACTCAAAAGCCTATAAATCATAAATAAAAACTCAGAACTTCACAAAAATTGATGAGCACATGTGTCCTAACATGGTGAAGAAGCATGCAAAGTTTCATGGAGGTCGGACCATAGGTGGCGCTATAACGGGCAAAAAGGTCCCCTATTATTAGGTGTTCAAGCACGAAGTGCTGAAAACCTATTGTAATTGCTATTTGAAAAAAAAACTAAAAACTAAAACGCATCGTGCAGCCCAAACCGTAAGGCCTAGAGACTTGAAACTCGGCCAGATGGTAGGGCCTCAGTTTGGGGAGAACCTATCAGAGTATGACCCCGATTGGCCCATAGGTGGCGCTACAGCAACCAAAAGTACTAAATTGCCCATAACTCCTCGACCGTTTGACCTAGAATCAAGGTTTTCACACCACTGTGTTCCTTGGCTCAAGACGGACAAGATGTATATCTCGGATTGTCGATTTGAGCGAAGAAAAATTTGTTATGGCCAATTTTGTCCAAAACCTACTTTTGCGAACTAGTCCCTGGTTTTTTGCCTGATCGGAACCAGACCAGTCTAGGACAATTCTCTGGACTCTCTAGATCAATAATTATCAAAAAAAAGTTGAACTTTGCCCTTTGGTTCACTGTAACAGGGTCATTTAGAAAAGGGGGCGTGTCAAAATACACTCAAAAGCCTATAAATCATAAATAAAAACTCAGAACTTCACAAAAATTGATGAGCACATGTGTCCTAACATGGTGAAGAAGCATGCAAAGTTTCATGGAGGTCGGACCATAGGTGGCGCTATAACGGGCAAAAAGGTCCCCTATTATTAGGTGTTCAAGCACGAAGTGCTGAAAACCTATTGTAATTGCTATTTGAAAAAAAAACTAAAAACTAAAACGCATCGTGCAGCCCAAACCGTAAGGCCTAGAGACTTGAAACTCGGCCAGATGGTAGGGCCTCAGTTTGGGGAGAACCTATCAGAGTATGACCCCGATTGGCCCATAGGTGGCGCTACAGCAACCAAAAGTACTAAATTGCCCATAACTCCTCGACCGTTTGACCTAGAATCAAGGTTTTCACACCACTGTGTTCCTTGGCTCAAGACGGACAAGATGTATATCTCGGATTGTCGATTTGAGCGAAGAAAAATTTGTTATGGCCAATTTTGTCCAAAACCTACTTTTGCGAACTAGTCCCTGGTTTTTTGCCTGATCGGAACCAGACCAGTCTAGGACAATTCTCTGGACTCTCTAGATCAATAATTATCAAAAAAAAGTTGAACTTTGCCCTTTGGTTCACTGTAACAGGGTCATTTAGAAAAGGGGGCGTGTCAAAATACACTCAAAAGCCTATAAATCATAAATAAAAACTCAGAACTTCACAAAAATTGATGAGCACATGTGTCCTAACATGGTGAAGAAGCATGCAAAGTTTCATGGAGGTCGGACCATAGGTGGCGCTATAACGGGCAAAAAGGTCCCCTATTATTAGGTGTTCAAGCACGAAGTGCTGAAAACCTATTGTAATTGCTATTTGAAAAAAAAACTAAAAACTAAAACGCATCGTGCAGCCCAAACCGTAAGGCCTAGAGACTTGAAACTCGGCCAGATGGTAGGGCCTCAGTTTGGGGAGAACCTATCAGAGTATGACCCCGATTGGCCCATAGGTGGCGCTACAGCAACCAAAAGTACTAAATTGCCCATAACTCCTCGACCGTTTGACCTAGAATCAAGGTTTTCACACCACTGTGTTCCTTGGCTCAAGACGGACAAGATGTATATCTCGGATTGTCGATTTGAGCGAAGAAAAATTTGTTATGGCCAATTTTGTCCAAAACCTACTTTTGCGAACTAGTCCCTGGTTTTTTGCCTGATCGGAACCAGACCAGTCTAGGACAATTCTCTGGACTCTCTAGATCAATAATTATCAAAAAAAAGTTGAACTTTGCCCTTTGGTTCACTGTAACAGGGTCATTTAGAAAAGGGGGCGTGTCAAAATACACTCAAAAGCCTATAAATCATAAATAAAAACTCAGAACTTCACAAAAATTGATGAGCACATGTGTCCTAACATGGTGAAGAAGCATGCAAAGTTTCATGGAGGTCGGACCATAGGTGGCGCTATAACGGGCAAAAAGGTCCCCTATTATTAGGTGTTCAAGCACGAAGTGCTGAAAACCTATTGTAATTGCTATTTGAAAAAAAAACTAAAAACTAAAACGCATCGTGCAGCCCAAACCGTAAGGCCTAGAGACTTGAAACTCGGCCAGATGGTAGGGCCTCAGTTTGGGGAGAACCTATCAGAGTATGACCCCGATTGGCCCATAGGTGGCGCTACAGCAACCAAAAGTACTAAATTGCCCATAACTCCTCGACCGTTTGACCTAGAATCAAGGTTTTCACACCACTGTGTTCCTTGGCTCAAGACGGACAAGATGTATATCTCGGATTGTCGATTTGAGCGAAGAAAAATTTGTTATGGCCAATTTTGTCCAAAACCTACTTTTGCGAACTAGTCCCTGGTTTTTTGCCTGATCGGAACCAGACCAGTCTAGGACAATTCTCTGGACTCTCTAGATCAATAATTATCAAAAAAAAGTTGAACTTTGCCCTTTGGTTCACTGTAACAGGGTCATTTAGAAAAGGGGGCGTGTCAAAATACACTCAAAAGCCTATAAATCATAAATAAAAACTCAGAACTTCACAAAAATTGATGAGCACATGTGTCCTAACATGGTGAAGAAGCATGCAAAGTTTCATGGAGGTCGGACCATAGGTGGCGCTATAACGGGCAAAAAGGTCCCCTATTATTAGGTGTTCAAGCACGAAGTGCTGAAAACCTATTGTAATTGCTATTTGAAAAAAAAACTAAAAACTAAAACGCATCGTGCAGCCCAAACCGTAAGGCCTAGAGACTTGAAACTCGGCCAGATGGTAGGGCCTCAGTTTGGGGAGAACCTATCAGAGTATGACCCCGATTGGCCCATAGGTGGCGCTACAGCAACCAAAAGTACTAAATTGCCCATAACTCCTCGACCGTTTGACCTAGAATCAAGGTTTTCACACCACTGTGTTCCTTGGCTCAAGACGGACAAGATGTATATCTCGGATTGTCGATTTGAGCGAAGAAAAATTTGTTATGGCCAATTTTGTCCAAAACCTACTTTTGCGAACTAGTCCCTGGTTTTTTGCCTGATCGGAACCAGACCAGTCTAGGACAATTCTCTGGACTCTCTAGATCAATAATTATCAAAAAAAAGTTGAACTTTGCCCTTTGGTTCACTGTAACAGGGTCATTTAGAAAAGGGGGCGTGTCAAAATACACTCAAAAGCCTATAAATCATAAATAAAAACTCAGAACTTCACAAAAATTGATGAGCACATGTGTCCTAACATGGTGAAGAAGCATGCAAAGTTTCATGGAGGTCGGACCATAGGTGGCGCTATAACGGGCAAAAAGGTCCCCTATTATTAGGTGTTCAAGCACGAAGTGCTGAAAACCTATTGTAATTGCTATTTGAAAAAAAAACTAAAAACTAAAACGCATCGTGCAGCCCAAACCGTAAGGCCTAGAGACTTGAAACTCGGCCAGATGGTAGGGCCTCAGTTTGGGGAGAACCTATCAGAGTATGACCCCGATTGGCCCATAGGTGGCGCTACAGCAACCAAAAGTACTAAATTGCCCATAACTCCTCGACCGTTTGACCTAGAATCAAGGTTTTCACACCACTGTGTTCCTTGGCTCAAGACGGACAAGATGTATATCTCGGATTGTCGATTTGAGCGAAGAAAAATTTGTTATGGCCAATTTTGTCCAAAACCTACTTTTGCGAACTAGTCCCTGGTTTTTTGCCTGATCGGAACCAGACCAGTCTAGGACAATTCTCTGGACTCTCTAGATCAATAATTATCAAAAAAAAGTTGAACTTTGCCCTTTGGTTCACTGTAACAGGGTCATTTAGAAAAGGGGGCGTGTCAAAATACACTCAAAAGCCTATAAATCATAAATAAAAACTCAGAACTTCACAAAAATTGATGAGCACATGTGTCCTAACATGGTGAAGAAGCATGCAAAGTTTCATGGAGGTCGGACCATAGGTGGCGCTATAACGGGCAAAAAGGTCCCCTATTATTAGGTGTTCAAGCACGAAGTGCTGAAAACCTATTGTAATTGCTATTTGAAAAAAAAACTAAAAACTAAAACGCATCGTGCAGCCCAAACCGTAAGGCCTAGAGACTTGAAACTCGGCCAGATGGTAGGGCCTCAGTTTGGGGAGAACCTATCAGAGTATGACCCCGATTGGCCCATAGGTGGCGCTACAGCAACCAAAAGTACTAAATTGCCCATAACTCCTCGACCGTTTGACCTAGAATCAAGGTTTTCACACCACTGTGTTCCTTGGCTCAAGACGGACAAGATGTATATCTCGGATTGTCGATTTGAGCGAAGAAAAATTTGTTATGGCCAATTTTGTCCAAAACCTACTTTTGCGAACTAGTCCCTGGTTTTTTGCCTGATCGGAACCAGACCAGTCTAGGACAATTCTCTGGACTCTCTAGATCAATAATTATCAAAAAAAAGTTGAACTTTGCCCTTTGGTTCACTGTAACAGGGTCATTTAGAAAAGGGGGCGTGTCAAAATACACTCAAAAGCCTATAAATCATAAATAAAAACTCAGAACTTCACAAAAATTGATGAGCACATGTGTCCTAACATGGTGAAGAAGCATGCAAAGTTTCATGGAGGTCGGACCATAGGTGGCGCTATAACGGGCAAAAAGGTCCCCTATTATTAGGTGTTCAAGCACGAAGTGCTGAAAACCTATTGTAATTGCTATTTGAAAAAAAAACTAAAAACTAAAACGCATCGTGCAGCCCAAACCGTAAGGCCTAGAGACTTGAAACTCGGCCAGATGGTAGGGCCTCAGTTTGGGGAGAACCTATCAGAGTATGACCCCGATTGGCCCATAGGTGGCGCTACAGCAACCAAAAGTACTAAATTGCCCATAACTCCTCGACCGTTTGACCTAGAATCAAGGTTTTCACACCACTGTGTTCCTTGGCTCAAGACGGACAAGATGTATATCTCGGATTGTCGATTTGAGCGAAGAAAAATTTGTTATGGCCAATTTTGTCCAAAACCTACTTTTGCGAACTAGTCCCTGGTTTTTTGCCTGATCGGAACCAGACCAGTCTAGGACAATTCTCTGGACTCTCTAGATCAATAATTATCAAAAAAAAGTTGAACTTTGCCCTTTGGTTCACTGTAACAGGGTCATTTAGAAAAGGGGGCGTGTCAAAATACACTCAAAAGCCTATAAATCATAAATAAAAACTCAGAACTTCACAAAAATTGATGAGCACATGTGTCCTAACATGGTGAAGAAGCATGCAAAGTTTCATGGAGGTCGGACCATAGGTGGCGCTATAACGGGCAAAAAGGTCCCCTATTATTAGGTGTTCAAGCACGAAGTGCTGAAAACCTATTGTAATTGCTATTTGAAAAAAAAACTAAAAACTAAAACGCATCGTGCAGCCCAAACCGTAAGGCCTAGAGACTTGAAACTCGGCCAGATGGTAGGGCCTCAGTTTGGGGAGAACCTATCAGAGTATGACCCCGATTGGCCCATAGGTGGCGCTACAGCAACCAAAAGTACTAAATTGCCCATAACTCCTCGACCGTTTGACCTAGAATCAAGGTTTTCACACCACTGTGTTCCTTGGCTCAAGACGGACAAGATGTATATCTCGGATTGTCGATTTGAGCGAAGAAAAATTTGTTATGGCCAATTTTGTCCAAAACCTACTTTTGCGAACTAGTCCCTGGTTTTTTGCCTGATCGGAACCAGACCAGTCTAGGACAATTCTCTGGACTCTCTAGATCAATAATTATCAAAAAAAAGTTGAACTTTGCCCTTTGGTTCACTGTAACAGGGTCATTTAGAAAAGGGGGCGTGTCAAAATACACTCAAAAGCCTATAAATCATAAATAAAAACTCAGAACTTCACAAAAATTGATGAGCACATGTGTCCTAACATGGTGAAGAAGCATGCAAAGTTTCATGGAGGTCGGACCATAGGTGGCGCTATAACGGGCAAAAAGGTCCCCTATTATTAGGTGTTCAAGCACGAAGTGCTGAAAACCTATTGTAATTGCTATTTGAAAAAAAAACTAAAAACTAAAACGCATCGTGCAGCCCAAACCGTAAGGCCTAGAGACTTGAAACTCGGCCAGATGGTAGGGCCTCAGTTTGGGGAGAACCTATCAGAGTATGACCCCGATTGGCCCATAGGTGGCGCTACAGCAACCAAAAGTACTAAATTGCCCATAACTCCTCGACCGTTTGACCTAGAATCAAGGTTTTCACACCACTGTGTTCCTTGGCTCAAGACGGACAAGATGTATATCTCGGATTGTCGATTTGAGCGAAGAAAAATTTGTTATGGCCAATTTTGTCCAAAACCTACTTTTGCGAACTAGTCCCTGGTTTTTTGCCTGATCGGAACCAGACCAGTCTAGGACAATTCTCTGGACTCTCTAGATCAATAATTATCAAAAAAAAGTTGAACTTTGCCCTTTGGTTCACTGTAACAGGGTCATTTAGAAAAGGGGGCGTGTCAAAATACACTCAAAAGCCTATAAATCATAAATAAAAACTCAGAACTTCACAAAAATTGATGAGCACATGTGTCCTAACATGGTGAAGAAGCATGCAAAGTTTCATGGAGGTCGGACCATAGGTGGCGCTATAACGGGCAAAAAGGTCCCCTATTATTAGGTGTTCAAGCACGAAGTGCTGAAAACCTATTGTAATTGCTATTTGAAAAAAAAACTAAAAACTAAAACGCATCGTGCAGCCCAAACCGTAAGGCCTAGAGACTTGAAACTCGGCCAGATGGTAGGGCCTCAGTTTGGGGAGAACCTATCAGAGTATGACCCCGATTGGCCCATAGGTGGCGCTACAGCAACCAAAAGTACTAAATTGCCCATAACTCCTCGACCGTTTGACCTAGAATCAAGGTTTTCACACCACTGTGTTCCTTGGCTCAAGACGGACAAGATGTATATCTCGGATTGTCGATTTGAGCGAAGAAAAATTTGTTATGGCCAATTTTGTCCAAAACCTACTTTTGCGAACTAGTCCCTGGTTTTTTGCCTGATCGGAACCAGACCAGTCTAGGACAATTCTCTGGACTCTCTAGATCAATAATTATCAAAAAAAAGTTGAACTTTGCCCTTTGGTTCACTGTAACAGGGTCATTTAGAAAAGGGGGCGTGTCAAAATACACTCAAAAGCCTATAAATCATAAATAAAAACTCAGAACTTCACAAAAATTGATGAGCACATGTGTCCTAACATGGTGAAGAAGCATGCAAAGTTTCATGGAGGTCGGACCATAGGTGGCGCTATAACGGGCAAAAAGGTCCCCTATTATTAGGTGTTCAAGCACGAAGTGCTGAAAACCTATTGTAATTGCTATTTGAAAAAAAAACTAAAAACTAAAACGCATCGTGCAGCCCAAACCGTAAGGCCTAGAGACTTGAAACTCGGCCAGATGGTAGGGCCTCAGTTTGGGGAGAACCTATCAGAGTATGACCCCGATTGGCCCATAGGTGGCGCTACAGCAACCAAAAGTACTAAATTGCCCATAACTCCTCGACCGTTTGACCTAGAATCAAGGTTTTCACACCACTGTGTTCCTTGGCTCAAGACGGACAAGATGTATATCTCGGATTGTCGATTTGAGCGAAGAGAAATTTGTTATGGCCAATTTTGTCCAAAACCTACTTTTGCGAACTAGTCCCTGGTTTTTTGCCTGATCGGAACCAGACCAGTCTAGGACAATTCTCTGGACTCTCTAGATCAATAATTATCAAAAAAAAGTTGAACTTTGCCCTTTGGTTCACTGTAACAGGGTCATTTAGAAAAGGGGGCGTGTCAAAATACACTCAAAAGCCTATAAATCATAAATAAAAACTCAGAACTTCACAAAAATTGATGAGCACATGTGTCCTAACATGGTGAAGAAGCATGCAAAGTTTCATGGAGGTCGGACCATAGGTGGCGCTATAACGGGCAAAAAGGTCCCCTATTATTAGGTGTTCAAGCACGAAGTGCTGAAAACCTATTGTAATTGCTATTTGAAAAAAAAACTAAAAACTAAAACGCATCGTGCAGCCCAAACCGTAAGGCCTAGAGACTTGAAACTCGGCCAGATGGTAGGGCCTCAGTTTGGGGAGAACCTATCAGAGTATGACCCCGATTGGCCCATAGGTGGCGCTACAGCAACCAAAAGTACTAAATTGCCCATAACTCCTCGACCGTTTGACCTAGAATCAAGGTTTTCACACCACTGTGTTCCTTGGCTCAAGACGGACAAGATGTATATCTCGGATTGTCGATTTGAGCGAAGAAAAATTTGTTATGGCCAATTTTGTCCAAAACCTACTTTTGCGAACTAGTCCCTGGTTTTTTGCCTGATCGGAACCAGACCAGTCTAGGACAATTCTCTGGACTCTCTAGATCAATAATTATCAAAAAAAAGTTGAACTTTGCCCTTTGGTTCACTGTAACAGGGTCATTTAGAAAAGGGGGCGTGTCAAAATACACTCAAAAGCCTATAAATCATAAATAAAAACTCAGAACTTCACAAAAATTGATGAGCACATGTGTCCTAACATGGTGAAGAAGCATGCAAAGTTTCATGGAGGTCGGACCATAGGTGGCGCTATAACGGGCAAAAAGGTCCCCTATTATTAGGTGTTCAAGCACGAAGTGCTGAAAACCTATTGTAATTGCTATTTGAAAAAAAAACTAAAAACTAAAACGCATCGTGCAGCCCAAACCGTAAGGCCTAGAGACTTGAAACTCGGCCAGATGGTAGGGCCTCAGTTTGGGGAGAACCTATCAGAGTATGACCCCGATTGGCCCATAGGTGGCGCTACAGCAACCAAAAGTACTAAATTGCCCATAACTCCTCGACCGTTTGACCTAGAATCAAGGTTTTCACACCACTGTGTTCCTTGGCTCAAGACGGACAAGATGTATATCTCGGATTGTCGATTTGAGCGAAGAAAAATTTGTTATGGCCAATTTTGTCCAAAACCTACTTTTGCGAACTAGTCCCTGGTTTTTTGCCTGATCGGAACCAGACCAGTCTAGGACAATTCTCTGGACTCTCTAGATCAATAATTATCAAAAAAAAGTTGAACTTTGCCCTTTGGTTCACTGTAACAGGGTCATTTAGAAAAGGGGGCGTGTCAAAATACACTCAAAAGCCTATAAATCATAAATAAAAACTCAGAACTTCACAAAAATTGATGAGCACATGTGTCCTAACATGGTGAAGAAGCATGCAAAGTTTCATGGAGGTCGGACCATAGGTGGCGCTATAACGGGCAAAAAGGTCCCCTATTATTAGGTGTTCAAGCACGAAGTGCTGAAAACCTATTGTAATTGCTATTTGAAAAAAAAACTAAAAACTAAAACGCATCGTGCAGCCCAAACCGTAAGGCCTAGAGACTTGAAACTCGGCCAGATGGTAGGGCCTCAGTTTGGGGAGAACCTATCAGAGTATGACCCCGATTGGCCCATAGGTGGCGCTACAGCAACCAAAAGTACTAAATTGCCCATAACTCCTCGACCGTTTGACCTAGAATCAAGGTTTTCACACCACTGTGTTCCTTGGCTCAAGACGGACAAGATGTATATCTCGGATTGTCGATTTGAGCGAAGAAAAATTTGTTATGGCCAATTTTGTCCAAAACCTACTTTTGCGAACTAGTCCCTGGTTTTTTGCCTGATCGGAACCAGACCAGTCTAGGACAATTCTCTGGACTCTCTAGATCAATAATTATCAAAAAAAAGTTGAACTTTGCCCTTTGGTTCACTGTAACAGGGTCATTTAGAAAAGGGGGCGTGTCAAAATACACTCAAAAGCCTATAAATCATAAATAAAAACTCAGAACTTCACAAAAATTGATGAGCACATGTGTCCTAACATGGTGAAGAAGCATGCAAAGTTTCATGGAGGTCGGACCATAGGTGGCGCTATAACGGGCAAAAAGGTCCCCTATTATTAGGTGTTCAAGCACGAAGTGCTGAAAACCTATTGTAATTGCTATTTGAAAAAAAAACTAAAAACTAAAACGCATCGTGCAGCCCAAACCGTAAGGCCTAGAGACTTGAAACTCGGCCAGATGGTAGGGCCTCAGTTTGGGGAGAACCTATCAGAGTATGACCCCGATTGGCCCATAGGTGGCGCTACAGCAACCAAAAGTACTAAATTGCCCATAACTCCTCGACCGTTTGACCTAGAATCAAGGTTTTCACACCACTGTGTTCCTTGGCTCAAGACGGACAAGATGTATATCTCGGATTGTCGATTTGAGCGAAGAGAAATTTGTTATGGCCAATTTTGTCCAAAACCTACTTTTGCGAACTAGTCCCTGGTTTTTTGCCTGATCGGAACCAGACCAGTCTAGGACAATTCTCTGGACTCTCTAGATCAATAATTATCAAAAAAAAGTTGAACTTTGCCCTTTGGTTCACTGTAACAGGGTCATTTAGAAAAGGGGGCGTGTCAAAATACACTCAAAAGCCTATAAATCATAAATAAAAACTCAGAACTTCACAAAAATTGATGAGCACATGTGTCCTAACATGGTGAAGAAGCATGCAAAGTTTCATGGAGGTCGGACCATAGGTGGCGCTATAACGGGCAAAAAGGTCCCCTATTATTAGGTGTTCAAGCACGAAGTGCTGAAAACCTATTGTAATTGCTATTTGAAAAAAAAACTAAAAACTAAAACGCATCGTGCAGCCCAAACCGTAAGGCCTAGAGACTTGAAACTCGGCCAGATGGTAGGGCCTCAGTTTGGGGAGAACCTATCAGAGTATGACCCCGATTGGCCCATAGGTGGCGCTACAGCAACCAAAAGTACTAAATTGCCCATAACTCCTCGACCGTTTGACCTAGAATCAAGGTTTTCACACCACTGTGTTCCTTGGCTCAAGACGGACAAGATGTATATCTCGGATTGTCGATTTGAGCGAAGAAAAATTTGTTATGGCCAATTTTGTCCAAAACCTACTTTTGCGAACTAGTCCCTGGTTTTTTGCCTGATCGGAACCAGACCAGTCTAGGACAATTCTCTGGACTCTCTAGATCAATAATTATCAAAAAAAAGTTGAACTTTGCCCTTTGGTTCACTGTAACAGGGTCATTTAGAAAAGGGGGCGTGTCAAAATACACTCAAAAGCCTATAAATCATAAATAAAAACTCAGAACTTCACAAAAATTGATGAGCACATGTGTCCTAACATGGTGAAGAAGCATGCAAAGTTTCATGGAGGTCGGACCATAGGTGGCGCTATAACGGGCAAAAAGGTCCCCTATTATTAGGTGTTCAAGCACGAAGTGCTGAAAACCTATTGTAATTGCTATTTGAAAAAAAAACTAAAAACTAAAACGCATCGTGCAGCCCAAACCGTAAGGCCTAGAGACTTGAAACTCGGCCAGATGGTAGGGCCTCAGTTTGGGGAGAACCTATCAGAGTATGACCCCGATTGGCCCATAGGTGGCGCTACAGCAACCAAAAGTACTAAATTGCCCATAACTCCTCGACCGTTTGACCTAGAATCAAGGTTTTCACACCACTGTGTTCCTTGGCTCAAGACGGACAAGATGTATATCTCGGATTGTCGATTTGAGCGAAGAAAAATTTGTTATGGCCAATTTTGTCCAAAACCTACTTTTGCGAACTAGTCCCTGGTTTTTTGCCTGATCGGAACCAGACCAGTCTAGGACAATTCTCTGGACTCTCTAGATCAATAATTATCAAAAAAAAGTTGAACTTTGCCCTTTGGTTCACTGTAACAGGGTCATTTAGAAAAGGGGGCGTGTCAAAATACACTCAAAAGCCTATAAATCATAAATAAAAACTCAGAACTTCACAAAAATTGATGAGCACATGTGTCCTAACATGGTGAAGAAGCATGCAAAGTTTCATGGAGGTCGGACCATAGGTGGCGCTATAACGGGCAAAAAGGTCCCCTATTATTAGGTGTTCAAGCACGAAGTGCTGAAAACCTATTGTAATTGCTATTTGAAAAAAAAACTAAAAACTAAAACGCATCGTGCAGCCCAAACCGTAAGGCCTAGAGACTTGAAACTCGGCCAGATGGTAGGGCCTCAGTTTGGGGAGAACCTATCAGAGTATGACCCCGATTGGCCCATAGGTGGCGCTACAGCAACCAAAAGTACTAAATTGCCCATAACTCCTCGACCGTTTGACCTAGAATCAAGGTTTTCACACCACTGTGTTCCTTGGCTCAAGACGGACAAGATGTATATCTCGGATTGTCGATTTGAGCGAAGAAAAATTTGTTATGGCCAATTTTGTCCAAAACCTACTTTTGCGAACTAGTCCCTGGTTTTTTGCCTGATCGGAACCAGACCAGTCTAGGACAATTCTCTGGACTCTCTAGATCAATAATTATCAAAAAAAAGTTGAACTTTGCCCTTTGGTTCACTGTAACAGGGTCATTTAGAAAAGGGGGCGTGTCAAAATACACTCAAAAGCCTATAAATCATAAATAAAAACTCAGAACTTCACAAAAATTGATGAGCACATGTGTCCTAACATGGTGAAGAAGCATGCAAAGTTTCATGGAGGTCGGACCATAGGTGGCGCTATAACGGGCAAAAAGGTCCCCTATTATTAGGTGTTCAAGCACGAAGTGCTGAAAACCTATTGTAATTGCTATTTGAAAAAAAAACTAAAAACTAAAACGCATCGTGCAGCCCAAACCGTAAGGCCTAGAGACTTGAAACTCGGCCAGATGGTAGGGCCTCAGTTTGGGGAGAACCTATCAGAGTATGACCCCGATTGGCCCATAGGTGGCGCTACAGCAACCAAAAGTACTAAATTGCCCATAACTCCTCGACCGTTTGACCTAGAATCAAGGTTTTCACACCACTGTGTTCCTTGGCTCAAGACGGACAAGATGTATATCTCGGATTGTCGATTTGAGCGAAGAGAAATTTGTTATGGCCAATTTTGTCCAAAACCTACTTTTGCGAACTAGTCCCTGGTTTTTTGCCTGATCGGAACCAGACCAGTCTAGGACAATTCTCTGGACTCTCTAGATCAATAATTATCAAAAAAAAGTTGAACTTTGCCCTTTGGTTCACTGTAACAGGGTCATTTAGAAAAGGGGGCGTGTCAAAATACACTCAAAAGCCTATAAATCATAAATAAAAACTCAGAACTTCACAAAAATTGATGAGCACATGTGTCCTAACATGGTGAAGAAGCATGCAAAGTTTCATGGAGGTCGGACCATAGGTGGCGCTATAACGGGCAAAAAGGTCCCCTATTATTAGGTGTTCAAGCACGAAGTGCTGAAAACCTATTGTAATTGCTATTTGAAAAAAAAACTAAAAACTAAAACGCATCGTGCAGCCCAAACCGTAAGGCCTAGAGACTTGAAACTCGGCCAGATGGTAGGGCCTCAGTTTGGGGAGAACCTATCAGAGTATGACCCCGATTGGCCCATAGGTGGCGCTACAGCAACCAAAAGTACTAAATTGCCCATAACTCCTCGACCGTTTGACCTAGAATCAAGGTTTTCACACCACTGTGTTCCTTGGCTCAAGACGGACAAGATGTATATCTCGGATTGTCGATTTGAGCGAAGAAAAATTTGTTATGGCCAATTTTGTCCAAAACCTACTTTTGCGAACTAGTCCCTGGTTTTTTGCCTGATCGGAACCAGACCAGTCTAGGACAATTCTCTGGACTCTCTAGATCAATAATTATCAAAAAAAAGTTGAACTTTGCCCTTTGGTTCACTGTAACAGGGTCATTTAGAAAAGGGGGCGTGTCAAAATACACTCAAAAGCCTATAAATCATAAATAAAAACTCAGAACTTCACAAAAATTGATGAGCACATGTGTCCTAACATGGTGAAGAAGCATGCAAAGTTTCATGGAGGTCGGACCATAGGTGGCGCTATAACGGGCAAAAAGGTCCCCTATTATTAGGTGTTCAAGCACGAAGTGCTGAAAACCTATTGTAATTGCTATTTGAAAAAAAAACTAAAAACTAAAACGCATCGTGCAGCCCAAACCGTAAGGCCTAGAGACTTGAAACTCGGCCAGATGGTAGGGCCTCAGTTTGGGGAGAACCTATCAGAGTATGACCCCGATTGGCCCATAGGTGGCGCTACAGCAACCAAAAGTACTAAATTGCCCATAACTCCTCGACCGTTTGACCTAGAATCAAGGTTTTCACACCACTGTGTTCCTTGGCTCAAGACGGACAAGATGTATATCTCGGATTGTCGATTTGAGCGAAGAAAAATTTGTTATGGCCAATTTTGTCCAAAACCTACTTTTGCGAACTAGTCCCTGGTTTTTTGCCTGATCGGAACCAGACCAGTCTAGGACAATTCTCTGGACTCTCTAGATCAATAATTATCAAAAAAAAGTTGAACTTTGCCCTTTGGTTCACTGTAACAGGGTCATTTAGAAAAGGGGGCGTGTCAAAATACACTCAAAAGCCTATAAATCATAAATAAAAACTCAGAACTTCACAAAAATTGATGAGCACATGTGTCCTAACATGGTGAAGAAGCATGCAAAGTTTCATGGAGGTCGGACCATAGGTGGCGCTATAACGGGCAAAAAGGTCCCCTATTATTAGGTGTTCAAGCACGAAGTGCTGAAAACCTATTGTAATTGCTATTTGAAAAAAAAACTAAAAACTAAAACGCATCGTGCAGCCCAAACCGTAAGGCCTAGAGACTTGAAACTCGGCCAGATGGTAGGGCCTCAGTTTGGGGAGAACCTATCAGAGTATGACCCCGATTGGCCCATAGGTGGCGCTACAGCAACCAAAAGTACTAAATTGCCCATAACTCCTCGACCGTTTGACCTAGAATCAAGGTTTTCACACCACTGTGTTCCTTGGCTCAAGACGGACAAGATGTATATCTCGGATTGTCGATTTGAGCGAAGAAAAATTTGTTATGGCCAATTTTGTCCAAAACCTACTTTTGCGAACTAGTCCCTGGTTTTTTGCCTGATCGGAACCAGACCAGTCTAGGACAATTCTCTGGACTCTCTAGATCAATAATTATCAAAAAAAAGTTGAACTTTGCCCTTTGGTTCACTGTAACAGGGTCATTTAGAAAAGGGGGCGTGTCAAAATACACTCAAAAGCCTATAAATCATAAATAAAAACTCAGAACTTCACAAAAATTGATGAGCACATGTGTCCTAACATGGTGAAGAAGCATGCAAAGTTTCATGGAGGTCGGACCATAGGTGGCGCTATAACGGGCAAAAAGGTCCCCTATTATTAGGTGTTCAAGCACGAAGTGCTGAAAACCTATTGTAATTGCTATTTGAAAAAAAAACTAAAAACTAAAACGCATCGTGCAGCCCAAACCGTAAGGCCTAGAGACTTGAAACTCGGCCAGATGGTAGGGCCTCAGTTTGGGGAGAACCTATCAGAGTATGACCCCGATTGGCCCATAGGTGGCGCTACAGCAACCAAAAGTACTAAATTGCCCATAACTCCTCGACCGTTTGACCTAGAATCAAGGTTTTCACACCACTGTGTTCCTTGGCTCAAGACGGACAAGATGTATATCTCGGATTGTCGATTTGAGCGAAGAAAAATTTGTTATGGCCAATTTTGTCCAAAACCTACTTTTGCGAACTAGTCCCTGGTTTTTTGCCTGATCGGAACCAGACCAGTCTAGGACAATTCTCTGGACTCTCTAGATCAATAATTATCAAAAAAAAGTTGAACTTTGCCCTTTGGTTCACTGTAACAGGGTCATTTAGAAAAGGGGGCGTGTCAAAATACACTCAAAAGCCTATAAATCATAAATAAAAACTCAGAACTTCACAAAAATTGATGAGCACATGTGTCCTAACATGGTGAAGAAGCATGCAAAGTTTCATGGAGGTCGGACCATAGGTGGCGCTATAACGGGCAAAAAGGTCCCCTATTATTAGGTGTTCAAGCACGAAGTGCTGAAAACCTATTGTAATTGCTATTTGAAAAAAAAACTAAAAACTAAAAC
Organism: Siphateles boraxobius; assembly: GCF_051911475.1. Lineage (NCBI taxonomy): Eukaryota > Metazoa > Chordata > Actinopteri > Cypriniformes > Leuciscidae > Siphateles > Siphateles boraxobius. The sequence goes on along the minus strand of NW_027509130.1, from coordinate 4,317,622 downwards.
GCATCGTGCAGCCCAAACCGTAAGGCCTAGAGACTTGAAACTCGGCCAGATGGTAGGGCCTCAGTTTGGGGAGAACCTATCAGAGTATGACCCCGATTGGCCCATAGGTGGCGCTACAGCAACCAAAAGTACTAAATTGCCCATAACTCCTCGACCGTTTGACCTAGAATCAAGGTTTTCACACCACTGTGTTCCTTGGCTCAAGACGGACAAGATGTATATCTCGGATTGTCGATTTGAGCGAAGAAAAATTTGTTATGGCCAATTTTGTCCAAAACCTACTTTTGCGAACTAGTCCCTGGTTTTTTGCCTGATCGGAACCAGACCAGTCTAGGACAATTCTCTGGACTCTCTAGATCAATAATTATCAAAAAAAAGTTGAACTTTGCCCTTTGGTTCACTGTAACAGGGTCATTTAGAAAAGGGGGCGTGTCAAAATACACTCAAAAGCCTATAAATCATAAATAAAAACTCAGAACTTCACAAAAATTGATGAGCACATGTGTCCTAACATGGTGAAGAAGCATGCAAAGTTTCATGGAGGTCGGACCATAGGTGGCGCTATAACGGGCAAAAAGGTCCCCTATTATTAGGTGTTCAAGCACGAAGTGCTGAAAACCTATTGTAATTGCTATTTGAAAAAAAAACTAAAAACTAAAACGCATCGTGCAGCCCAAACCGTAAGGCCTAGAGACTTGAAACTCGGCCAGATGGTAGGGCCTCAGTTTGGGGAGAACCTATCAGAGTATGACCCCGATTGGCCCATAGGTGGCGCTACAGCAACCAAAAGTACTAAATTGCCCATAACTCCTCGACCGTTTGACCTAGAATCAAGGTTTTCACACCACTGTGTTCCTTGGCTCAAGACGGACAAGATGTATATCTCGGATTGTCGATTTGAGCGAAGAAAAAATTGTTATGGCCAATTTTGTCCAAAACCTACTTTTGCGAACTAGTCCCTGGTTTTTTGCCTGATCGGAACCAGACCAGTCTAGGACAATTCTCTGGACTCTCTAGATCAATAATTATCAAAAAAAAGTTGAACTTTGCCCTTTGGTTCACTGTAACAGGGTCATTTAGAAAAGGGGGCGTGTCAAAATACACTCAAAAGCCTATAAATCATAAATAAAAACTCAGAACTTCACAAAAATTGATGAGCACATGTGTCCTAACATGGTGAAGAAGCATGCAAAGTTTCATGGAGGTCGGACCATAGGTGGCGCTATAACGGGCAAAAAGGTCCCCTATTATTAGGTGTTCAAGCACGAAGTGCTGAAAACCTATTGTAATTGCTATTTGAAAAAAAAACTAAAAACTAAAACGCATCGTGCAGCCCAAACCGTAAGGCCTAGAGACTTGAAACTCGGCCAGATGGTAGGGCCTCAGTTTGGGGAGAACCTATCAGAGTATGACCCCGATTGGCCCATAGGTGGCGCTACAGCAACCAAAAGTACTAAATTGCCCATAACTCCTCGACCGTTTGACCTAGAATCAAGGTTTTCACACCACTGTGTTCCTTGGCTCAAGACGGACAAGATGTATATCTCGGATTGTCGATTTGAGCGAAGAAAAATTTGTTATGGCCAATTTTGTCCAAAACCTACTTTTGCGAACTAGTCCCTGGTTTTTTGCCTGATCGGAACCAGACCAGTCTAGGACAATTCTCTGGACTCTCTAGATCAATAATTATCAAAAAAAAGTTGAACTTTGCCCTTTGGTTCACTGTAACAGGGTCATTTAGAAAAGGGGGCGTGTCAAAATACACTCAAAAGCCTATAAATCATAAATAAAAACTCAGAACTTCACAAAAATTGATGAGCACATGTGTCCTAACATGGTGAAGAAGCATGCAAAGTTTCATGGAGGTCGGACCATAGGTGGCGCTATAACGGGCAAAAAGGTCCCCTATTATTAGGTGTTCAAGCACGAAGTGCTGAAAACCTATTGTAATTGCTATTTGAAAAAAAAACTAAAAACTAAAACGCATCGTGCAGCCCAAACCGTAAGGCCTAGAGACTTGAAACTCGGCCAGATGGTAGGGCCTCAGTTTGGGGAGAACCTATCAGAGTATGACCCCGATTGGCCCATAGGTGGCGCTACAGCAACCAAAAGTACTAAATTGCCCATAACTCCTCGACCGTTTGACCTAGAATCAAGGTTTTCACACCACTGTGTTCCTTGGCTCAAGACGGACAAGATGTATATCTCGGATTGTCGATTTGAGCGAAGAAAAATTTGTTATGGCCAATTTTGTCCAAAACCTACTTTTGCGAACTAGTCCCTGGTTTTTTGCCTGATCGGAACCAGACCAGTCTAGGACAATTCTCTGGACTCTCTAGATCAATAATTATCAAAAAAAAGTTGAACTTTGCCCTTTGGTTCACTGTAACAGGGTCATTTAGAAAAGGGGGCGTGTCAAAATACACTCAAAAGCCTATAAATCATAAATAAAAACTCAGAACTTCACAAAAATTGATGAGCACATGTGTCCTAACATGGTGAAGAAGCATGCAAAGTTTCATGGAGGTCGGACCATAGGTGGCGCTATAACGGGCAAAAAGGTCCCCTATTATTAGGTGTTCAAGCACGAAGTGCTGAAAACCTATTGTAATTGCTATTTGAAAAAAAAACTAAAAACTAAAACGCATCGTGCAGCCCAAACCGTAAGGCCTAGAGACTTGAAACTCGGCCAGATGGTAGGGCCTCAGTTTGGGGAGAACCTATCAGAGTATGACCCCGATTGGCCCATAGGTGGCGCTACAGCAACCAAAAGTACTAAATTGCCCATAACTCCTCGACCGTTTGACCTAGAATCAAGGTTTTCACACCACTGTGTTCCTTGGCTCAAGACGGACAAGATGTATATCTCGGATTGTCGATTTGAGCGAAGAGAAATTTGTTATGGCCAATTTTGTCCAAAACCTACTTTTGCGAACTAGTCCCTGGTTTTTTGCCTGATCGGAACCAGACCAGTCTAGGACAATTCTCTGGACTCTCTAGATCAATAATTATCAAAAAAAAGTTGAACTTTGCCCTTTGGTTCACTGTAACAGGGTCATTTAGAAAAGGGGGCGTGTCAAAATACACTCAAAAGCCTATAAATCATAAATAAAAACTCAGAACTTCACAAAAATTGATGAGCACATGTGTCCTAACATGGTGAAGAAGCATGCAAAGTTTCATGGAGGTCGGACCATAGGTGGCGCTATAACGGGCAAAAAGGTCCCCTATTATTAGGTGTTCAAGCACGAAGTGCTGAAAACCTATTGTAATTGCTATTTGAAAAAAAAACTAAAAACTAAAACGCATCGTGCAGCCCAAACCGTAAGGCCTAGAGACTTGAAACTCGGCCAGATGGTAGGGCCTCAGTTTGGGGAGAACCTATCAGAGTATGACCCCGATTGGCCCATAGGTGGCGCTACAGCAACCAAAAGTACTAAATTGCCCATAACTCCTCGACCGTTTGACCTAGAATCAAGGTTTTCACACCACTGTGTTCCTTGGCTCAAGACGGACAAGATGTATATCTCGGATTGTCGATTTGAGCGAAGAGAAATTTGTTATGGCCAATTTTGTCCAAAACCTACTTTTGCGAACTAGTCCCTGGTTTTTTGCCTGATCGGAACCAGACCAGTCTAGGACAATTCTCTGGACTCTCTAGATCAATAATTATCAAAAAAAAGTTGAACTTTGCCCTTTGGTTCACTGTAACAGGGTCATTTAGAAAAGGGGGCGTGTCAAAATACACTCAAAAGCCTATAAATCATAAATAAAAACTCAGAACTTCACAAAAATTGATGAGCACATGTGTCCTAACATGGTGAAGAAGCATGCAAAGTTTCATGGAGGTCGGACCATAGGTGGCGCTATAACGGGCAAAAAGGTCCCCTATTATTAGGTGTTCAAGCACGAAGTGCTGAAAACCTATTGTAATTGCTATTTGAAAAAAAAACTAAAAACTAAAACGCATCGTGCAGCCCAAACCGTAAGGCCTAGAGACTTGAAACTCGGCCAGATGGTAGGGCCTCAGTTTGGGGAGAACCTATCAGAGTATGACCCCGATTGGCCCATAGGTGGCGCTACAGCAACCAAAAGTACTAAATTGCCCATAACTCCTCGACCGTTTGACCTAGAATCAAGGTTTTCACACCACTGTGTTCCTTGGCTCAAGACGGACAAGATGTATATCTCGGATTGTCGATTTGAGCGAAGAGAAATTTGTTATGGCCAATTTTGTCCAAAACCTACTTTTGCGAACTAGTCCCTGGTTTTTTGCCTGATCGGAACCAGACCAGTCTAGGACAATTCTCTGGACTCTCTAGATCAATAATTATCAAAAAAAAGTTGAACTTTGCCCTTTGGTTCACTGTAACAGGGTCATTTAGAAAAGGGGGCGTGTCAAAATACACTCAAAAGCCTATAAATCATAAATAAAAACTCAGAACTTCACAAAAATTGATGAGCACATGTGTCCTAACATGGTGAAGAAGCATGCAAAGTTTCATGGAGGTCGGACCATAGGTGGCGCTATAACGGGCAAAAAGGTCCCCTATTATTAGGTGTTCAAGCACGAAGTGCTGAAAACCTATTGTAATTGCTATTTGAAAAAAAAACTAAAAACTAAAACGCATCGTGCAGCCCAAACCGTAAGGCCTAGAGACTTGAAACTCGGCCAGATGGTAGGGCCTCAGTTTGGGGAGAACCTATCAGAGTATGACCCCGATTGGCCCATAGGTGGCGCTACAGCAACCAAAAGTACTAAATTGCCCATAACTCCTCGACCGTTTGACCTAGAATCAAGCTTTTCACACCACTGTGTTCCTTGGCTCAAGACGGACAAGATGTATATCTCGGATTGTCGATTTGAGCGAAGAAAAATTTGTTATGGCCAATTTTGTCCAAAACCTACTTTTGCGAACTAGTCCCTGGTTTTTTGCCTGATCGGAACCAGACCAGTCTAGGACAATTCTCTGGACTCTCTAGATCAATAATTATCAAAAAAAAGTTGAACTTTGCCCTTTGGTTCACTGTAACAGGGTCATTTAGAAAAGGGGGCGTGTCAAAATACACTCAAAAGCCTATAAATCATAAATAAAAACTCAGAACTTCACAAAAATTGATGAGCACATGTGTCCTAACATGGTGAAGAAGCATGCAAAGTTTCATGGAGGTCGGACCATAGGTGGCGCTATAACGGGCAAAAAGGTCCCCTATTATTAGGTGTTCAAGCACGAAGTGCTGAAAACCTATTGTAATTGCTATTTGAAAAAAAAACTAAAAACTAAAACGCATCGTGCAGCCCAAACCGTAAGGCCTAGAGACTTGAAACTCGGCCAGATGGTAGGGCCTCAGTTTGGGGAGAACCTATCAGAGTATGACCCCGATTGGCCCATAGGTGGCGCTACAGCAACCAAAAGTACTAAATTGCCCATAACTCCTCGACCGTTTGACCTAGAATCAAGGTTTTCACACCACTGTGTTCCTTGGCTCAAGACGGACAAGATGTATATCTCGGATTGTCGATTTGAGCGAAGAGAAATTTGTTATGGCCAATTTTGTCCAAAACCTACTTTTGCGAACTAGTCCCTGGTTTTTTGCCTGATCGGAACCAGACCAGTCTAGGACAATTCTCTGGACTCTCTAGATCAATAATTATCAAAAAAAAGTTGAACTTTGCCCTTTGGTTCACTGTAACAGGGTCATTTAGAAAAGGGGGCGTGTCAAAATACACTCAAAAGCCTATAAATCATAAATAAAAACTCAGAACTTCACAAAAATTGATGAGCACATGTGTCCTAACATGGTGAAGAAGCATGCAAAGTTTCATGGAGGTCGGACCATAGGTGGCGCTATAACGGGCAAAAAGGTCCCCTATTATTAGGTGTTCAAGCACGAAGTGCTGAAAACCTATTGTAATTGCTATTTGAAAAAAAAACTAAAAACTAAAACGCATCGTGCAGCCCAAACCGTAAGGCCTAGAGACTTGAAACTCGGCCAGATGGTAGGGCCTCAGTTTGGGGAGAACCTATCAGAGTATGACCCCGATTGGCCCATAGGTGGCGCTACAGCAACCAAAAGTACTAAATTGCCCATAACTCCTCGACCGTTTGACCTAGAATCAAGCTTTTCACACCACTGTGTTCCTTGGCTCAAGACGGACAAGATGTATATCTCGGATTGTCGATTTGAGCGAAGAAAAATTTGTTATGGCCAATTTTGTCCAAAACCTACTTTTGCGAACTAGTCCCTGGTTTTTTGCCTGATCGGAACCAGACCAGTCTAGGACAATTCTCTGGACTCTCTAGATCAATAATTATCAAAAAAAAGTTGAACTTTGCCCTTTGGTTCACTGTAACAGGGTCATTTAGAAAAGGGGGCGTGTCAAAATACACTCAAAAGCCTATAAATCATAAATAAAAACTCAGAACTTCACAAAAATTGATGAGCACATGTGTCCTAACATGGTGAAGAAGCATGCAAAGTTTCATGGAGGTCGGACCATAGGTGGCGCTATAACGGGCAAAAAGGTCCCCTATTATTAGGTGTTCAAGCACGAAGTGCTGAAAACCTATTGTAATTGCTATTTGAAAAAAAAACTAAAAACTAAAACGCATCGTGCAGCCCAAACCGTAAGGCCTAGAGACTTGAAACTCGGCCAGATGGTAGGGCCTCAGTTTGGGGAGAACCTATCAGAGTATGACCCCGATTGGCCCATAGGTGGCGCTACAGCAACCAAAAGTACTAAATTGCCCATAACTCCTCGACCGTTTGACCTAGAATCAAGGTTTTCACACCACTGTGTTCCTTGGCTCAAGACGGACAAGATGTATATCTCGGATTGTCGATTTGAGTGAAGAAAAATTTGTTATGGCCAATTTTGTCCAAAACCTACTTTTGCGAACTAGTCCCTGGTTTTTTGCCTGATCGGAACCAGACCAGTCTAGGACAATTCTCTGGACTCTCTAGATCAATAATTATCAAAAAAAAGTTGAACTTTGCCCTTTGGTTCACTGTAACAGGGTCATTTAGAAAAGGGGGCGTGTCAAAATACACTCAAAAGCCTATAAATCATAAATAAAAACTCAGAACTTCACAAAAATTGATGAGCACATGTGTCCTAACATGGTGAAGAAGCATGCAAAGTTTCATGGAGGTCGGACCATAGGTGGCGCTATAACGGGCAAAAAGGTCCCCTATTATTAGGTGTTCAAGCACGAAGTGCTGAAAACCTATTGTAATTGCTATTTGAAAAAAAAACTAAAAACTAAAACGCATCGTGCAGCCCAAACCGTAAGGCCTAGAGACTTGAAACTCGGCCAGATGGTAGGGCCTCAGTTTGGGGAGAACCTATCAGAGTATGACCCCGATTGGCCCATAGGTGGCGCTACAGCAACCAAAAGTACTAAATTGCCCATAACTCCTCGACCGTTTGACCTAGAATCAAGGTTTTCACACCACTGTGTTCCTTGGCTCAAGACGGACAAGATGTATATCTCGGATTGTCGATTTGAGCGAAGAAAAATTTGTTATGGCCAATTTTGTCCAAAACCTACTTTTGCGAACTAGTCCCTGGTTTTTTGCCTGATCGGAACCAGACCAGTCTAGGACAATTCTCTGGACTCTCTAGATCAATAATTATCAAAAAAAAGTTGAACTTTGCCCTTTGGTTCACTGTAACAGGGTCATTTAGAAAAGGGGGCGTGTCAAAATACACTCAAAAGCCTATAAATCATAAATAAAAACTCAGAACTTCACAAAAATTGATGAGCACATGTGTCCTAACATGGTGAAGAAGCATGCAAAGTTTCATGGAGGTCGGACCATAGGTGGCGCTATAACGGGCAAAAAGGTCCCCTATTATTAGGTGTTCAAGCACGAAGTGCTGAAAACCTATTGTAATTGCTATTTGAAAAAAAAACTAAAAACTAAAACGCATCGTGCAGCCCAAACCGTAAGGCCTAGAGACTTGAAACTCGGCCAGATGGTAGGGCCTCAGTTTGGGGAGAACCTATCAGAGTATGACCCCGATTGGCCCATAGGTGGCGCTACAGCAACCAAAAGTACTAAATTGCCCATAACTCCTCGACCGTTTGACCTAGAATCAAGGTTTTCACACCACTGTGTTCCTTGGCTCAAGACGGACAAGATGTATATCTCGGATTGTCGATTTGAGCGAAGAAAAATTTGTTATGGCCAATTTTGTCCAAAACCTACTTTTGCGAACTAGTCCCTGGTTTTTTGCCTGATCGGAACCAGACCAGTCTAGGACAATTCTCTGGACTCTCTAGATCAATAATTATCAAAAAAAAGTTGAACTTTGCCCTTTGGTTCACTGTAACAGGGTCATTTAGAAAAGGGGGCGTGTCAAAATACACTCAAAAGCCTATAAATCATAAATAAAAACTCAGAACTTCACAAAAATTGATGAGCACATGTGTCCTAACATGGTGAAGAAGCATGCAAAGTTTCATGGAGGTCGGACCATAGGTGGCGCTATAACGGGCAAAAAGGTCCCCTATTATTAGGTGTTCAAGCACGAAGTGCTGAAAACCTATTGTAATTGCTATTTGAAAAAAAAACTAAAAACTAAAACGCATCGTGCAGCCCAAACCGTAAGGCCTAGAGACTTGAAACTCGGCCAGATGGTAGGGCCTCAGTTTGGGGAGAACCTATCAGAGTATGACCCCGATTGGCCCATAGGTGGCGCTACAGCAACCAAAAGTACTAAATTGCCCATAACTCCTCGACCGTTTGACCTAGAATCAAGGTTTTCACACCACTGTGTTCCTTGGCTCAAGACGGACAAGATGTATATCTCGGATTGTCGATTTGAGCGAAGAAAAATTTGTTATGGCCAATTTTGTCCAAAACCTACTTTTGCGAAGTAGTCCCTGGTTTTTTGCCTGATCGGAACCAGACCAGTCTAGGACAATTCTCTGGACTCTCTAGATCAATAATTATCAAAAAAAAGTTGAACTTTGCCCTTTGGTTCACTGTAACAGGGTCATTTAGAAAAGGGGGCGTGTCAAAATACACTCAAAAGCCTATAAATCATAAATAAAAACTCAGAACTTCACAAAAATTGATGAGCACATGTGTCCTAACATGGTGAAGAAGCATGCAAAGTTTCATGGAGGTCGGACCATAGGTGGCGCTATAACGGGCAAAAAGGTCCCCTATTATTAGGTGTTCAAGCACGAAGTGCTGAAAACCTATTGTAATTGCTATTTGAAAAAAAAACTAAAAACTAAAACGCATCGTGCAGCCCAAACCGTAAGGCCTAGAGACTTGAAACTCGGCCAGATGGTAGGGCCTCAGTTTGGGGAGAACCTATCAGAGTATGACCCCGATTGGCCCATAGGTGGCGCTACAGCAACCAAAAGTACTAAATTGCCCATAACTCCTCGACCGTTTGACCTAGAATCAAGGTTTTCACACCACTGTGTTCCTTGGCTCAAGACGGACAAGATGTATATCTCGGATTGTCGATTTGAGCGAAGAAAAATTTGTTATGGCCAATTTTGTCCAAAACCTACTTTTGCGAACTAGTCCCTGGTTTTTTGCCTGATCGGAACCAGACCAGTCTAGGACAATTCTCTGGACTCTCTAGATCAATAATTATCAAAAAAAAGTTGAACTTTGCCCTTTGGTTCACTGTAACAGGGTCATTTAGAAAAGGGGGCGTGTCAAAATACACTCAAAAGCCTATAAATCATAAATAAAAACTCAGAACTTCACAAAAATTGATGAGCACATGTGTCCTAACATGGTGAAGAAGCATGCAAAGTTTCATGGAGGTCGGACCATAGGTGGCGCTATAACGGGCAAAAAGGTCCCCTATTATTAGGTGTTCAAGCACGAAGTGCTGAAAACCTATTGTAATTGCTATTTGAAAAAAAAACTAAAAACTAAAACGCATCGTGCAGCCCAAACCGTAAGGCCTAGAGACTTGAAACTCGGCCAGATGGTAGGGCCTCAGTTTGGGGAGAACCTATCAGAGTATGACCCCGATTGGCCCATAGGTGGCGCTACAGCAACCAAAAGTACTAAATTGCCCATAACTCCTCGACCGTTTGACCTAGAATCAAGGTTTTCACACCACTGTGTTCCTTGGCTCAAGACGGACAAGATGTATATCTCGGATTGTCGATTTGAGCGAAGAAAAATTTGTTATGGCCAATTTTGTCCAAAACCTACTTTTGCGAACTAGTCCCTGGTTTTTTGCCTGATCGGAACCAGACCAGTCTAGGACAATTCTCTGGACTCTCTAGATCAATAATTATCAAAAAAAAGTTGAACTTTGCCCTTTGGTTCACTGTAACAGGGTCATTTAGAAAAGGGGGCGTGTCAAAATACACTCAAAAGCCTATAAATCATAAATAAAAACTCAGAACTTCACAAAAATTGATGAGCACATGTGTCCTAACATGGTGAAGAAGCATGCAAAGTTTCATGGAGGTCGGACCATAGGTGGCGCTATAACGGGCAAAAAGGTCCCCTATTATTAGGTGTTCAAGCACGAAGTGCTGAAAACCTATTGTAATTGCTATTTGAAAAAAAAACTAAAAACTAAAACGCATCGTGCAGCCCAAACCGTAAGGCCTAGAGACTTGAAACTCGGCCAGATGGTAGGGCCTCAGTTTGGGGAGAACCTATCAGAGTATGACCCCGATTGGCCCATAGGTGGCGCTACAGCAACCAAAAGTACTAAATTGCCCATAACTCCTCGACCGTTTGACCTAGAATCAAGGTTTTCACACCACTGTGTTCCTTGGCTCAAGACGGACAAGATGTATATCTCGGATTGTCGATTTGAGCGAAGAAAAATTTGTTATGGCCAATTTTGTCCAAAACCTACTTTTGCGAAGTAGTCCCTGGTTTTTTGCCTGATCGGAACCAGACCAGTCTAGGACAATTCTCTGGACTCTCTAGATCAATAATTATCAAAAAAAAGTTGAACTTTGCCCTTTGGTTCACTGTAACAGGGTCATTTAGAAAAGGGGGCGTGTCAAAATACACTCAAAAGCCTATAAATCATAAATAAAAACTCAGAACTTCACAAAAATTGATGAGCACATGTGTCCTAACATGGTGAAGAAGCATGCAAAGTTTCATGGAGGTCGGACCATAGGTGGCGCTATAACGGGCAAAAAGGTCCCCTATTATTAGGTGTTCAAGCACGAAGTGCTGAAAACCTATTGTAATTGCTATTTGAAAAAAAAACTAAAAACTAAAACGCATCGTGCAGCCCAAACCGTAAGGCCTAGAGACTTGAAACTCGGCCAGATGGTAGGGCCTCAGTTTGGGGAGAACCTATCAGAGTATGACCCCGATTGGCCCATAGGTGGCGCTACAGCAACCAAAAGTACTAAATTGCCCATAACTCCTCGACCGTTTGACCTAGAATCAAGGTTTTCACACCACTGTGTTCCTTGGCTCAAGACGGACAAGATGTATATCTCGGATTGTCGATTTGAGCGAAGAAAAATTTGTTATGGCCAATTTTGTCCAAAACCTACTTTTGCGAACTAGTCCCTGGTTTTTTGCCTGATCGGAACCAGACCAGTCTAGGACAATTCTCTGGACTCTCTAGATCAATAATTATCAAAAAAAAGTTGAACTTTGCCCTTTGGTTCACTGTAACAGGGTCATTTAGAAAAGGGGGCGTGTCAAAATACACTCAAAAGCCTATAAATCATAAATAAAAACTCAGAACTTCACAAAAATTGATGAGCACATGTGTCCTAACATGGTGAAGAAGCATGCAAAGTTTCATGGAGGTCGGACCATAGGTGGCGCTATAACGGGCAAAAAGGTCCCCTATTATTAGGTGTTCAAGCACGAAGTGCTGAAAACCTATTGTAATTGCTATTTGAAAAAAAAACTAAAAACTAAAACGCATCGTGCAGCCCAAACCGTAAGGCCTAGAGACTTGAAACTCGGCCAGATGGTAGGGCCTCAGTTTGGGGAGAACCTATCAGAGTATGACCCCGATTGGCCCATAGGTGGCGCTACAGCAACCAAAAGTACTAAATTGCCCATAACTCCTCGACCGTTTGACCTAGAATCAAGGTTTTCACACCACTGTGTTCCTTGGCTCAAGACGGACAAGATGTATATCTCGGATTGTCGATTTGAGCGAAGAAAAATTTGTTATGGCCAATTTTGTCCAAAACCTACTTTTGCGAACTAGTCCCTGGTTTTTTGCCTGATCGGAACCAGACCAGTCTAGGACAATTCTCTGGACTCTCTAGATCAATAATTATCAAAAAAAAGTTGAACTTTGCCCTTTGGTTCACTGTAACAGGGTCATTTAGAAAAGGGGGCGTGTCAAAATACACTCAAAAGCCTATAAATCATAAATAAAAACTCAGAACTTCACAAAAATTGATGAGCACATGTGTCCTAACATGGTGAAGAAGCATGCAAAGTTTCATGGAGGTCGGACCATAGGTGGCGCTATAACGGGCAAAAAGGTCCCCTATTATTAGGTGTTCAAGCACGAAGTGCTGAAAACCTATTGTAATTGCTATTTGAAAAAAAAACTAAAAACTAAAACGCATCGTGCAGCCCAAACCGTAAGGCCTAGAGACTTGAAACTCGGCCAGATGGTAGGGCCTCAGTTTGGGGAGAACCTATCAGAGTATGACCCCGATTGGCCCATAGGTGGCGCTACAGCAACCAAAAGTACTAAATTGCCCATAACTCCTCGACCGTTTGACCTAGAATCAAGGTTTTCACACCACTGTGTTCCTTGGCTCAAGACGGACAAGATGTATATCTCGGATTGTCGATTTGAGCGAAGAAAAATTTGTTATGGCCAATTTTGTCCAAAACCTACTTTTGCGAACTAGTCCCTGGTTTTTTGCCTGATCGGAACCAGACCAGTCTAGGACAATTCTCTGGACTCTCTAGATCAATAATTATCAAAAAAAAGTTGAACTTTGCCCTTTGGTTCACTGTAACAGGGTCATTTAGAAAAGGGGGCGTGTCAAAATACACTCAAAAGCCTATAAATCATAAATAAAAACTCAGAACTTCACAAAAATTGATGAGCACATGTGTCCTAACATGGTGAAGAAGCATGCAAAGTTTCATGGAGGTCGGACCATAGGTGGCGCTATAACGGGCAAAAAGGTCCCCTATTATTAGGTGTTCAAGCACGAAGTGCTGAAAACCTATTGTAATTGCTATTTGAAAAAAAAACTAAAAACTAAAACGCATCGTGCAGCCCAAACCGTAAGGCCTAGAGACTTGAAACTCGGCCAGATGGTAGGGCCTCAGTTTGGGGAGAACCTATCAGAGTATGACCCCGATTGGCCCATAGGTGGCGCTACAGCAACCAAAAGTACTAAATTGCCCATAACTCCTCGACCGTTTGACCTAGAATCAAGGTTTTCACACCACTGTGTTCCTTGGCTCAAGACGGACAAGATGTATATCTCGGATTGTCGATTTGAGCGAAGAAAAATTTGTTATGGCCAATTTTGTCCAAAACCTACTTTTGCGAACTAGTCCCTGGTTTTTTGCCTGATCGGAACCAGACCAGTCTAGGACAATTCTCTGGACTCTCTAGATCAATAATTATCAAAAAAAAGTTGAACTTTGCCCTTTGGTTCACTGTAACAGGGTCATTTAGAAAAGGGGGCGTGTCAAAATACACTCAAAAGCCTATAAATCATAAATAAAAACTCAGAACTTCACAAAAATTGATGAGCACATGTGTCCTAACATGGTGAAGAAGCATGCAAAGTTTCATGGAGGTCGGACCATAGGTGGCGCTATAACGGGCAAAAAGGTCCCCTATTATTAGGTGTTCAAGCACGAAGTGCTGAAAACCTATTGTAATTGCTATTTGAAAAAAAAACTAAAAACTAAAACGCATCGTGCAGCCCAAACCGTAAGGCCTAGAGACTTGAAACTCGGCCAGATGGTAGGGCCTCAGTTTGGGGAGAACCTATCAGAGTATGACCCCGATTGGCCCATAGGTGGCGCTACAGCAACCAAAAGTACTAAATTGCCCATAACTCCTCGACCGTTTGACCTAGAATCAAGGTTTTCACACCACTGTGTTCCTTGGCTCAAGACGGACAAGATGTATATCTCGGATTGTCGATTTGAGCGAAGAAAAATTTGTTATGGCCAATTTTGTCCAAAACCTACTTTTGCGAACTAGTCCCTGGTTTTTTGCCTGATCGGAACCAGACCAGTCTAGGACAATTCTCTGGACTCTCTAGATCAATAATTATCAAAAAAAAGTTGAACTTTGCCCTTTGGTTCACTGTAACAGGGTCATTTAGAAAAGGGGGCGTGTCAAAATACACTCAAAAGCCTATAAATCATAAATAAAAACTCAGAACTTCACAAAAATTGATGAGCACATGTGTCCTAACATGGTGAAGAAGCATGCAAAGTTTCATGGAGGTCGGACCATAGGTGGCGCTATAACGGGCAAAAAGGTCCCCTATTATTAGGTGTTCAAGCACGAAGTGCTGAAAACCTATTGTAATTGCTATTTGAAAAAAAAACTAAAAACTAAAACGCATCGTGCAGCCCAAACCGTAAGGCCTAGAGACTTGAAACTCGGCCAGATGGTAGGGCCTCAGTTTGGGGAGAACCTATCAGAGTATGACCCCGATTGGCCCATAGGTGGCGCTACAGCAACCAAAAGTACTAAATTGCCCATAACTCCTCGACCGTTTGACCTAGAATCAAGGTTTTCACACCACTGTGTTCCTTGGCTCAAGACGGACAAGATGTATATCTCGGATTGTCGATTTGAGCGAAGAAAAATTTGTTATGGCCAATTTTGTCCAAAACCTACTTTTGCGAACTAGTCCCTGGTTTTTTGCCTGATCGGAACCAGACCAGTCTAGGACAATTCTCTGGACTCTCTAGATCAATAATTATCAAAAAAAAGTTGAACTTTGCCCTTTGGTTCACTGTAACAGGGTCATTTAGAAAAGGGGGCGTGTCAAAATACACTCAAAAGCCTATAAATCATAAATAAAAACTCAGAACTTCACAAAAATTGATGAGCACATGTGTCCTAACATGGTGAAGAAGCATGCAAAGTTTCATGGAGGTCGGACCATAGGTGGCGCTATAACGGGCAAAAAGGTCCCCTATTATTAGGTGTTCAAGCACGAAGTGCTGAAAACCTATTGTAATTGCTATTTGAAAAAAAAACTAAAAACTAAAACGCATCGTGCAGCCCAAACCGTAAGGCCTAGAGACTTGAAACTCGGCCAGATGGTAGGGCCTCAGTTTGGGGAGAACCTATCAGAGTATGACCCCGATTGGCCCATAGGTGGCGCTACAGCAACCAAAAGTACTAAATTGCCCATAACTCCTCGACCGTTTGACCTAGAATCAAGGTTTTCACACCACTGTGTTCCTTGGCTCAAGACGGACAAGATGTATATCTCGGATTGTCGATTTGAGCGAAGAAAAATTTGTTATGGCCAATTTTGTCCAAAACCTACTTTTGCGAACTAGTCCCTGGTTTTTTGCCTGATCGGAACCAGACCAGTCTAGGACAATTCTCTGGACTCTCTAGATCAATAATTATCAAAAAAAAGTTGAACTTTGCCCTTTGGTTCACTGTAACAGGGTCATTTAGAAAAGGGGGCGTGTCAAAATACACTCAAAAGCCTATAAATCATAAATAAAAACTCAGAACTTCACAAAAATTGATGAGCACATGTGTCCTAACATGGTGAAGAAGCATGCAAAGTTTCATGGAGGTCGGACCATAGGTGGCGCTATAACGGGCAAAAAGGTCCCCTATTATTAGGTGTTCAAGCACGAAGTGCTGAAAACCTATTGTAATTGCTATTTGAAAAAAAAACTAAAAACTAAAACGCATCGTGCAGCCCAAACCGTAAGGCCTAGAGACTTGAAACTCGGCCAGATGGTAGGGCCTCAGTTTGGGGAGAACCTATCAGAGTATGACCCCGATTGGCCCATAGGTGGCGCTACAGCAACCAAAAGTACTAAATTGCCCATAACTCCTCGACCGTTTGACCTAGAATCAAGGTTTTCACACCACTGTGTTCCTTGGCTCAAGACGGACAAGATGTATATCTCGGATTGTCGATTTGAGCGAAGAAAAATTTGTTATGGCCAATTTTGTCCAAAACCTACTTTTGCGAACTAGTCCCTGGTTTTTTGCCTGATCGGAACCAGACCAGTCTAGGACAATTCTCTGGACTCTCTAGATCAATAATTATCAAAAAAAAGTTGAACTTTGCCCTTTGGTTCACTGTAACAGGGTCATTTAGAAAAGGGGGCGTGTCAAAATACACTCAAAAGCCTATAAATCATAAATAAAAACTCAGAACTTCACAAAAATTGATGAGCACATGTGTCCTAACATGGTGAAGAAGCATGCAAAGTTTCATGGAGGTCGGACCATAGGTGGCGCTATAACGGGCAAAAAGGTCCCCTATTATTAGGTGTTCAAGCACGAAGTGCTGAAAACCTATTGTAATTGCTATTTGAAAAAAAAACTAAAAACTAAAACGCATCGTGCAGCCCAAACCGTAAGGCCTAGAGACTTGAAACTCGGCCAGATGGTAGGGCCTCAGTTTGGGGAGAACCTATCAGAGTATGACCCCGATTGGCCCATAGGTGGCGCTACAGCAACCAAAAGTACTAAATTGGTCTAAAGAAAAATTTGTTATGGCCAATTTTGTCCAAAACCTACTTTTGCGAACTAGTCCCTGGTTTTTTGCCTGATCGGAACCAGACCAGTCTAGGACAATTCTCTGGACTCTCTAGATCAATAATTATCAAAAAAAAGTTGAACTTTGCCCTTTGGTTCACTGTAACAGGGTCATTTAGAAAAGGGGGCGTGTCAAAATACACTCAAAAGCCTATAAATCATAAATAAAAACTCAGAACTTCACAAAAATTGATGAGCACATGTGTCCTAACATGGTGAAGAAGCATGCAAAGTTTCATGGAGGTCGGACCATAGGTGGCGCTATAACGGGCAAAAAGGTCCCCTATTATTAGGTGTTCAAGCACGAAGTGCTGAAAACCTATTGTAATTGCTATTTGAAAAAAAAACTAAAAACTAAAACGCATCGTGCAGCCCAAACCGTAAGGCCTAGAGACTTGAAACTCGGCCAGATGGTAGGGCCTCAGTTTGGGGAGAACCTATCAGAGTATGACCCCGATTGGCCCATAGGTGGCGCTACAGCAACCAAAAGTACTAAATTGCTCATAACTCCTAGACCGTTTGACTTGGAATCAAGCTTTTTGCACCACTGTGTTCCTTGGCTCAAGACGGACAAGATGTATATCTCGGATTGTCGATTTGAGCGAAGAAAAATTTGTTATGGCCAATTTTGTCCAAAACCTACTTTTGCGAACTAGTCCCTGGTTTTTTGCCTGATCGGAACCAGACCAGTCTAGGACAATTCTCTGGACTCTCTAGATCAATAATTATCAAAAAAAAGTTGAACTTTGCCCTTTGGTTCACTGTAACAGGGTCATTTAGAAAAGGGGGCGTGTCAAAATACACTCAAAAGCCTATAAATCATAAATAAAAACTCAGAACTTCACAAAAATTGATGAGCACATGTGTCCTAACATGGTGAAGAAGCATGCAAAGTTTCATGGAGGTCGGACCATAGGTGGCGCTATAACGGGCAAAAAGGTCCCCTATTATTAGGTGTTCAAGCACGAAGTGCTGAAAACCTATTGTAATTGCTATTTGAAAAAAAAACTAAAAACTAAAACGCATCGTGCAGCCCAAACCGTAAGGCCTAGAGACTTGAAACTCGGCCAGATGGTAGGGCCTCAGTTTGGGGAGAACCTATCAGAGTATGACCCCGATTGGCCCATAGGTGGCGCTACAGCAACCAAAAGTACTAAATTGCCCATAACTCCTCGACCGTTTGACCTAGAATCAAGGTTTTCACACCACTGTGTTCCTTGGCTCAAGACGGACAAGATGTATATCTCGGATTGTCGATTTGAGCGAAGAAAAATTTGTTATGGCCAATTTTGTCCAAAACCTACTTTTGCGAACTAGTCCCTGGTTTTTTGCCTGATCGGAACCAGACCAGTCTAGGACAATTCTCTGGACTCTCTAGATCAATAATTATCAAAAAAAAGTTGAACTTTGCCCTTTGGTTCACTGTAACAGGGTCATTTAGAAAAGGGGGCGTGTCAAAATACACTCAAAAGCCTATAAATCATAAATAAAAACTCAGAACTTCACAAAAATTGATGAGCACATGTGTCCTAACATGGTGAAGAAGCATGCAAAGTTTCATGGAGGTCGGACCATAGGTGGCGCTATAACGGGCAAAAAGGTCCCCTATTATTAGGTGTTCAAGCACGAAGTGCTGAAAACCTATTGTAATTGCTATTTGAAAAAAAAACTAAAAACTAAAACGCATCGTGCAGCCCAAACCGTAAGGCCTAGAGACTTGAAACTCGGCCAGATGGTAGGGCCTCAGTTTGGGGAGAACCTATCAGAGTATGACCCCGATTGGCCCATAGGTGGCGCTACAGCAACCAAAAGTACTAAATTGCTCATAACTCCTAGACCGTTTGACTTGGAATCAAGCTTTTTGCACCACTGTGTTCCTTGGCTCAAGACGGACAAGATGTATATCTCGGATTGTCGATTTGAGCGAAGAAAAATTTGTTATGGCCAATTTTGTCCAAAACCTACTTTTGCGAACTAGTCCCTGGTTTTTTGCCTGATCGGAACCAGACCAGTCTAGGACAATTCTCTGGACTCTCTAGATCAATAATTATCAAAAAAAAGTTGAACTTTGCCCTTTGGTTCACTGTAACAGGGTCATTTAGAAAAGGGGGCGTGTCAAAATACACTCAAAAGCCTATAAATCATAAATAAAAACTCAGAACTTCACAAAAATTGATGAGCACATGTGTCCTAACATGGTGAAGAAGCATGCAAAGTTTCATGGAGGTCGGACCATAGGTGGCGCTATAACGGGCAAAAAGGTCCCCTATTATTAGGTGTTCAAGCACGAAGTGCTGAAAACCTATTGTAATTGCTATTTGAAAAAAAAACTAAAAACTAAAACGCATCGTGCAGCCCAAACCGTAAGGCCTAGAGACTTGAAACTCGGCCAGATGGTAGGGCCTCAGTTTGGGGAGAACCTATCAGAGTATGACCCCGATTGGCCCATAGGTGGCGCTACAGCAACCAAAAGTACTAAATTGCCCATAACTCCTCGACCGTTTGACCTAGAATCAAGGTTTTCACACCACTGTGTTCCTTGGCTCAAGACGGACAAGATGTATATCTCGGATTGTCGATTTGAGCGAAGAAAAATTTGTTATGGCCAATTTTGTCCAAAACCTACTTTTGCGAACTAGTCCCTGGTTTTTTGCCTGATCGGAACCAGACCAGTCTAGGACAATTCTCTGGACTCTCTAGATCAATAATTATCAAAAAAAAGTTGAACTTTGCCCTTTGGTTCACTGTAACAGGGTCATTTAGAAAAGGGGGCGTGTCAAAATACACTCAAAAGCCTATAAATCATAAATAAAAACTCAGAACTTCACAAAAATTGATGAGCACATGTGTCCTAACATGGTGAAGAAGCATGCAAAGTTTCATGGAGGTCGGACCATAGGTGGCGCTATAACGGGCAAAAAGGTCCCCTATTATTAGGTGTTCAAGCACGAAGTGCTGAAAACCTATTGTAATTGCTATTTGAAAAAAAAACTAAAAACTAAAACGCATCGTGCAGCCCAAACCGTAAGGCCTAGAGACTTGAAACTCGGCCAGATGGTAGGGCCTCAGTTTGGGGAGAACCTATCAGAGTATGACCCCGATTGGCCCATAGGTGGCGCTACAGCAACCAAAAGTACTAAATTGCTCATAACTCCTAGACCGTTTGACTTGGAATCAAGCTTTTTGCACCACTGTGTTCCTTGGCTCAAGACGGACAAGATGTATATCTCGGATTGTCGATTTGAGCGAAGAAAAATTTGTTATGGCCAATTTTGTCCAAAACCTACTTTTGCGAACTAGTCCCTGGTTTTTTGCCTGATCGGAACCAGACCAGTCTAGGACAATTCTCTGGACTCTCTAGATCAATAATTATCAAAAAAAAGTTGAACTTTGCCCTTTGGTTCACTGTAACAGGGTCATTTAGAAAAGGGGGCGTGTCAAAATACACTCAAAAGCCTATAAATCATAAATAAAAACTCAGAACTTCACAAAAATTGATGAGCACATGTGTCCTAACATGGTGAAGAAGCATGCAAAGTTTCATGGAGGTCGGACCATAGGTGGCGCTATAACGGGCAAAAAGGTCCCCTATTATTAGGTGTTCAAGCACGAAGTGCTGAAAACCTATTGTAATTGCTATTTGAAAAAAAAACTAAAAACTAAAACGCATCGTGCAGCCCAAACCGTAAGGCCTAGAGACTTGAAACTCGGCCAGATGGTAGGGCCTCAGTTTGGGGAGAACCTATCAGAGTATGACCCCGATTGGCCCATAGGTGGCGCTACAGCAACCAAAAGTACTAAATTGCCCATAACTCCTCGACCGTTTGACCTAGAATCAAGGTTTTCACACCACTGTGTTCCTTGGCTCAAGACGGACAAGATGTATATCTCGGATTGTCGATTTGAGCGAAGAAAAATTTGTTATGGCCAATTTTGTCCAAAACCTACTTTTGCGAACTAGTCCCTGGTTTTTTGCCTGATCGGAACCAGACCAGTCTAGGACAATTCTCTGGACTCTCTAGATCAATAATTATCAAAAAAAAGTTGAACTTTGCCCTTTGGTTCACTGTAACAGGGTCATTTAGAAAAGGGGGCGTGTCAAAATACACTCAAAAGCCTATAAATCATAAATAAAAACTCAGAACTTCACAAAAATTGATGAGCACATGTGTCCTAACATGGTGAAGAAGCATGCAAAGTTTCATGGAGGTCGGACCATAGGTGGCGCTATAACGGGCAAAAAGGTCCCCTATTATTAGGTGTTCAAGCACGAAGTGCTGAAAACCTATTGTAATTGCTATTTGAAAAAAAAACTAAAAACTAAAACGCATCGTGCAGCCCAAACCGTAAGGCCTAGAGACTTGAAACTCGGCCAGATGGTAGGGCCTCAGTTTGGGGAGAACCTATCAGAGTATGACCCCGATTGGCCCATAGGTGGCGCTACAGCAACCAAAAGTACTAAATTGCTCATAACTCCTAGACCGTTTGACTTGGAATCAAGCTTTTCGCACCACTGTGTTCCTTGGCTCAAGACGGACAAGATGTATATCTCGGATTGTCGATTTGAGCGAAGAAAAATTTGTTATGGCCAATTTTGTCCAAAACCTACTTTTGCGAACTAGTCCCTGGTTTTTTGCCTGATCGGAACCAGACCAGTCTAGGACAATTCTCTGGACTCTCTAGATCAATAATTATCAAAAAAAAGTTGAACTTTGCCCTTTGGTTCACTGTAACAGGGTCATTTAGAAAAGGGGGCGTGTCAAAATACACTCAAAAGCCTATAAATCATAAATAAAAACTCAGAACTTCACAAAAATTGATGAGCACATGTGTCCTAACATGGTGAAGAAGCATGCAAAGTTTCATGGAGGTCGGACCATAGGTGGCGCTATAACGGGCAAAAAGGTCCCCTATTATTAGGTGTTCAAGCACGAAGTGCTGAAAACCTATTGTAATTGCTATTTGAAAAAAAAACTAAAAACTAAAACGCATCGTGCAGCCCAAACCGTAAGGCCTAGAGACTTGAAACTCGGCCAGATGGTAGGGCCTCAGTTTGGGGAGAACCTATCAGAGTATGACCCCGATTGGCCCATAGGTGGTGCTACAGCAACCAAAAGTACTAAATTGCCCATAACTCCTCGACCGTTTGACCTAGAATCAAGGTTTTCACACCACTGTGTTCCTTGGCTCAAGACGGACAAGATGTATATCTCGGATTGTCGATTTGAGCGAAGAAAAATTTGTTATGGCCAATTTTGTCCAAAACCTACTTTTGCGAACTAGTCCCTGGTTTTTTGCCTGATCGGAACCAGACCAGTCTAGGACAATTCTCTGGACTCTCTAGATCAACAATTATCAAAAAAAAGTTGAACTTTGCCCTTTGGTTCACTGTAACAGGGTCATTTAGAAAAGGGGGCGTGTCAAAATACACTCAAAAGCCTATAAATCATAAATAAAAACTCAGAACTTCACAAAAATTGATGAGCACATGTGTCCTAACATGGTGAAGAAGCATGCAAAGTTTCATGGAGATCGGACCTTAGGTGGCGCTATAACGGGCAAAAAGGTCCCCTATTATTAGGTGTTCAAGCACGAAGTGCTGAAAACCTATTGTAATTGCTATTTGAAAAAAAAAAAAAAACCTAAAACGCATCGTGCAGCCCAAACCGTAAGGCCTAGAGACTTGAAACTCGGCCAGATGGTAGGGCCTCAGTTTGGGGAGAACCTATCAGAGTATGACCCCGATTGGCCCATAGGTGGCGCTACAGCAACCAAAAGTACTAAATTGCCCATAACTCCTCGACCGTTTGACCTAGAATCAAGGTTTTCACACCACTGTGTTCCTTGGCTCAAGACGGACAAGATGTATATCTCGGATTGTCGATTTGAGCGAAGAAAAATTTGTTATGGCCAATTTTGTCCAAAACCTACTTTTGCGAACTAGTCCCTGGTTTTTTGCCTGATCGGAACCAGACCAGTCTAGGACAATTCTCTGGACTCTCTAGATCAACAATTATCAAAAAAAAGTTGAACTTTGCCCTTTGGTTCACTGTAACAGGGTCATTTAGAAAAGGGGGCGTGTCAAAATACACTCAAAAGCCTATAAATCATAAATAAAAACTCAGAACTTCACAAAAATTGATGAGCACATGTGTCCTAACATGGTGAAGAAGCATGCAAAGTTTCATGGAGATCGGACCTTAGGTGGCGCTATAACGGGCAAAAAGGTCCCCTATTATTAGGTGTTCAAGCACGAAGTGCTGAAAACCTATTGTAATTGCTATTTGAAAAAAAAAAAAAAACCTAAAACGCATCGTGCAGCCCAAACCGTAAGGCCTAGAGACTTGAAACTCGGCCAGATGGTAGGGCCTCAGTTTGGGGAGAACCTATCAGAGTATGACCCCGATTGGCCCATAGGTGGCGCTACAGCAACCAAAAGTACTAAATTGCCCATAACTCCTCGACCGTTTGACCTAGAATCAAGGTTTTCACACCACTGTGTTCCTTGGCTCAAGACGGACAAGATGTATATCTCGGATTGTCGATTTGAGCGAAGAAAAATTTGTTATGGCCAATTTTGTCCAAAACCTACTTTTGCGAACTAGTCCCTGGTTTTTTGCCTGATCGGAACCAGACCAGTCTAGGACAATTCTCTGGACTCTCTAGATCAACAATTATCAAAAAAAAGTTGAACTTTGCCCTTTGGTTCACTGTAACAGGGTCATTTAGAAAAGGGGGCGTGTCAAAATACACTCAAAAGCCTATAAATCATAAATAAAAACTCAGAACTTCACAAAAATTGATGAGCACATGTGTCCTAACATGGTGAAGAAGCATGCAAAGTTTCATGGAGATCGGACCTTAGGTGGCGCTATAACGGGCAAAAAGGTCCCCTATTATTAGGTGTTCAAGCACGAAGTGCTGAAAACCTATTGTAATTGCTATTTGAAAAAAAAAAAAAAACCTAAAACGCATCGTGCAGCCCAAACCGTAAGGCCTAGAGACTTGAAACTCGGCCAGATGGTAGGGCCTCAGTTTGGGGAGAACCTATCAGAGTATGACCCCGATTGGCCCATAGGTGGCGCTACAGCAACCAAAAGTACTAAATTGCCCATAACTCCTCGACCGTTTGACCTAGAATCAAGGTTTTCACACCACTGTGTTCCTTGGCTCAAGACGGACAAGATGTATATCTCGGATTGTCGATTTGAGCGAAGAAAAATTTGTTATGGCCAATTTTGTCCAAAACCTACTTTTGCGAACTAGTCCCTGGTTTTTTGCCTGATCGGAACCAGACCAGTCTAGGACAATTCTCTGGACTCTCTAGATCAACAATTATCAAAAAAAAGTTGAACTTTGCCCTTTGGTTCACTGTAACAGGGTCATTTAGAAAAGGGGGCGTGTCAAAATACACTCAAAAGCCTATAAATCATAAATAAAAACTCAGAACTTCACAAAAATTGATGAGCACATGTGTCCTAACATGGTGAAGAAGCATGCAAAGTTTCATGGAGATCGGACCTTAGGTGGCGCTATAACGGGCAAAAAGGTCCCCTATTATTAGGTGTTCAAGCACGAAGTGCTGAAAACCTATTGTAATTGCTATTTGAAAAAAAAAAAAAAACCTAAAACGCATCGTGCAGCCCAAACCGTAAGGCCTAGAGACTTGAAACTCGGCCAGATGGTAGGGCCTCAGTTTGGGGAGAACCTATCAGAGTATGACCCCGATTGGCCCATAGGTGGCGCTACAGCAACCAAAAGTACTAAATTGCCCATAACTCCTCGACCGTTTGACCTAGAATCAAGGTTTTCACACCACTGTGTTCCTTGGCTCAAGACGGACAAGATGTATATCTCGGATTGTCGATTTGAGCGAAGAAAAATTTGTTATGGCCAATTTTGTCCAAAACCTACTTTTGCGAACTAGTCCCTGGTTTTTTGCCTGATCGGAACCAGACCAGTCTAGGACAATTCTCTGGACTCTCTAGATCAACAATTATCAAAAAAAAGTTGAACTTTGCCCTTTGGTTCACTGTAACAGGGTCATTTAGAAAAGGGGGCGTGTCAAAATACACTCAAAAGCCTATAAATCATAAATAAAAACTCAGAACTTCACAAAAATTGATGAGCACATGTGTCCTAACATGGTGAAGAAGCATGCAAAGTTTCATGGAGATCGGACCTTAGGTGGCGCTATAACGGGCAAAAAGGTCCCCTATTATTAGGTGTTCAAGCACGAAGTGCTGAAAACCTATTGTAATTGCTATTTGAAAAAAAAAAAAAAACCTAAAACGCATCGTGCAGCCCAAACCGTAAGGCCTAGAGACTTGAAACTCGGCCAGATGGTAGGGCCTCAGTTTGGGGAGAACCTATCAGAGTATGACCCCGATTGGCCCATAGGTGGCGCTACAGCAACCAAAAGTACTAAATTGCCCATAACTCCTCGACCGTTTGACCTAGAATCAAGGTTTTCACACCACTGTGTTCCTTGGCTCAAGACGGACAAGATGTATATCTCGGATTGTCGATTTGAGCGAAGAAAAATTTGTTATGGCCAATTTTGTCCAAAACCTACTTTTGCGAACTAGTCCCTGGTTTTTTGCCTGATCGGAACCAGACCAGTCTAGGACAATTCTCTGGACTCTCTAGATCAACAATTATCAAAAAAAAGTTGAACTTTGCCCTTTGGTTCACTGTAACAGGGTCATTTAGAAAAGGGGGCGTGTCAAAATACACTCAAAAGCCTATAAATCATAAATAAAAACTCAGAACTTCACAAAAATTGATGAGCACATGTGTCCTAACATGGTGAAGAAGCATGCAAAGTTTCATGGAGATCGGACCTTAGGTGGCGCTATAACGGGCAAAAAGGTCCCCTATTATTAGGTGTTCAAGCACGAAGTGCTGAAAACCTATTGTAATTGCTATTTGAAAAAAAAAAAAAAACCTAAAACGCATCGTGCAGCCCAAACCGTAAGGCCTAGAGACTTGAAACTCGGCCAGATGGTAGGGCCTCAGTTTGGGGAGAACCTATCAGAGTATGACCCCGATTGGCCCATAGGTGGCGCTACAGCAACCAAAAGTACTAAATTGCCCATAACTCCTCGACCGTTTGACCTAGAATCAAGGTTTTCACACCACTGTGTTCCTTGGCTCAAGACGGACAAGATGTATATCTCGGATTGTCGATTTGAGCGAAGAAAAATTTGTTATGGCCAATTTTGTCCAAAACCTACTTTTGCGAACTAGTCCCTGGTTTTTTGCCTGATCGGAACCAGACCAGTCTAGGACAATTCTCTGGACTCTCTAGATCAACAATTATCAAAAAAAAGTTGAACTTTGCCCTTTGGTTCACTGTAACAGGGTCATTTAGAAAAGGGGGCGTGTCAAAATACACTCAAAAGCCTATAAATCATAAATAAAAACTCAGAACTTCACAAAAATTGATGAGCACATGTGTCCTAACATGGTGAAGAAGCATGCAAAGTTTCATGGAGATCGGACCTTAGGTGGCGCTATAACGGGCAAAAAGGTCCCCTATTATTAGGTGTTCAAGCACGAAGTGCTGAAAACCTATTGTAATTGCTATTTGAAAAAAAAAAAAAAACCTAAAACGCATCGTGCAGCCCAAACCGTAAGGCCTAGAGACTTGAAACTCGGCCAGATGGTAGGGCCTCAGTTTGGGGAGAACCTATCAGAGTATGACCCCGATTGGCCCATAGGTGGCGCTACAGCAACCAAAAGTACTAAATTGCCCATAACTCCTCGACCGTTTGACCTAGAATCAAGGTTTTCACACCACTGTGTTCCTTGGCTCAAGACGGACAAGATGTATATCTCGGATTGTCGATTTGAGCGAAGAAAAATTTGTTATGGCCAATTTTGTCCAAAACCTACTTTTGCGAACTAGTCCCTGGTTTTTTGCCTGATCGGAACCAGACCAGTCTAGGACAATTCTCTGGACTCTCTAGATCAACAATTATCAAAAAAAAGTTGAACTTTGCCCTTTGGTTCACTGTAACAGGGTCATTTAGAAAAGGGGGCGTGTCAAAATACACTCAAAAGCCTATAAATCATAAATAAAAACTCAGAACTTCACAAAAATTGATGAGCACATGTGTCCTAACATGGTGAAGAAGCATGCAAAGTTTCATGGAGATCGGACCTTAGGTGGCGCTATAACGGGCAAAAAGGTCCCCTATTATTAGGTGTTCAAGCACGAAGTGCTGAAAACCTATTGTAATTGCTATTTGAAAAAAAAAAAAAAACCTAAAACGCATCGTGCAGCCCAAACCGTAAGGCCTAGAGACTTGAAACTCGGCCAGATGGTAGGGCCTCAGTTTGGGGAGAACCTATCAGAGTATGACCCCGATTGGCCCATAGGTGGCGCTACAGCAACCAAAAGTACTAAATTGCCCATAACTCCTCGACCGTTTGACCTAGAATCAAGGTTTTCACACCACTGTGTTCCTTGGCTCAAGACGGACAAGATGTATATCTCGGATTGTCGATTTGAGCGAAGAAAAATTTGTTATGGCCAATTTTGTCCAAAACCTACTTTTGCGAACTAGTCCCTGGTTTTTTGCCTGATCGGAACCAGACCAGTCTAGGACAATTCTCTGGACTCTCTAGATCAACAATTATCAAAAAAAAGTTGAACTTTGCCCTTTGGTTCACTGTAACAGGGTCATTTAGAAAAGGGGGCGTGTCAAAATACACTCAAAAGCCTATAAATCATAAATAAAAACTCAGAACTTCACAAAAATTGATGAGCACATGTGTCCTAACATGGTGAAGAAGCATGCAAAGTTTCATGGAGATCGGACCTTAGGTGGCGCTATAACGGGCAAAAAGGTCCCCTATTATTAGGTGTTCAAGCACGAAGTGCTGAAAACCTATTGTAATTGCTATTTGAAAAAAAAAAAAAACCTAAAACGCATCGTGCAGCCCAAACCGTAAGGCCTAGAGACTTGAAACTCGGCCAGATGGTAGGGCCTCAGTTTGGGGAGAACCTATCAGAGTATGACCCCGATTGGCCCATAGGTGGCGCTACAGCAACCAAAAGTACTAAATTGCCCATAACTCCTCGACCGTTTGACCTAGAATCAAGGTTTTCACACCACTGTGTTCCTTGGCTCAAGACGGACAAGATGTATATCTCGGATTGTCGATTTGAGCGAAGAAAAATTTGTTATGGCCAATTTTGTCCAAAACCTACTTTTGCGAACTAGTCCCTGGTTTTTTGCCTGATCGGAACCAGACCAGTCTAGGACAATTCTCTGGACTCTCTAGATCAACAATTATCAAAAAAAAGTTGAACTTTGCCCTTTGGTTCACTGTAACAGGGTCATTTAGAAAAGGGGGCGTGTCAAAATACACTCAAAAGCCTATAAATCATAAATAAAAACTCAGAACTTCACAAAAATTGATGAGCACATGTGTCCTAACATGGTGAAGAAGCATGCAAAGTTTCATGGAGATCGGACCTTAGGTGGCGCTATAACGGGCAAAAAGGTCCCCTATTATTAGGTGTTCAAGCACGAAGTGCTGAAAACCTATTGTAATTGCTATTTGAAAAAAAAAAAAAAACCTAAAACGCATCGTGCAGCCCAAACCGTAAGGCCTAGAGACTTGAAACTCGGCCAGATGGTAGGGCCTCAGTTTGGGGAGAACCTATCAGAGTATGACCCCGATTGGCCCATAGGTGGCGCTACAGCAACCAAAAGTACTAAATTGCCCATAACTCCTCGACCGTTTGACCTAGAATCAAGGTTTTCACACCACTGTGTTCCTTGGCTCAAGACGGACAAGATGTATATCTCGGATTGTCGATTTGAGCGAAGAAAAATTTGTTATGGCCAATTTTGTCCAAAACCTACTTTTGCGAACTAGTCCCTGGTTTTTTGCCTGATCGGAACCAGACCAGTCTAGGACAATTCTCTGGACTCTCTAGATCAACAATTATCAAAAAAAAGTTGAACTTTGCCCTTTGGTTCACTGTAACAGGGTCATTTAGAAAAGGGGGCGTGTCAAAATACACTCAAAAGCCTATAAATCATAAATAAAAACTCAGAACTTCACAAAAATTGATGAGCACATGTGTCCTAACATGGTGAAGAAGCATGCAAAGTTTCATGGAGATCGGACCTTAGGTGGCGCTATAACGGGCAAAAAGGTCCCCTATTATTAGGTGTTCAAGCACGAAGTGCTGAAAACCTATTGTAATTGCTATTTGAAAAAAAAAAAAAAACCTAAAACGCATCGTGCAGCCCAAACCGTAAGGCCTAGAGACTTGAAACTCGGCCAGATGGTAGGGCCTCAGTTTGGGGAGAACCTATCAGAGTATGACCCCGATTGGCCCATAGGTGGCGCTACAGCAACCAAAAGTACTAAATTGCCCATAACTCCTCGACCGTTTGACCTAGAATCAAGGTTTTCACACCACTGTGTTCCTTGGCTCAAGACGGACAAGATGTATATCTCGGATTGTCGATTTGAGCGAAGAAAAATTTGTTATGGCCAATTTTGTCCAAAACCTACTTTTGCGAACTAGTCCCTGGTTTTTTGCCTGATCGGAACCAGACCAGTCTAGGACAATTCTCTGGACTCTCTAGATCAACAATTATCAAAAAAAAGTTGAACTTTGCCCTTTGGTTCACTGTAACAGGGTCATTTAGAAAAGGGGGCGTGTCAAAATACACTCAAAAGCCTATAAATCATAAATAAAAACTCAGAACTTCACAAAAATTGATGAGCACATGTGTCCTAACATGGTGAAGAAGCATGCAAAGTTTCATGGAGATCGGACCTTAGGTGGCGCTATAACGGGCAAAAAGGTCCCCTATTATTAGGTGTTCAAGCACGAAGTGCTGAAAACCTATTGTAATTGCTATTTGAAAAAAAAAAAAAAACCTAAAACGCATCGTGCAGCCCAAACCGTAAGGCCTAGAGACTTGAAACTCGGCCAGATGGTAGGGCCTCAGTTTGGGGAGAACCTATCAGAGTATGACCCCGATTGGCCCATAGGTGGCGCTACAGCAACCAAAAGTACTAAATTGCCCATAACTCCTCGACCGTTTGACCTAGAATCAAGGTTTTCACACCACTGTGTTCCTTGGCTCAAGACGGACAAGATGTATATCTCGGATTGTCGATTTGAGCGAAGAAAAATTTGTTATGGCCAATTTTGTCCAAAACCTACTTTTGCGAACTAGTCCCTGGTTTTTTGCCTGATCGGAACCAGACCAGTCTAGGACAATTCTCTGGACTCTCTAGATCAACAATTATCAAAAAAAAGTTGAACTTTGCCCTTTGGTTCACTGTAACAGGGTCATTTAGAAAAGGGGGCGTGTCAAAATACACTCAAAAGCCTATAAATCATAAATAAAAACTCAGAACTTCACAAAAATTGATGAGCACATGTGTCCTAACATGGTGAAGAAGCATGCAAAGTTTCATGGAGATCGGACCTTAGGTGGCGCTATAACGGGCAAAAAGGTCCCCTATTATTAGGTGTTCAAGCACGAAGTGCTGAAAACCTATTGTAATTGCTATTTGAAAAAAAAAAAAAAACCTAAAACGCATCGTGCAGCCCAAACCGTAAGGCCTAGAGACTTGAAACTCGGCCAGATGGTAGGGCCTCAGTTTGGGGAGAACCTATCAGAGTATGACCCCGATTGGCCCATAGGTGGCGCTACAGCAACCAAAAGTACTAAATTGCCCATAACTCCTCGACCGTTTGACCTAGAATCAAGGTTTTCACACCACTGTGTTCCTTGGCTCAAGACGGACAAGATGTATATCTCGGATTGTCGATTTGAGCGAAGAAAAATTTGTTATGGCCAATTTTGTCCAAAACCTACTTTTGCGAACTAGTCCCTGGTTTTTTGCCTGATCGGAACCAGACCAGTCTAGGACAATTCTCTGGACTCTCTAGATCAACAATTATCAAAAAAAAGTTGAACTTTGCCCTTTGGTTCACTGTAACAGGGTCATTTAGAAAAGGGGGCGTGTCAAAATACACTCAAAAGCCTATAAATCATAAATAAAAACTCAGAACTTCACAAAAATTGATGAGCACATGTGTCCTAACATGGTGAAGAAGCATGCAAAGTTTCATGGAGATCGGACCTTAGGTGGCGCTATAACGGGCAAAAAGGTCCCCTATTATTAGGTGTTCAAGCACGAAGTGCTGAAAACCTATTGTAATTGCTATTTGAAAAAAAAAAAAAAACCTAAAACGCATCGTGCAGCCCAAACCGTAAGGCCTAGAGACTTGAAACTCGGCCAGATGGTAGGGCCTCAGTTTGGGGAGAACCTATCAGAGTATGACCCCGATTGGCCCATAGGTGGCGCTACAGCAACCAAAAGTACTAAATTGCCCATAACTCCTCGACCGTTTGACCTAGAATCAAGGTTTTCACACCACTGTGTTCCTTGGCTCAAGACGGACAAGATGTATATCTCGGATTGTCGATTTGAGCGAAGAAAAATTTGTTATGGCCAATTTTGTCCAAAACCTACTTTTGCGAACTAGTCCCTGGTTTTTTGCCTGATCGGAACCAGACCAGTCTAGGACAATTCTCTGGACTCTCTAGATCAACAATTATCAAAAAAAAGTTGAACTTTGCCCTTTGGTTCACTGTAACAGGGTCATTTAGAAAAGGGGGCGTGTCAAAATACACTCAAAAGCCTATAAATCATAAATAAAAACTCAGAACTTCACAAAAATTGATGAGCACATGTGTCCTAACATGGTGAAGAAGCATGCAAAGTTTCATGGAGATCGGACCTTAGGTGGCGCTATAACGGGCAAAAAGGTCCCCTATTATTAGGTGTTCAAGCACGAAGTGCTGAAAACCTATTGTAATTGCTATTTGAAAAAAAAAAAAAAACCTAAAACGCATCGTGCAGCCCAAACCGTAAGGCCTAGAGACTTGAAACTCGGCCAGATGGTAGGGCCTCAGTTTGGGGAGAACCTATCAGAGTATGACCCCGATTGGCCCATAGGTGGCGCTACAGCAACCAAAAGTACTAAATTGCCCATAACTCCTCGACCGTTTGACCTAGAATCAAGGTTTTCACACCACTGTGTTCCTTGGCTCAAGACGGACAAGATGTATATCTCGGATTGTCGATTTGAGCGAAGAAAAATTTGTTATGGCCAATTTTGTCCAAAACCTACTTTTGCGAACTAGTCCCTGGTTTTTTGCCTGATCGGAACCAGACCAGTCTAGGACAATTCTCTGGACTCTCTAGATCAACAATTATCAAAAAAAAGTTGAACTTTGCCCTTTGGTTCACTGTAACAGGGTCATTTAGAAAAGGGGGCGTGTCAAAATACACTCAAAAGCCTATAAATCATAAATAAAAACTCAGAACTTCACAAAAACTGATGAGCACATGTGTCATGACATGGTGAAGAAGCATGCAGAGTTTCATGGAGATCGGACCATAGGTGGCGCTATAACTGTCAAAAAGGTCGCCTATTATTAGGTGTTCAAGCACGAAGTGCTGAAAACCTATTGTAATTGCTATTTGAAAAAAAAAAAAAAACCTAAAACGCATCGTGCAGCCCAAACCGTAAGGCCTAGAGACTTGAAACTCGGCCAGATGGTAGGGCCTCAGTTTGGGGAGAACCTATCAGAGTATGACCACGATTGGCCCATAGGTGGCGCTACAGCAACCAAAAGTACTAAATTGCCCATAACTCCTCGACCGTTTGACCTAGAATCAAGGTTTTCACACCACTGTGTTCCTTGGCTCAAGACGGACAAGATGTATATCTCGGATTGTCGATTTGAGCGAAGAAAAATTTGTTATGGCCAATTTTGTCCAAAACCTACTTTTGCGAACTAGTCCCTGGTTTTTTGCCTGATCGGAACCAGACCAGTCTAGGACAATTCTCTGGACTCTCTAGATCAACAATTATCAAAAAAAAGTTGAACTTTGCCCTTTGGTTCACTGTAACAGGGTCATTTAGAAAAGGGGGCGTGTCAAAATACACTCAAAAGCCTATAAATCATAAATAAAAACTCAGAACTTCACAAAAATTGATGAGCACATGTGTCCTAACATGGTGAAGAAGCATGCAAAGTTTCATGGAGATCGGACCTTAGGTGGCGCTATAACGGGCAAAAAGGTCCCCTATTATTAGGTGTTCAAGCACGAAGTGCTGAAAACCTATTGTAATTGCTATTTGAAAAAAAAAAAAAAACCTAAAACGCATCGTGCAGCCCAAACCGTAAGGCCTAGAGACTTGAAACTCGGCCAGATGGTAGGGCCTCAGTTTGGGGAGAACCTATCAGAGTATGACCCCGATTGGCCCATAGGTGGCGCTACAGCAACCAAAAGTACTAAATTGCCCATAACTCCTCGACCGTTTGACCTAGAATCAAGGTTTTCACACCACTGTGTTCCTTGGCTCAAGACGGACAAGATGTATATCTCGGATTGTCGATTTGAGCGAAGAAAAATTTGTTATGGCCAATTTTGTCCAAAACCTACTTTTGCGAACTAGTCCCTGGTTTTTTGCCTGATCGGAACCAGACCAGTCTAGGACAATTCTCTGGACTCTCTAGATCAACAATTATCAAAAAAAAGTTGAACTTTGCCCTTTGGTTCACTGTAACAGGGTCATTTAGAAAAGGGGGCGTGTCAAAATACACTCAAAAGCCTATAAATCATAAATAAAAACTCAGAACTTCACAAAAATTGATGAGCACATGTGTCCTAACATGGTGAAGAAGCATGCAAAGTTTCATGGAGATCGGACCTTAGGTGGCGCTATAACGGGCAAAAAGGTCCCCTATTATTAGGTGTTCAAGCACGAAGTGCTGAAAACCTATTGTAATTGCTATTTGAAAAAAAAAAAAAAACCTAAAACGCATCGTGCAGCCCAAACCGTAAGGCCTAGAGACTTGAAACTCGGCCAGATGGTAGGGCCTCAGTTTGGGGAGAACCTATCAGAGTATGACCCCGATTGGCCCATAGGTGGCGCTACAGCAACCAAAAGTACTAAATTGCCCATAACTCCTCGACCGTTTGACCTAGAATCAAGGTTTTCACACCACTGTGTTCCTTGGCTCAAGACGGACAAGATGTATATCTCGGATTGTCGATTTGAGCGAAGAAAAATTTGTTATGGCCAATTTTGTCCAAAACCTACTTTTGCGAACTAGTCCCTGGTTTTTTGCCTGATCGGAACCAGACCAGTCTAGGACAATTCTCTGGACTCTCTAGATCAACAATTATCAAAAAAAAGTTGAACTTTGCCCTTTGGTTCACTGTAACAGGGTCATTTAGAAAAGGGGGCGTGTCAAAATACACTCAAAAGCCTATAAATCATAAATAAAAACTCAGAACTTCACAAAAATTGATGAGCACATGTGTCCTAACAAGGTGAAGAAGCATGCAAAGTTTCATGGAGATCGGACCTTAGGTGGCGCTATAACGGGCAAAAAGGTCCCCTATTATTAGGTGTTCAAGCACGAAGTGCTGAAAACCTATTGTAATTGCTATTTGAAAAAAAAAAAAAAACCTAAAACGCATCGTGCAGCCCAAACCGTAAGGCCTAGAGACTTGAAACTCGGCCAGATGGTAGGGCCTCAGTTTGGGGAGAACCTATCAGAGTATGACCCCGATTGGCCCATAGGTGGCGCTACAGCAACCAAAAGTACTAAATTGCCCATAACTCCTCGACCGTTTGACCTAGAATCAAGGTTTTCACACCACTGTGTTCCTTGGCTCAAGACGGACAAGATGTATATCTCGGATTGTCGATTTGAGCGAAGAAAAATTTGTTATGGCCAATTTTGTCCAAAACCTACTTTTGCGAACTAGTCCCTGGTTTTTTGCCTGATCGGAACCAGACCAGTCTAGGACAATTCTCTGGACTCTCTAGATCAACAATTATCAAAAAAAAGTTGAACTTTGCCCTTTGGTTCACTGTAACAGGGTCATTTAGAAAAGGGGGCGTGTCAAAATACACTCAAAAGCCTATAAATCATAAATAAAAACTCAGAACTTCACAAAAACTGATGAGCACATGTGTCCTAACATGGTGAAGAAGCATGCAAAGTTTCATGGAGATCGGACCTTAGGTGGCGCTATAACGGGCAAAAAGGTCCCCTATTATTAGGTGTTCAAGCACGAAGTGCTGAAAACCTATTGTAATTGCTATTTGAAAAAAAAAAAAAAACCTAAAACGCATCGTGCAGCCCAAACCGTAAGGCCTAGAGACTTGAAACTCGGCCAGATGGTAGGGCCTCAGTTTGGGGAGAACCTATCAGAGTATGACCCCGATTGGCCCATAGGTGGCGCTACAGCAACCAAAAGTACTAAATTGCCCATAACTCCTCGACCGTTTGACCTAGAATCAAGGTTTTCACACCACTGTGTTCCTTGGCTCAAGACGGACAAGATGTATATCTCGGATTGTCGATTTGAGCGAAGAAAAATTTGTTATGGCCAATTTTGTCCAAAACCTACTTTTGCGAACTAGTCCCTGGTTTTTTGCCTGATCGGAACCAGACCAGTCTAGGACAATTCTCTGGACTCTCTAGATCAACAATTATCAAAAAAAAGTTGAACTTTGCCCTTTGGTTCACTGTAACAGGGTCATTTAGAAAAGGGGGCGTGTCAAAATACACTCAAAAGCCTATAAATCATAAATAAAAACTCAGAACTTCACAAAAATTGATGAGCACATGTGTCCTAACATGGTGAAGAAGCATGCAAAGTTTCATGGAGATCGGACCTTAGGTGGCGCTATAACGGGCAAAAAGGTCCCCTATTATTAGGTGTTCAAGCACGAAGTGCTGAAAACCTATTGTAATTGCTATTTGAAAAAAAAAAAAAAACCTAAAACGCATCGTGCAGCCCAAACCGTAAGGCCTAGAGACTTGAAACTCGGCCAGATGGTAGGGCCTCAGTTTGGGGAGAACCTATCAGAGTATGACCCCGATTGGCCCATAGGTGGCGCTACAGCAACCAAAAGTACTAAATTGCCCATAACTCCTCGACCGTTTGACCTAGAATCAAGGTTTTCACACCACTGTGTTCCTTGGCTCAAGACGGACAAGATGTATATCTCGGATTGTCGATTTGAGCGAAGAAAAATTTGTTATGGCCAATTTTGTCCAAAACCTACTTTTGCGAACTAGTCCCTGGTTTTTTGCCTGATCGGAACCAGACCAGTCTAGGACAATTCTCTGGACTCTCTAGATCAACAATTATCAAAAAAAAGTTGAACTTTGCCCTTTGGTTCACTGTAACAGGGTCATTTAGAAAAGGGGGCGTGTCAAAATACACTCAAAAGCCTATAAATCATAAATAAAAACTCAGAACTTCACAAAAATTGATGAGCACATGTGTCCTAACATGGTGAAGAAGCATGCAAAGTTTCATGGAGATCGGACCTTAGGTGGCGCTATAACGGGCAAAAAGGTCCCCTATTATTAGGTGTTCAAGCACGAAGTGCTGAAAACCTATTGTAATTGCTATTTGAAAAAAAAAAAAAAACCTAAAACGCATCGTGCAGCCCAAACCGTAAGGCCTAGAGACTTGAAACTCGGCCAGATGGTAGGGCCTCAGTTTGGGGAGAACCTATCAGAGTATGACCCCGATTGGCCCATAGGTGGCGCTACAGCAACCAAAAGTACTAAATTGCCCATAACTCCTCGACCGTTTGACCTAGAATCAAGGTTTTCACACCACTGTGTTCCTTGGCTCAAGACGGACAAGATGTATATCTCGGATTGTCGATTTGAGCGAAGAAAAATTTGTTATGGCCAATTTTGTCCAAAACCTACTTTTGCGAACTAGTCCCTGGTTTTTTGCCTGATCGGAACCAGACCAGTCTAGGACAATTCTCTGGACTCTCTAGATCAACAATTATCAAAAAAAAGTTGAACTTTGCCCTTTGGTTCACTGTAACAGGGTCATTTAGAAAAGGGGGCGTGTCAAAATACACTCAAAAGCCTATAAATCATAAATAAAAACTCAGAACTTCACAAAAATTGATGAGCACATGTGTCCTAACATGGTGAAGAAGCATGCAAAGTTTCATGGAGATCGGACCTTAGGTGGCGCTATAACGGGCAAAAAGGTCCCCTATTATTAGGTGTTCAAGCACGAAGTGCTGAAAACCTATTGTAATTGCTATTTGAAAAAAAAAAAAAAACCTAAAACGCATCGTGCAGCCCAAACCGTAAGGCCTAGAGACTTGAAACTCGGCCAGATGGTAGGGCCTCAGTTTGGGGAGAACCTATCAGAGTATGACCCCGATTGGCCCATAGGTGGCGCTACAGCAACCAAAAGTACTAAATTGCCCATAACTCCTCGACCGTTTGACCTAGAATCAAGGTTTTCACACCACTGTGTTCCTTGGCTCAAGACGGACAAGATGTATATCTCGGATTGTCGATTTGAGCGAAGAAAAATTTGTTATGGCCAATTTTGTCCAAAACCTACTTTTGCGAACTAGTCCCTGGTTTTTTGCCTGATCGGAACCAGACCAGTCTAGGACAATTCTCTGGACTCTCTAGATCAACAATTATCAAAAAAAAGTTGAACTTTGCCCTTTGGTTCACTGTAACAGGGTCATTTAGAAAAGGGGGCGTGTCAAAATACACTCAAAAGCCTATAAATCATAAATAAAAACTCAGAACTTCACAAAAATTGATGAGCACATGTGTCCTAACATGGTGAAGAAGCATGCAAAGTTTCATGGAGATCGGACCTTAGGTGGCGCTATAACGGGCAAAAAGGTCCCCTATTATTAGGTGTTCAAGCACGAAGTGCTGAAAACCTATTGTAATTGCTATTTGAAAAAAAAAAAAAAACCTAAAACGCATCGTGCAGCCCAAACCGTAAGGCCTAGAGACTTGAAACTCGGCCAGATGGTAGGGCCTCAGTTTGGGGAGAACCTATCAGAGTATGACCCCGATTGGCCCATAGGTGGCGCTACAGCAACCAAAAGTACTAAATTGCCCATAACTCCTCGACCGTTTGACCTAGAATCAAGGTTTTCACACCACTGTGTTCCTTGGCTCAAGACGGACAAGATGTATATCTCGGATTGTCGATTTGAGCGAAGAAAAATTTGTTATGGCCAATTTTGTCCAAAACCTACTTTTGCGAACTAGTCCCTGGTTTTTTGCCTGATCGGAACCAGACCAGTCTAGGACAATTCTCTGGACTCTCTAGATCAACAATTATCAAAAAAAAGTTGAACTTTGCCCTTTGGTTCACTGTAACAGGGTCATTTAGAAAAGGGGGCGTGTCAAAATACACTCAAAAGCCTATAAATCATAAATAAAAACTCAGAACTTCACAAAAATTGATGAGCACATGTGTCCTAACAAGGTGAAGAAGCATGCAAAGTTTCATGGAGATCGGACCTTAGGTGGCGCTATAACGGGCAAAAAGGTCCCCTATTATTAGGTGTTCAAGCACGAAGTGCTGAAAACCTATTGTAATTGCTATTTGAAAAAAAAAAAAAAACCTAAAACGCATCGTGCAGCCCAAACCGTAAGGCCTAGAGACTTGAAACTCGGCCAGATGGTAGGGCCTCAGTTTGGGGAGAACCTATCAGAGTATGACCCCGATTGGCCCATAGGTGGCGCTACAGCAACCAAAAGTACTAAATTGCCCATAACTCCTCGACCGTTTGACCTAGAATCAAGGTTTTCACACCACTGTGTTCCTTGGCTCAAGACGGACAAGATGTATATCTCGGATTGTCGATTTGAGCGAAGAAAAATTTGTTATGGCCAATTTTGTCCAAAACCTACTTTTGCGAACTAGTCCCTGGTTTTTTGCCTGATCGGAACCAGACCAGTCTAGGACAATTCTCTGGACTCTCTAGATCAACAATTATCAAAAAAAAGTTGAACTTTGCCCTTTGGTTCACTGTAACAGGGTCATTTAGAAAAGGGGGCGTGTCAAAATACACTCAAAAGCCTATAAATCATAAATAAAAACTCAGAACTTCACAAAAACTGATGAGCACATGTGTCCTAACATGGTGAAGAAGCATGCAAAGTTTCATGGAGATCGGACCTTAGGTGGCGCTATAACGGGCAAAAAGGTCCCCTATTATTAGGTGTTCAAGCACGAAGTGCTGAAAACCTATTGTAATTGCTATTTGAAAAAAAAAAAAAAACCTAAAACGCATCGTGCAGCCCAAACCGTAAGGCCTAGAGACTTGAAACTCGGCCAGATGGTAGGGCCTCAGTTTGGGGAGAACCTATCAGAGTATGACCCCGATTGGCCCATAGGTGGCGCTACAGCAACCAAAAGTACTAAATTGCCCATAACTCCTCGACCGTTTGACCTAGAATCAAGGTTTTCACACCACTGTGTTCCTTGGCTCAAGACGGACAAGATGTATATCTCGGATTGTCGATTTGAGCGAAGAAAAATTTGTTATGGCCAATTTTGTCCAAAACCTACTTTTGCGAACTAGTCCCTGGTTTTTTGCCTGATCGGAACCAGACCAGTCTAGGACAATTCTCTGGACTCTCTAGATCAACAATTATCAAAAAAAAGTTGAACTTTGCCCTTTGGTTCACTGTAACAGGGTCATTTAGAAAAGGGGGCGTGTCAAAATACACTCAAAAGCCTATAAATCATAAATAAAAACTCAGAACTTCACAAAAATTGATGAGCACATGTGTCCTAACATGGTGAAGAAGCATGCAAAGTTTCATGGAGATCGGACCTTAGGTGGCGCTATAACGGGCAAAAAGGTCCCCTATTATTAGGTGTTCAAGCACGAAGTGCTGAAAACCTATTGTAATTGCTATTTGAAAAAAAAAAAAAAACCTAAAACGCATCGTGCAGCCCAAACCGTAAGGCCTAGAGACTTGAAACTCGGCCAGATGGTAGGGCCTCAGTTTGGGGAGAACCTATCAGAGTATGACCCCGATTGGCCCATAGGTGGCGCTACAGCAACCAAAAGTACTAAATTGCCCATAACTCCTCGACCGTTTGACCTAGAATCAAGGTTTTCACACCACTGTGTTCCTTGGCTCAAGACGGACAAGATGTATATCTCGGATTGTCGATTTGAGCGAAGAAAAATTTGTTATGGCCAATTTTGTCCAAAACCTACTTTTGCGAACTAGTCCCTGGTTTTTTGCCTGATCGGAACCAGACCAGTCTAGGACAATTCTCTGGACTCTCTAGATCAACAATTATCAAAAAAAAGTTGAACTTTGCCCTTTGGTTCACTGTAACAGGGTCATTTAGAAAAGGGGGCGTGTCAAAATACACTCAAAAGCCTATAAATCATAAATAAAAACTCAGAACTTCACAAAAATTGATGAGCACATGTGTCCTAACATGGTGAAGAAGCATGCAAAGTTTCATGGAGATCGGACCTTAGGTGGCGCTATAACGGGCAAAAAGGTCCCCTATTATTAGGTGTTCAAGCACGAAGTGCTGAAAACCTATTGTAATTGCTATTTGAAAAAAAAAAAAAAACCTAAAACGCATCGTGCAGCCCAAACCGTAAGGCCTAGAGACTTGAAACTCGGCCAGATGGTAGGGCCTCAGTTTGGGGAGAACCTATCAGAGTATGACCCCGATTGGCCCATAGGTGGCGCTACAGCAACCAAAAGTACTAAATTGCCCATAACTCCTCGACCGTTTGACCTAGAATCAAGGTTTTCACACCACTGTGTTCCTTGGCTCAAGACGGACAAGATGTATATCTCGGATTGTCGATTTGAGCGAAGAAAAATTTGTTATGGCCAATTTTGTCCAAAACCTACTTTTGCGAACTAGTCCCTGGTTTTTTGCCTGATCGGAACCAGACCAGTCTAGGACAATTCTCTGGACTCTCTAGATCAACAATTATCAAAAAAAAGTTGAACTTTGCCCTTTGGTTCACTGTAACAGGGTCATTTAGAAAAGGGGGCGTGTCAAAATACACTCAAAAGCCTATAAATCATAAATAAAAACTCAGAACTTCACAAAAATTGATGAGCACATGTGTCCTAACATGGTGAAGAAGCATGCAAAGTTTCATGGAGATCGGACCTTAGGTGGCGCTATAACGGGCAAAAAGGTCCCCTATTATTAGGTGTTCAAGCACGAAGTGCTGAAAACCTATTGTAATTGCTATTTGAAAAAAAAAAAAAAACCTAAAACGCATCGTGCAGCCCAAACCGTAAGGCCTAGAGACTTGAAACTCGGCCAGATGGTAGGGCCTCAGTTTGGGGAGAACCTATCAGAGTATGACCCCGATTGGCCCATAGGTGGCGCTACAGCAACCAAAAGTACTAAATTGCCCATAACTCCTCGACCGTTTGACCTAGAATCAAGGTTTTCACACCACTGTGTTCCTTGGCTCAAGACGGACAAGATGTATATCTCGGATTGTCGATTTGAGCGAAGAAAAATTTGTTATGGCCAATTTTGTCCAAAACCTACTTTTGCGAACTAGTCCCTGGTTTTTTGCCTGATCGGAACCAGACCAGTCTAGGACAATTCTCTGGACTCTCTAGATCAACAATTATCAAAAAAAAGTTGAACTTTGCCCTTTGGTTCACTGTAACAGGGTCATTTAGAAAAGGGGGCGTGTCAAAATACACTCAAAAGCCTATAAATCATAAATAAAAACTCAGAACTTCACAAAAATTGATGAGCACATGTGTCCTAACATGGTGAAGAAGCATGCAAAGTTTCATGGAGATCGGACCTTAGGTGGCGCTATAACGGGCAAAAAGGTCCCCTATTATTAGGTGTTCAAGCACGAAGTGCTGAAAACCTATTGTAATTGCTATTTGAAAAAAAAAAAAAAACCTAAAACGCATCGTGCAGCCCAAACCGTAAGGCCTAGAGACTTGAAACTCGGCCAGATGGTAGGGCCTCAGTTTGGGGAGAACCTATCAGAGTATGACCCCGATTGGCCCATAGGTGGCGCTACAGCAACCAAAAGTACTAAATTGCCCATAACTCCTCGACCGTTTGACCTAGAATCAAGGTTTTCACACCACTGTGTTCCTTGGCTCAAGACGGACAAGATGTATATCTCGGATTGTCGATTTGAGCGAAGAAAAATTTGTTATGGCCAATTTTGTCCAAAACCTACTTTTGCGAACTAGTCCCTGGTTTTTTGCCTGATCGGAACCAGACCAGTCTAGGACAATTCTCTGGACTCTCTAGATCAACAATTATCAAAAAAAAGTTGAACTTTGCCCTTTGGTTCACTGTAACAGGGTCATTTAGAAAAGGGGGCGTGTCAAAATACACTCAAAAGCCTATAAATCATAAATAAAAACTCAGAACTTCACAAAAATTGATGAGCACATGTGTCCTAACATGGTGAAGAAGCATGCAAAGTTTCATGGAGATCGGACCTTAGGTGGCGCTATAACGGGCAAAAAGGTCCCCTATTATTAGGTGTTCAAGCACGAAGTGCTGAAAACCTATTGTAATTGCTATTTGAAAAAAAAAAAAAAACCTAAAACGCATCGTGCAGCCCAAACCGTAAGGCCTAGAGACTTGAAACTCGGCCAGATGGTAGGGCCTCAGTTTGGGGAGAACCTATCAGAGTATGACCCCGATTGGCCCATAGGTGGCGCTACAGCAACCAAAAGTACTAAATTGCCCATAACTCCTCGACCGTTTGACCTAGAATCAAGGTTTTCACACCACTGTGTTCCTTGGCTCAAGACGGACAAGATGTATATCTCGGATTGTCGATTTGAGCGAAGAAAAATTTGTTATGGCCAATTTTGTCCAAAACCTACTTTTGCGAACTAGTCCCTGGTTTTTTGCCTGATCGGAACCAGACCAGTCTAGGACAATTCTCTGGACTCTCTAGATCAACAATTATCAAAAAAAAGTTGAACTTTGCCCTTTGGTTCACTGTAACAGGGTCATTTAGAAAAGGGGGCGTGTCAAAATACACTCAAAAGCCTATAAATCATAAATAAAAACTCAGAACTTCACAAAAATTGATGAGCACATGTGTCCTAACATGGTGAAGAAGCATGCAAAGTTTCATGGAGATCGGACCTTAGGTGGCGCTATAACGGGCAAAAAGGTCCCCTATTATTAGGTGTTCAAGCACGAAGTGCTGAAAACCTATTGTAATTGCTATTTGAAAAAAAAAAAAAAACCTAAAACGCATCGTGCAGCCCAAACCGTAAGGCCTAGAGACTTGAAACTCGGCCAGATGGTAGGGCCTCAGTTTGGGGAGAACCTATCAGAGTATGACCCCGATTGGCCCATAGGTGGCGCTACAGCAACCAAAAGTACTAAATTGCCCATAACTCCTCGACCGTTTGACCTAGAATCAAGGTTTTCACACCACTGTGTTCCTTGGCTCAAGACGGACAAGATGTATATCTCGGATTGTCGATTTGAGCGAAGAAAAATTTGTTATGGCCAATTTTGTCCAAAACCTACTTTTGCGAACTAGTCCCTGGTTTTTTGCCTGATCGGAACCAGACCAGTCTAGGACAATTCTCTGGACTCTCTAGATCAACAATTATCAAAAAAAAGTTGAACTTTGCCCTTTGGTTCACTGTAACAGGGTCATTTAGAAAAGGGGGCGTGTCAAAATACACTCAAAAGCCTATAAATCATAAATAAAAACTCAGAACTTCACAAAAATTGATGAGCACATGTGTCCTAACATGGTGAAGAAGCATGCAAAGTTTCATGGAGATCGGACCTTAGGTGGCGCTATAACGGGCAAAAAGGTCCCCTATTATTAGGTGTTCAAGCAC
This sequence comes from Siphateles boraxobius, assembly GCF_051911475.1. Lineage (NCBI taxonomy): Eukaryota > Metazoa > Chordata > Actinopteri > Cypriniformes > Leuciscidae > Siphateles > Siphateles boraxobius. The sequence continues at coordinate 4,274,152 of NW_027509130.1, read as the reverse complement.
GAAGTGCTGAAAACCTATTGTAATTGCTATTTGAAAAAAAAAAAAAAACCTAAAACGCATCGTGCAGCCCAAACCGTAAGGCCTAGAGACTTGAAACTCGGCCAGATGGTAGGGCCTCAGTTTGGGGAGAACCTATCAGAGTATGACCCCGATTGGCCCATAGGTGGCGCTACAGCAACCAAAAGTACTAAATTGCCCATAACTCCTCGACCGTTTGACCTAGAATCAAGGTTTTCACACCACTGTGTTCCTTGGCTCAAGACGGACAAGATGTATATCTCGGATTGTCGATTTGAGCGAAGAAAAATTTGTTATGGCCAATTTTGTCCAAAACCTACTTTTGCGAACTAGTCCCTGGTTTTTTGCCTGATCGGAACCAGACCAGTCTAGGACAATTCTCTGGACTCTCTAGATCAACAATTATCAAAAAAAAGTTGAACTTTGCCCTTTGGTTCACTGTAACAGGGTCATTTAGAAAAGGGGGCGTGTCAAAATACACTCAAAAGCCTATAAATCATAAATAAAAACTCAGAACTTCACAAAAATTGATGAGCACATGTGTCCTAACATGGTGAAGAAGCATGCAAAGTTTCATGGAGATCGGACCTTAGGTGGCGCTATAACGGGCAAAAAGGTCCCCTATTATTAGGTGTTCAAGCACGAAGTGCTGAAAACCTATTGTAATTGCTATTTGAAAAAAAAAAAAAAACCTAAAACGCATCGTGCAGCCCAAACCGTAAGGCCTAGAGACTTGAAACTCGGCCAGATGGTAGGGCCTCAGTTTGGGGAGAACCTATCAGAGTATGACCCCGATTGGCCCATAGGTGGCGCTACAGCAACCAAAAGTACTAAATTGCCCATAACTCCTCGACCGTTTGACCTAGAATCAAGGTTTTCACACCACTGTGTTCCTTGGCTCAAGACGGACAAGATGTATATCTCGGATTGTCGATTTGAGCGAAGAAAAATTTGTTATGGCCAATTTTGTCCAAAACCTACTTTTGCGAACTAGTCCCTGGTTTTTTGCCTGATCGGAACCAGACCAGTCTAGGACAATTCTCTGGACTCTCTAGATCAACAATTATCAAAAAAAAGTTGAACTTTGCCCTTTGGTTCACTGTAACAGGGTCATTTAGAAAAGGGGGCGTGTCAAAATACACTCAAAAGCCTATAAATCATAAATAAAAACTCAGAACTTCACAAAAATTGATGAGCACATGTGTCCTAACATGGTGAAGAAGCATGCAAAGTTTCATGGAGATCGGACCTTAGGTGGCGCTATAACGGGCAAAAAGGTCCCCTATTATTAGGTGTTCAAGCACGAAGTGCTGAAAACCTATTGTAATTGCTATTTGAAAAAAAAAAAAAAACCTAAAACGCATCGTGCAGCCCAAACCGTAAGGCCTAGAGACTTGAAACTCGGCCAGATGGTAGGGCCTCAGTTTGGGGAGAACCTATCAGAGTATGACCCCGATTGGCCCATAGGTGGCGCTACAGCAACCAAAAGTACTAAATTGCCCATAACTCCTCGACCGTTTGACCTAGAATCAAGGTTTTCACACCACTGTGTTCCTTGGCTCAAGACGGACAAGATGTATATCTCGGATTGTCGATTTGAGCGAAGAAAAATTTGTTATGGCCAATTTTGTCCAAAACCTACTTTTGCGAACTAGTCCCTGGTTTTTTGCCTGATCGGAACCAGACCAGTCTAGGACAATTCTCTGGACTCTCTAGATCAACAATTATCAAAAAAAAGTTGAACTTTGCCCTTTGGTTCACTGTAACAGGGTCATTTAGAAAAGGGGGCGTGTCAAAATACACTCAAAAGCCTATAAATCATAAATAAAAACTCAGAACTTCACAAAAATTGATGAGCACATGTGTCCTAACAAGGTGAAGAAGCATGCAAAGTTTCATGGAGATCGGACCTTAGGTGGCGCTATAACGGGCAAAAAGGTCCCCTATTATTAGGTGTTCAAGCACGAAGTGCTGAAAACCTATTGTAATTGCTATTTGAAAAAAAAAAAAAAACCTAAAACGCATCGTGCAGCCCAAACCGTAAGGCCTAGAGACTTGAAACTCGGCCAGATGGTAGGGCCTCAGTTTGGGGAGAACCTATCAGAGTATGACCCCGATTGGCCCATAGGTGGCGCTACAGCAACCAAAAGTACTAAATTGCCCATAACTCCTCGACCGTTTGACCTAGAATCAAGGTTTTCACACCACTGTGTTCCTTGGCTCAAGACGGACAAGATGTATATCTCGGATTGTCGATTTGAGCGAAGAAAAATTTGTTATGGCCAATTTTGTCCAAAACCTACTTTTGCGAACTAGTCCCTGGTTTTTTGCCTGATCGGAACCAGACCAGTCTAGGACAATTCTCTGGACTCTCTAGATCAACAATTATCAAAAAAAAGTTGAACTTTGCCCTTTGGTTCACTGTAACAGGGTCATTTAGAAAAGGGGGCGTGTCAAAATACACTCAAAAGCCTATAAATCATAAATAAAAACTCAGAACTTCACAAAAACTGATGAGCACATGTGTCCTAACATGGTGAAGAAGCATGCAAAGTTTCATGGAGATCGGACCTTAGGTGGCGCTATAACGGGCAAAAAGGTCCCCTATTATTAGGTGTTCAAGCACGAAGTGCTGAAAACCTATTGTAATTGCTATTTGAAAAAAAAAAAAAAACCTAAAACGCATCGTGCAGCCCAAACCGTAAGGCCTAGAGACTTGAAACTCGGCCAGATGGTAGGGCCTCAGTTTGGGGAGAACCTATCAGAGTATGACCCCGATTGGCCCATAGGTGGCGCTACAGCAACCAAAAGTACTAAATTGCCCATAACTCCTCGACCGTTTGACCTAGAATCAAGGTTTTCACACCACTGTGTTCCTTGGCTCAAGACGGACAAGATGTATATCTCGGATTGTCGATTTGAGCGAAGAAAAATTTGTTATGGCCAATTTTGTCCAAAACCTACTTTTGCGAACTAGTCCCTGGTTTTTTGCCTGATCGGAACCAGACCAGTCTAGGACAATTCTCTGGACTCTCTAGATCAACAATTATCAAAAAAAAGTTGAACTTTGCCCTTTGGTTCACTGTAACAGGGTCATTTAGAAAAGGGGGCGTGTCAAAATACACTCAAAAGCCTATAAATCATAAATAAAAACTCAGAACTTCACAAAAATTGATGAGCACATGTGTCCTAACATGGTGAAGAAGCATGCAAAGTTTCATGGAGATCGGACCTTAGGTGGCGCTATAACGGGCAAAAAGGTCCCCTATTATTAGGTGTTCAAGCACGAAGTGCTGAAAACCTATTGTAATTGCTATTTGAAAAAAAAAAAAAAACCTAAAACGCATCGTGCAGCCCAAACCGTAAGGCCTAGAGACTTGAAACTCGGCCAGATGGTAGGGCCTCAGTTTGGGGAGAACCTATCAGAGTATGACCCCGATTGGCCCATAGGTGGCGCTACAGCAACCAAAAGTACTAAATTGCCCATAACTCCTCGACCGTTTGACCTAGAATCAAGGTTTTCACACCACTGTGTTCCTTGGCTCAAGACGGACAAGATGTATATCTCGGATTGTCGATTTGAGCGAAGAAAAATTTGTTATGGCCAATTTTGTCCAAAACCTACTTTTGCGAACTAGTCCCTGGTTTTTTGCCTGATCGGAACCAGACCAGTCTAGGACAATTCTCTGGACTCTCTAGATCAACAATTATCAAAAAAAAGTTGAACTTTGCCCTTTGGTTCACTGTAACAGGGTCATTTAGAAAAGGGGGCGTGTCAAAATACACTCAAAAGCCTATAAATCATAAATAAAAACTCAGAACTTCACAAAAATTGATGAGCACATGTGTCCTAACATGGTGAAGAAGCATGCAAAGTTTCATGGAGATCGGACCTTAGGTGGCGCTATAACGGGCAAAAAGGTCCCCTATTATTAGGTGTTCAAGCACGAAGTGCTGAAAACCTATTGTAATTGCTATTTGAAAAAAAAAAAAAAACCTAAAACGCATCGTGCAGCCCAAACCGTAAGGCCTAGAGACTTGAAACTCGGCCAGATGGTAGGGCCTCAGTTTGGGGAGAACCTATCAGAGTATGACCCCGATTGGCCCATAGGTGGCGCTACAGCAACCAAAAGTACTAAATTGCCCATAACTCCTCGACCGTTTGACCTAGAATCAAGGTTTTCACACCACTGTGTTCCTTGGCTCAAGACGGACAAGATGTATATCTCGGATTGTCGATTTGAGCGAAGAAAAATTTGTTATGGCCAATTTTGTCCAAAACCTACTTTTGCGAACTAGTCCCTGGTTTTTTGCCTGATCGGAACCAGACCAGTCTAGGACAATTCTCTGGACTCTCTAGATCAACAATTATCAAAAAAAAGTTGAACTTTGCCCTTTGGTTCACTGTAACAGGGTCATTTAGAAAAGGGGGCGTGTCAAAATACACTCAAAAGCCTATAAATCATAAATAAAAACTCAGAACTTCACAAAAACTGATGAGCACATGTGTCCTAACATGGTGAAGAAGCATGCAAAGTTTCATGGAGATCGGACCTTAGGTGGCGCTATAACGGGCAAAAAGGTCCCCTATTATTAGGTGTTCAAGCACGAAGTGCTGAAAACCTATTGTAATTGCTATTTGAAAAAAAAAAAAAAACCTAAAACGCATCGTGCAGCCCAAACCGTAAGGCCTAGAGACTTGAAACTCGGCCAGATGGTAGGGCCTCAGTTTGGGGAGAACCTATCAGAGTATGACCCCGATTGGCCCATAGGTGGCGCTACAGCAACCAAAAGTACTAAATTGCCCATAACTCCTCGACCGTTTGACCTAGAATCAAGGTTTTCACACCACTGTGTTCCTTGGCTCAAGACGGACAAGATGTATATCTCGGATTGTCGATTTGAGCGAAGAAAAATTTGTTATGGCCAATTTTGTCCAAAACCTACTTTTGCGAACTAGTCCCTGGTTTTTTGCCTGATCGGAACCAGACCAGTCTAGGACAATTCTCTGGACTCTCTAGATCAACAATTATCAAAAAAAAGTTGAACTTTGCCCTTTGGTTCACTGTAACAGGGTCATTTAGAAAAGGGGGCGTGTCAAAATACACTCAAAAGCCTATAAATCATAAATAAAAACTCAGAACTTCACAAAAATTGATGAGCACATGTGTCCTAACATGGTGAAGAAGCATGCAAAGTTTCATGGAGATCGGACCTTAGGTGGCGCTATAACGGGCAAAAAGGTCCCCTATTATTAGGTGTTCAAGCACGAAGTGCTGAAAACCTATTGTAATTGCTATTTGAAAAAAAAAAAAAAACCTAAAACGCATCGTGCAGCCCAAACCGTAAGGCCTAGAGACTTGAAACTCGGCCAGATGGTAGGGCCTCAGTTTGGGGAGAACCTATCAGAGTATGACCCCGATTGGCCCATAGGTGGCGCTACAGCAACCAAAAGTACTAAATTGCCCATAACTCCTCGACCGTTTGACCTAGAATCAAGGTTTTCACACCACTGTGTTCCTTGGCTCAAGACGGACAAGATGTATATCTCGGATTGTCGATTTGAGCGAAGAAAAATTTGTTATGGCCAATTTTGTCCAAAACCTACTTTTGCGAACTAGTCCCTGGTTTTTTGCCTGATCGGAACCAGACCAGTCTAGGACAATTCTCTGGACTCTCTAGATCAACAATTATCAAAAAAAAGTTGAACTTTGCCCTTTGGTTCACTGTAACAGGGTCATTTAGAAAAGGGGGCGTGTCAAAATACACTCAAAAGCCTATAAATCATAAATAAAAACTCAGAACTTCACAAAAATTGATGAGCACATGTGTCCTAACATGGTGAAGAAGCATGCAAAGTTTCATGGAGATCGGACCTTAGGTGGCGCTATAACGGGCAAAAAGGTCCCCTATTATTAGGTGTTCAAGCACGAAGTGCTGAAAACCTATTGTAATTGCTATTTGAAAAAAAAAAAAAAACCTAAAACGCATCGTGCAGCCCAAACCGTAAGGCCTAGAGACTTGAAACTCGGCCAGATGGTAGGGCCTCAGTTTGGGGAGAACCTATCAGAGTATGACCCCGATTGGCCCATAGGTGGCGCTACAGCAACCAAAAGTACTAAATTGCCCATAACTCCTCGACCGTTTGACCTAGAATCAAGGTTTTCACACCACTGTGTTCCTTGGCTCAAGACGGACAAGATGTATATCTCGGATTGTCGATTTGAGCGAAGAAAAATTTGTTATGGCCAATTTTGTCCAAAACCTACTTTTGCGAACTAGTCCCTGGTTTTTTGCCTGATCGGAACCAGACCAGTCTAGGACAATTCTCTGGACTCTCTAGATCAACAATTATCAAAAAAAAGTTGAACTTTGCCCTTTGGTTCACTGTAACAGGGTCATTTAGAAAAGGGGGCGTGTCAAAATACACTCAAAAGCCTATAAATCATAAATAAAAACTCAGAACTTCACAAAAACTGATGAGCACATGTGTCCTAACATGGTGAAGAAGCATGCAAAGTTTCATGGAGATCGGACCTTAGGTGGCGCTATAACGGGCAAAAAGGTCCCCTATTATTAGGTGTTCAAGCACGAAGTGCTGAAAACCTATTGTAATTGCTATTTGAAAAAAAAAAAAAAACCTAAAACGCATCGTGCAGCCCAAACCGTAAGGCCTAGAGACTTGAAACTCGGCCAGATGGTAGGGCCTCAGTTTGGGGAGAACCTATCAGAGTATGACCCCGATTGGCCCATAGGTGGCGCTACAGCAACCAAAAGTACTAAATTGCCCATAACTCCTCGACCGTTTGACCTAGAATCAAGGTTTTCACACCACTGTGTTCCTTGGCTCAAGACGGACAAGATGTATATCTCGGATTGTCGATTTGAGCGAAGAAAAATTTGTTATGGCCAATTTTGTCCAAAACCTACTTTTGCGAACTAGTCCCTGGTTTTTTGCCTGATCGGAACCAGACCAGTCTAGGACAATTCTCTGGACTCTCTAGATCAACAATTATCAAAAAAAAGTTGAACTTTGCCCTTTGGTTCACTGTAACAGGGTCATTTAGAAAAGGGGGCGTGTCAAAATACACTCAAAAGCCTATAAATCATAAATAAAAACTCAGAACTTCACAAAAATTGATGAGCACATGTGTCCTAACATGGTGAAGAAGCATGCAAAGTTTCATGGAGATCGGACCTTAGGTGGCGCTATAACGGGCAAAAAGGTCCCCTATTATTAGGTGTTCAAGCACGAAGTGCTGAAAACCTATTGTAATTGCTATTTGAAAAAAAAAAAAAACCTAAAACGCATCGTGCAGCCCAAACCGTAAGGCCTAGAGACTTGAAACTCGGCCAGATGGTAGGGCCTCAGTTTGGGGAGAACCTATCAGAGTATGACCCCGATTGGCCTATAGGTGGCGCTACAGCAATCAATTGCGCATAACTGCTCATAACTCCTAAACCGTAAGGCGTAGACTCAAGTGTCTTATATCATTGGAAAGCTGGACTCTTAACTTAAAAAACGTATATCTCCGATTTCATTTCCGCCATGATAGATTTTCCGCCATTTTGAATTTTGTCGAAAAACTACTTTTGCGAACTAGTCCCTGGTTTTTTGCCCGATCGGAACCAAACCAGTGCCAAAATGTTCTCTGGAGTCTGAATATCAATAATTATCAAAAAAACGTTGAAATTTTGATTAACTGTCGCTAGAGGGCCCAAAATGAATGTTGTGGGCGGAGCCTATTTTACTATAATGGCTATAACTCGAGAAGTAAATGAGATATCTTCACCAAACTTGACACACATGTGTATGAGGACAGTCTGGGGTCACAGTAAAAAAACCGCGTCGATCTAACCCTAGGTGGCGCTATAACATTAAAAAAACATAAAAGGGGGTGTGGCCACCTGACCGTTAGTCCGATTGACCTGAAAATTGGTATGCAGTGTCTTGGTCCAAGGCCCCATGTATGTGTAAAAGGATATTGGCGTATCTCAAAAAACATGGCCGCCATCGGCCAATAAAGTTTGAGCACCTGTGAGACGAGGTTAACGGAGGCCAATCGGAACGAAACTCAATGGGCATGTTCGACTCATGGCCCAAGAGGTCTGTAAGAGTTTTGAAAGAAATCGGCCACTAGTTGGCGCTAACGAGTTTTACGGCTCTGTAATCACGTGGTGTTGCACACATCCCCACAATATGCATATCATGTGATAGATCTCCTCATGATGAACAACTTTGCCTCTAGAACCATTGCTGTCAATCAAACCGTTCATTAAATATTCACGAATATGTTAAAAACCTACTTTTGCAAACTAGTCCCTGGTTTTTCGCCCGATCGGAACCAGACCAGTCTAGGACAATTCTCTGGACTCTCTAGATCAATAATTATCAAAAAAAAGTTGAAATTTGGCATTTGGTTGGCTATAACAGGGTCATTTATAAAATGGGCGTGGCAAAATATAGTCAAAAGCCTATAAATCCTATACGAAAACTCAGAACTTCACAAAAATTGGTGAGCATATGTGACATAACATCCTTAAAAAGCATGCCAAATTTTATGGAGATCGGACCATAGGTGGCGCTATAACTGTTAAAAAGCTTTGAAATAATGTATTTCCTATGGTAAATTGCCTGTATTTGCTGTAAATGGTGTTTTGCATTTATTATCATGTAATGTTCATATCATAATGTTCAAAACCAGTGCAGTACAATTCTCTGGACTCTCTAGATCAATAATTATCAGAAAAAGTTGAACAACTTCATTTGGATGGCTATAATAGGGTCACTTCACAATGTAGCCATGACCTAGTGTCCCCAAAAGCTTATATCTCTTCAATAAATGCTCAGATCTTCTTAAAAACAAGTCAGAACATGTGCCATATGACTCCAAACAATCATGACAAATTTCAGACAGATCGGACTAAATTTGCCTCTATAACATTAAAAATTAGAAAATTAAATGAATATAATGGCACATTAAGCCAATATGTAGTATTTTACTGCCCCCTGCTGTTTAAAATATGAATTATACTTGAGTAGTGTGACAAAATTACTATTTAGACTTTATAAAATTACTATTTCAACATTTACAATCACATTAAGTCAAATTTCATCTATTGAAGTATCACTATTGACAATTCTGTCACATTGACAAATGTGAATCCTGAATGAGACACAGTTCAAATCTCTGTATCTACAACAGAATGTGTGTGTAGTCCTATGTTTCTGAATAAATTCTGAATAATCTGATTAATAGTTTGCAAAGACATGTATGAAATACCATTCAAATATATTTTCATAATGATTTTGTGTGTGTGTGTGTGTGTGTGTAAGCTTGCATAAAGGAGTTAAAATGGAAAAACTGGTTTGCTTTAGTGCAGAACAATGTGTTATATTGTGGTAAACCATGCTAGAAGAGGGTAAATCATAGTGAATCATACTAGAACTTGGTATATCATGGTAAACTATGGTAAATCATGCTATATTCATGGTAAATCATACTGGAACATGGTAAATCATGAAAAACCACACTAAAATGTGGTATATCATGGTAAATCATGCTAAAACATGGTCTATTCCATCTATGATGTCAGTGGTTAAATGCTTGCTACATAAAACTTAATGTCTTTTGATGCTTGTGTGGTTAAAAATCTTAAATGCCTTAACTGCTTGAACACCGCTAAATGCTGCTTGCAGCTTTAATTATTATTATTATTATTATTATTCTCCGTTAAAACGCATCGTGCAGACCAAACCGTAAGTGCTGGAGCTCTGAAACTTTGTCAGATGGTAGTACAAAAATCGAGGAGAGGTTCAGAGAGTATGACCCCGATTGGCCTATAGGTGGCGCTACAGCAATCAATTGCGCGTAACTGCTCATAACTCCTAAACCGTAAGGCGTAGACTCAAGTGTCTTATATCATTGGAAAGCTGGACTCTTAACTTAAAAAACGTATATCTCCGATTTCATTTCCGCCATGATAGATTTTCCGCCATTTTGAATTTTGTCAAAAAACTACTTTTGCAAACTAGTCCCTGGTTTTTTGCCCGATCGGAACCAAACCAGTGCCAAAATGTTCTCTGGAGTCTGAAAATCAATAATTATCAAAAAAAAGTTGAAATTTTGATTAACTGTCACTAGAGGGCGCAAAATGAATGTTGTGGGCGGAGCCTATTTTACTAAAATGGCTATAACTCAAGAAGTAAATGAGATAGCTTCACCAAACTCGTTACACATGTGAATGAGTTGATTTTGAGGTCACAGTAAAAAAATTGCGTCGATCTAACACTAGGTGGCGCTATAACATTAAAAAAACATAAAAGGGGGTGTGGCCACCTGACCGTTAGTCCGATTGACCTGAAAATTGGTATGCAGTGTCTTGGTCCAAGGCCCCATGTATGTGTAAAAGGATATTGGCGTATCTCAAAAAACATGGCCGCCATCGGCCAATAAAGTTTGAGCACCTGTGAGACGAGGTTAACGGAGGCCAATCGGAACGAAACTCAATGGGCATGTTCGACTCATGGCCCAAGAGGTCTGTAAGAGTTTTGAAAGAAATCGGCCACTAGTTGGCGCTAACGAGTTTTACGGCTCTGTAATCACGTGGTGTTGCACACATCCCCACAATATGCATATCATGTGATAGATCTCCTCATGATGAACAACTTTGCCTCTAGAACCATTGCTGTCAATCAAACCGTTCATTAAATATTCACGAATATGTTAAAAACCTACTTTTGCAAACTAGTCCCTGGTTTTTCGCCCGATCGGAACCAGACCAGTCTAGGACAATTCTCTGGACTCTCTAGATCAATAATTATCAAAAAAAAGTTGAAATTTGGCATTTGGTTGGCTATAACAGGGTCATTTATAAAATGGGCGTGGCAAAATATAGTCAAAAGCCTATAAATCCTATACGAAAACTCAGAACTTCACAAAAATTGGTGAGCATATGTGACATAACATCCTTAAAAAGCATGCCAAATTTTATGGAGATCGGACCATAGGTGGCGCTATAACTGTTAAAAAGCTTTGAAATAATGTATTTCCTATGGTAAATTGCCTGTATTTGCTGTAAATGGTGTTTTGCATTTATTATCATGTAATGTTCATATCATAATGTTCAAAACCAGTGCAGTACAATTCTCTGGACTCTCTAGATCAATAATTATCAGAAAAAGTTGAACAACTTCATTTGGATGGCTATAATAGGGTCACTTCACAATGTAGCCATGACCTAGTGTCCCCAAAAGCTTATATCTCTTCAATAAATGCTCAGATCTTCTTAAAAACAAGTCAGAACATGTGCCATATGACTCCAAACAATCATGACAAATTTCAGACAGATCGGACTAAATTTGCCTCTATAACATTAAAAATTAGAAAATTAAATGAATATAATGGCACATTAAGCCAATATGTAGTATTTTACTGCCCCCTGCTGTTTAAAATATGAATTATACTTGAGTAGTGTGACAAAATTACTATTTAGACTTTATAAAATTACTATTTCAACATTTACAATCACATTAAGTCAAATTTCATCTATTGAAGTATCACTATTGACAATTCTGTCACATTGACAAATGTGAATCCTGAATGAGACACAGTTCAAATCTCTGTATCTACAACAGAATGTGTGTGTAGTCCTATGTTTCTGAATAAATTCTGAATAATCTGATTAATAGTTTGCAAAGACATGTATGAAATACCATTCAAATATATTTTCATAATGATTTTGTGTGTGTGTGTGTGTGTGTGTAAGCTTGCATAAAGGAGTTAAAATGGAAAAACTGGTTTGCTTTAGTGCAGAACAATGTGTTATATTGTGGTAAACCATGCTAGAAGAGGGTAAATCATAGTGAATCATACTAGAACTTGGTATATCATGGTAAACTATGGTAAATCATGCTATATTCATGGTAAATCATACTGGAACATGGTAAATCATGAAAAACCACACTAAAATGTGGTATATCATGGTAAATCATGCTAAAACATGGTCTATTCCATCTATGATGTCAGTGGTTAAATGCTTGCTACATAAAACTTAATGTCTTTTGATGCTTGTGTGGTTAAAAATCTTAAATGCCTTAACTGCTTGAACACCGCTAAATGCTGCTTGCAGCTTTAATTATTATTATTATTATTATTATTCTCCGTTAAAACGCATCGTGCAGACCAAACCGTAAGTGCTGGAGCTCTGAAACTTTGTCAGATGGTAGTACAAAAATCGAGGAGAGGTTCAGAGAGTATGACCCCGATTGGCCTATAGGTGGCGCTACAGCAATCAATTGCGCGTAACTGCTCATAACTCCTAAACCGTAAGGCGTAGACTCAAGTGTCTTATATCATTGGAAAGCTGGACTCTTAACTTAAAAAACGTATATCTCCGATTTCATTTCCGCCATGATAGATTTTCCGCCATTTTGAATTTTGTCTAAAAACTACTTTTGCAAACTAGTCCCTGGTTTTTTGCCCGATCGGAACCAAACCAGTGCCAAAATGTTCTCTGGAGTCTGAAAATCAATAATTATCAAAAAAAAGTTGAAATTTTGATTAACTGTCACTAGAGGGCGCAAAATGAATGTTGTGGGCGGAGCCTATTTTACTAAAATGGCTATAACTCAAGAAGTAAATGAGATAGCTTCACCAAACTCGTTACACATGTGAATGAGTTGATTTTGAGGTCACAGTAAAAAAATTGCGTCGATCTAACACTAGGTGGCGCTATAACATTAAAAAAACATAAAAGGGGGTGTGGCCACCTGACCGTTAGTCCGATTGACCTGAAAATTGGTATGCAGTGTCTTGGTCTAAGGCCCCATGTATGTGTAAAAGGATATTGGCGTATCTCAAAAAACATGGCCGCCATCGGCCAATAAAGTTTGAGCACCTGTGAGACGAGGTTAACGGAGGCCAATCGGAACGAAACTCAATGGGCATGTTCGACTCATGGCCCAAGAGGTCTGTAAGAGTTTTGAAAGAAATCGGCCACTAGTTGGCGCTAACGAGTTTTACGGCTCTGTAATCACGTGGTGTTGCACACATCCCCACAAAATGCATATCATTTGATAGATCTCCTCATGCTGAACAACATTGCCTCTAGAACTATTGCTGTCAATCAAACCGTTCATTAAATATTCACGAATATGTTAAAAACCTACTTTTGCGAACTAGTCCCTGGTTTTTCGCCCGATCGGAACCAGACCAGTCTAGGACAATTCTCTGGACTCTCTAGATCAATAATTATCGAAAAAAAGTTGAACTTTTGCATTTGGGTGGCTGTAATAGGGTCATTTAGAAAATGGGCGTGTCAAAATACACTCAAATGCCTATAAATCATAAATAAAAAATCAGAACTTCACAAAAATTGGTGAGCATATGTGTCATAACATGGTGAAGAACCATGCAAAGTTTCATGGAGATCGGACCATAGGTGGCGCTATAACTGTTAAAAAGCTTCAAAACCATATATTTCCTATGGTAAATTGCCTGTATTAGCTGTAAATGGTCTTTTCCATCTACGATCATATAAAGTTCATATCATAATGTTTAAAACCATCATAAATCATTATAGAATGTGGCATATCATGGTAAATCATCCTATAACATGGTAAATCAAGGTAAACTAAGATAAATCATGGTAAACTATGGTGAATCATGCTAGAATCATATTAAATCATACTAGAATGTGTTCAATTCTGGTAAACCATGCTAGAGAAGGGTAAATCATGGTGAATCATACTAAAACTTGGTATATCATGGTAAACTATGGTAAATCATGCTAGATTCATGGTAAATCATACTGGAACATGGTAAATCATGAAAAATCACACAAAAATTTGGTATATCATGGTAAATCATGCTAAAACAAGGTCTATTCCATCCATGATGTCAGTGGTTAAATGCTTGCTACATGAAACTTAATGTCTTTTGATGCTTTTGAGCTTAACTGCCTTAACTGCCTTAACTGCTTGAACACCGCTAAATGCTGCTTGCAGCTTTAATTATTATTATTTTTCTTCTGCCGTAAAACGCATCGTGCAGACCAAACCGTAAGTGCTGGAGCTCTGAAACTTTGTCAGATGGTAGTACAAAAATCGAGGAGAGGTTCAGAGATTATGACCCCGATTGGCCAATAGGTGGCGCTACAGCGATCAATTGCGCGAAACTGCTCATAACTCCTAGACCGTATGTCGTAGACTCAAGTGTCTTATATCATTGGAAAGCTGGACTCCTGACTTAAAAAACGTATATCTCCGATTTCATTTCCGCCATGATAGATTTTCCGCCATTTTGAATTTTGTCGAAAAACTACTTTTGCGAACTAGTCCCTGGTTTTTCGCCCGATCGGAACCAAACCAGTGCCAAAATGTTCTCTGGAGTCTGAATATCAATAATTATCAAAAAAAAGTTGAAATTTTGATTCACTTTCGCTAGGGGGCACAAAATGAACGTTGTGGGCGGAGCCTATTTTACTAAAATGGCTATAACTCAAGAAGTAAATAAGATAGCTTCACCAAACTCGGTACACATGTGAATGAGTTGATTTTGAGGTCACAGTAAAAAAACCGCGTCGATCTAACACTAGGTGGCGCTATAACATTAAAAAAACATAAAAGGGGGTGTGGCCACCTGACCGTTAGTCCGATTGACCTGAAAATTGGTATGCAGTGTCTTGGTCCAAGGCCCCATGTATGTGTAAAAGGATATTGGCGTATCTCAAAAAACATGGCCGCCATCGGCCAATAAATTTGAGCACCTGTGAGACGAGGTTAACGGAGGCCAATCGGAACGAAACTCAATGGGCATGTTCGACTCATGGCCCAAGAGGTCTGTAAGAGTTTTGAAAGAAATCGGCCACTAGTTGGCGCTAACGACTTTTACGGCTCTGTAATCACGTGGTGTTGCACACATCCCCACAAAATGCATATCATTTGATAGATCTCCTCATGATGAACAACTTTGCCTCTAGAACCATTGCTGTCAATCAAACCGTTCATTAAATATTCACGAATATGTTAAAAACCTACTTTTGCGAACTAGTCCCTGGTTTTTCGCCCGATCGGAACCAGACCAGTCTAGGACAATTCTCTGGACTCTCTAGATTAATAATTATCAAAAAAAGTTGAAATTTGGCATTTGGTTGGCTATAACAGGGTCATTTATAAAATGGGCGTGGCAAAATATAGTCAAAAGCCTATAAATCCTATACGAAAACTCAGAACTTCACAAAAATTGGTGAGCATATGTGACATAACATCCTTAAAAACCATGCCAAATTTTATGGAGATCGGACCATAGGTGGCGCTATAACTGTTAAAAAGCTTTGAAACAATGTATTTCCTATGGCAAATTGCCTGTATTTGCTGTAAATGGTGTTTTGCATTTATTATCATGTAATGTTCATATCATAATGTTCAAAACCAGTGCAGTACAATTCTCTGGACTCTCTAGATCAATAATTATCAGAAAAGTTATAACTTCTTCATTTGGATGGCTATAATAGGGTCACTTCAATATGAAGCCTTTACCAAGAAAGCCTATATATCTTCAATGAATGCTCAGATCTTCTTAAAAACAAGTCAGAACATGTGACTCTAAATAAGATAAGAAATAATGCATCTATAACAGTTAAAAACGTTAAAGTTATAACATAATGGCATATTAAGCCAATAAGTGGTATTCTACTGCCCCCTGCTGTTTAAAATAGTCATTTTGTCATGCTACTAACTAATATAATTCTATAATTGTTATTTAGACTTTATAAAATCACTATTTTAACATTTACACTCACATTTAGTCAAAATTCATCTATTGAAGTATTGCTACTGACTATTGTGGCACATTGAGAAATGTGAATCCTGAAGGAGACTTGCAGTAAACATTTTTTTCCATCAAATAGTTCAAATGTCTGTATCTAGAACAGAATGTGTGTGTGTAGTCCTATATTTCTGAATAAATGCTGAATAATCGGATTAATAGATTACAAAGACATTATGTGAAATGCTTATAGACCATTAAAGTATATTTTCATAATGACACATCCCAATAGCATTGAAAAAATCAACAAAAACATTTGTCTTTGTGTGTTTGTGTGTGTGTGTGTGTGTGTGTGTGTGTGTGTGTGTGTGTGTGTGTGTGTGTGTGTGTGTGTGTGTGTGTGTGTTTGTGTGTGTGTGTGTGTGTGTGTGTGTGTGTGTGTGTTTGTGTAAGCATATGTCTAAATAAGATACCTGTGAAAACACTTTATTAATAAGTATAATGGCCAGCAGAGGGCAGTAGAATACCACTTATTGGCTCAGTTTCATTTTGACAGACTTGATTTTCATCACTATTCTACACTAAAGCAAACCTGTTTTTCCATGTTAACTATTATAAGACAATCATTTTTTTGTCAGTTTATCACTTCATGGCTATTGACACTTCACATCAATGCTAGCAATGTGGTAAATCATGGTAAATCACGATAGAAACATGGTAAATCATAGTAAATAATACTATTACATGGAGTATCATGGCAAATCATGCTAGCAATGTGATGAATCATGGTAAATCATGCTACAATCCTGGTAAATCATTCTAGAATGTGGTATATTATGGTAAATCATTCTATAACATGGTAAATCATGGTAAATCATTCTATAACATGGTAAATCATGGTTAACTATGATAAATCATGCTAGAATCATATTAAATCCTACTAGAATGTGTTCAATTGTGGTAAACCATGCAAGAGCAGGGTAAATCATGGTGAATCATACTAGAACTTGGTATATCATGGTAAACTATGGTAAATCATGCTAGATTCATGGTAAATCATACTGGAACATGGTAAATCATGAAAAATCATGCTAAAATTTGGTATATCATGGTAAATCATGCTAAAACAAGGTCTATTCCATCTATGATGTCAGTGTTTCATGCTTGCTACATGAAACTTAATGTCTTTTGATGCTTTTGAGCTTAACTGCCTTAACTGCCTTAACTGCTTGAACACCGCTAAATGCTGCTTGCAGCTTTAATTATTAGGGGCCAAGCACCGAAGGTGCGGAGGCACCTATTGTATCTGTTCCGGTTCTTATTAGGGGCCAAGCACCGAAGGTGCGGAGGCACCTATTGTATCTGTTCCGGTTCTTATTATTAGGGGCCAAGCACCGAAGGTGCGGAGGCACCTATTGTATCTGTTCCGGTTCTTATTATTAGGGGCCAAGCACCGAAGGTGCGGAGGCACCTATTGTATCTGTTCTGGTTCTTATTATTAGGGGCCAAGCACCGAAGGTGCGGAGGCACCTATTGTATCTGTTCCGGTTCTTATTATTATTCTTCTTCTTCTTCTTCTTCTTCTTCTTCTTCTTCCGACTGGGCGTCTATGGCAGCCCATAGAACCGTGTCCGGGAAAGTTGTTTTGGTTTGACATTCTGATAGAGGACAGTCCCAACATCAATTGCACCAATTTTGGTGTCTCTAACTCATTGCCTCTAGCGCCACCACCTGTCCAAAGTTTCACTTTTATTATGCTAATAACTTTTGAACCGTTAGGCCTATCAACAAAATTCTTTTTTCCTCTGATTCCTGAGCTCATGACGATTCGATCGCACCCTATGACGTCATTTTCCGTCATAAAAATATGGCCGCCATTTTGAATTGTCCAAAAAAACTACTTTTGCGAACTCGTCCTAGACGGTTTGTCCGATTCTCACCAAAATCGCACCAGATCATCTCCAGGCATTGGCGACAAAAAGTTATGGAATTCAAGTCGATTCATCAAACCGCTTTTGATAAACGCGCAAACAAATTTTACGTAGCGCTTGCGAAAACAGACGTAAGGCTGTATCTCCGCAACGCTTAATCGTATTCAGACCAAACTTGGTACATGTCATCACAAGCATGACTTGAGGCTACATGCTGCGTTTCGGCGCAGCGCCACCTACTGGTCCGGAGATATGAAAAACGGCTATTTTCGCTCATAACTTCTGAACGGTTTGTCCAAAAATCATAAAAGTGGTCTCTGTAGATTCAGGGCGTCATGCCGAGTCGACTGATATTAAATTTTCCCAGATCGGCCATTTTGGCTGTCGGCCATTTTGAATTATGTGCTAAAATGCTGTATTTTTTGAACGCATGAACGAATTGTTACGAAACTCGGTATGGGTCATCGGTACGATGCCCTGAAGGAGCCTGAGAAGTTTCGAAACAGCGCCACCTAGTGGTAAAATTTATTTTTCAAATACTTATAACTCTGGCTGTGGTTGACTTATTTTCACGGGAGTCATCTCGTTGAGGTCCTGAATTCTTGCCGAGTCCACAGATACCAAACATGCTAGGTTTCAACTTACGGTTTGTGTAGCGTTGTGATTTAGCGCTTAAAAAACATTTGCCGATATCTTCGAAACCGCTAGTCCGATCGAGACGAAACCACCGTCAGAAGTTTGGAACCATAGCTTGTTAACTATATGTGAGAGCCCAAATGCCAAAATATTGATGGTAAGGGGTAGTAAAATCAAATCAAAGTCACGTGTCAGTCATTTTTGATGCTTTTTTTCATATAAATGTCTAAAACTCCGAAGCGAATTGAGATATTTTCACCAAATTTGGCACACACATGTATGGGCTCATTCCAAGGACACATGAAAAAAAATTGTGAGATTTTGCCTCTTGGTGGCGCTATAATAGAACAAAACATGAAAATCCCATTGATTTCAATGCAGTTTTGTGATGTGAAATGCTATACTTAATGAACACATTGCTGTAACATTATGAAACTCAGAATTTGTTACCAGCACCTTGCCTTGAAGGTACTCAAAAGATTTCAAGACAGCGCCACCTGTTGGTCAAAAGTTAAAATTACATTTCCAAAAATGCTAATAACTTTTTTTTAAAATGTGCTTATTGTAATGACACTGGTCTTAATAGATTCCTTGGGTCATGCCGAGAACATAGATACCAAGTTTGACGTATTTGGACGAACTTCCTGTCCGCCATCTTTATTTACTTTCAAAACCTTCTTTTTCGAACTTCTCCTAGACCATTCGTCCGATTTTCACCAAAATCGAATCGTGTCATCTCCATACCGTGCCGACTAAAAGTTATGGATTTCGTGACGATAGACGAAACCGTTTTCGTATACCGCAGCAGCAAAGTTGAGACATGCTGCCAAAATGACTATTAAGTCTTTATCTCTGCAATGCCTTGATATTTTGACACCAAACTTTGTATGTGTCATTGTCACCTCACTCTGACCACATCACATCGATTTCGTAACTGCGCCACCTATTGGTCGAAAGTGATAATCCATTAAATCATCTTAAAAGTTACTGTATATATGATTTTTTAGCCATTTGCCTAAATTCATCTTTAAATGTCTTTAATTGCTCCTTACTGCAGTTGGTCTGCCACTCCCACCCATGATGGCATCTGTTGCCGCTTCTTGCGCTTGGCCCCGGTAATGGCTGCTTGCAGCTATATTTATTAGGGGCCAAGCACCGAAGGTGCGGAGGCACCTATTGTATCTGTTCCGGTTCTTATTATTATTATTATTATTCTTCTTCTTCCGACTGGGCGTCTATGGCAGCCCCTAGAACCGTGTCCGGGAAAGTTGTTCCGGTTTGACATTCTGATAGAGGACAGTCCCAACAGTAATTGCACCAATTTTGGTGTCTCTAACTCATTGCCTCTAGCGCCACCACCTGTCCAAAGTTTCACTTTTATTATGCTAATAACTTTTGAACCGTTAGGCCTATCAACAAAATTCTTTTTTCCTCTGATTCCTGAGCTCATGACGATTCGATCGCACCCTATGACGTCATTTTCCGTCATAAAAATATGGCCGCCATTTTGAATTGTCCAAAAAACCTACTTTTGCGAACTCGTCCTAGACGGTTTGTCCGATTCTCACCAAAATTGCACCAGATCATCTCCAGGCAGTGCCGACAAAAAGTTATGGAATTCAAGTCGATTTGTCTAACCACTTTCGATAAACGCGCAAACAAATTTTACGTAGCGCTTGCGAAAACAGACGTAAGGCTGTTTCTCCGCAACGCTTAATCGTATTCAGACCAAACTTGGTACATGTCGTCACAAGTATGACCTGAGGCTACATGCTGCGTTTCGGCGCAGCGCCACCTACTGGTCCGGAGATATGAAAAACGGCTATTTTCGCTCATAACTTCTGAACGGTTTGTCCAAAAATCATAAAAGTGGTCTCTGTAGATTCAGGGCGTCATGCCAAGTCGACTGATATCGAATTTTCCCAGATCGGCCATTTTGGCTGTCGGCCATTTTGAATTATGTGCTAAAATGCTGTATTTTTTGAACGCATGAACGAATTGTTACGAAACTCGGTATGGGTCATCGGTACGATGCCCTGAAGGAGCCTGAGAAGTTTCGAAACAGCGCCACCTAGTGGTAAAATTTATTTTTCAAATGCTTATAACTCTGGCTGTGGTTGACTTATTTTCACGGGAGTCATCTCGTTGAGGTCCTGAATCCTTGCCGAGTCCACAGATACCAAACATGCTAGGTTTCAACTTACGGTTTGTGTAGCGTTGTGATTTAGCGCTTAAAAAACATTTGCCGATATCTTCGAAACTGCTAGTCCGATCGAGACGAAACCACCGTCAGAAGTTTGGAACCATAGCTTGTTAACTATATATGAGAGCCCAAATGCCAAAATATTGATGGTAAGGGGTAGTAAAATCAAATCAAAGTCACGTGTCAGTCATTTTTGATGCTTTTTTTCATATAAATGTCTAAAACTCTGAAGCAAATTGAGATATTTTCACCAAATTTGGCACACACATGTATGGGCTCATTCCAAGGACACATGAAAAAATTTTTTGAGATTTTGCCTCTTGGTGGCGCTATAATAGAACAAAACATGAAAATCCCATTGATTTCAATGCAGTTTTGTGATGTGAAATGCTATACTTAATGAACACATTGCTGTAACATTATGAAACTCAGAATTTGTTACCAGCACCTTGCCTTGAAGGTACTCAAAAGATTTCAAGACAGCGCCACCTGTTGGTCAAAAGTTAAAATTACATTTCCAAAAATGCTAATAACTTTTTTTTTAAATGTGCTTATTGTAATGACACTGGTCTTAATAGATTCCTTGGGTCATGCCGAGAACATAGATACCAAGTTTGACGTATTTGGACGAACTTCCTGTCCGCCATCTTTATTTACTTTCAAAACCTTCTTTTTCGAACTTCTCCTAGACCATTCGTCCGATTTTCACCAAAATCGAATCGTGTCATCTCCATACCGTGCCGACTAAAAGTTATGGATTTCGTGACGATAGACGAAACCGTTTTCGTATACCGCAGCAGCAAAGTTGAGACATGCTGCCAAAATGACTATTAAGTCTTTATCTCTGCAATGCCTTGATATTTTGACACCAAACTTTGTATGTGTCATTGTCACCTCACTCTGACCACATCACATCGATTTCGTAACTGCGCCACCTATTGGTCGAAAGTGATAATCCATTAAATCATCTTAAAAGTTACTGTATATATGATTTTTTAGCCATTTGCCTAAATTCATCTTTAAATGTCTTTAATTGCTCCTTGCTGCTGTCGGTCTGAAACTTCCAGCCATGTTGGCATGTCTTGTCGTCTGCGTTTGCGCTTGGCCCCGGAATGGCTGCTTGCAGCTATATTTAGGGGCCAAGCACCGAAGGTGCGGAGGCACCTATTGTATCTGTTCCGGTTCTTATTATTAGGGGCCAAGCACCGAAGGTGCGGAGGCACCTATTGTATCTGTTCCGGTTCTTATTAGGGGCCAAGCACCGAAGGTGCGGAGGCACCTATTGTATCTGTTCCGGTTCTTATTATTATTATTATTCTTCTTCTTCTTCTTCTTCTTCTTCTTCCGACTGGGCGTCTATGGCAGCCCATAGAACCGTGTCCGGGAAAGTTGTTTTGGTTTGACATTCTGATAGAGGACAGTCCCAACATCAATTGCACCAATTTTGGTGTCTCTAACTCATTGCCTCTAGCGCCACCACCTGTCCAAAGTTTCACTTTTATTATGCTAATAACTTTTGAACCGTTAGGCCTATCAACAAAATTCTTTTTTCCTCTGATTCCTGAGCTCATGACAATTCGATCGCACCCTATGACGTCATTTTCCGTCATAAAAATATGGCCGCCATTTTGAATTGTCCAAAAAACCTACTTTTGCGAACTCGTCCTAGACGGTTTGTCCGATTCTCACCAAAATCGCACCAGATCATCTCCAGGCATTGGCGACAAAAAGTTATGGAATTCAAGTCGATTCGTCAAACCGCTTTCGATAAACGCGCAAACAAATTTTACATAGCGCTTGCGAAAACAGACGTAAGGCTGTATCTCCGCAACGCTTAATCGTATTCAGACCAAACTTGGTACATGTCATCACAAGCATGACCTGAGGCTACATGCTGCGTTTCGGCGCAGCGCCACCTACTGGTCCGGAGATATGAAAAACGGCTATTTTCGCTCATAACTTCTGAACGGTTTGTTCAAAAATCATAAAAGTGGTCTCTGTAGATTCAGGGCGTCATGCCGAGTCGACTGATATCGAATTTTCCCAGATCGGCCATTTTGGCTATCGGCCATTTTGAATTATGTGCTAAAATGCTGTATTTTTTCAACGCATGAACGAATTGTTACGAAACTCGGTATGGGTCATCTGTACGATGCCCTGAAGGAGCCTGAGAAGTTTCGAAACAGCGCCACCTAGTGGTAAAATTTATTTTTCAAATGCTTATAACTCTGGCTGTGGTTGACTTATTTTCACGGGAGTCATCTCGTTGAGGTCCTGAATCCTTGCCGAGTCCACAGATACCAAACATGCTAGGTTTCGACTTACGGTTTGTGTAGCGTTGTGATTTAGCGCTTAAAAAACATTTGCCGATATCTTCGAAACCGCTAGTCCGATCGAGACGAAACCACCGTCAGAAGTTTGGAACCATAGCTTGTTAACTAAATGTGAGAGCCCAAATGCCAAAATATTGATGGTAAGGGGTAGTAAAATCAAATCAAAGTCACGTGTCAGTCATTTTTGAAGCTTTTTTTCATATAAATGTCTAAAACTCCGAAGCGAATTGAGATATTTTCACCAAATTTGGCACACACATGTATGGGCTCATTCCAAGGACACAAGAAAAAAATTGTGGGATTTTGCCTCTTGGTGGCGCTATAATAGAACAAAACATGAAAATCCCATTGATTTCAATGCAGTTTTGTGATGTGAAATGCTATACTTAATGAACACATTGCTGTAACATTATGAAACTCAGAATTTGTTACCAGCACCTTGCCTTGAAGGTACTCAAGAGATTTCAAGACAGCGCCACCTGTTGGTCAAAAGTTAAAATTACATTTCCAAAAATGCTAATAACTTTTTTTAAAATGTGCTTATTGTAATGACACTGGTCTTAATAGATTCCTTGGGTCATGCCGAGAACATAGATACCAAGTTTGACGTATTTGGACAAACTTCCTGTCCGCCATCTTTATTTACTTTCAAAACCTTCTTTTTCGAACTTCTCCTAGACCATTCGTCCGATTTTCACCAAAATCGAATCGTGTCATCTCCATACCGTGCCGACTAAAAGTTATGGATTTCGTGACGATAGACGAAACCTTTTTCGTATACCGCAGCAGCAAAGTTGAGACATGCTGCCAAAATGACTATTAAGTCTTTATCTCTGCAATGCCTTGATATTTTGACACCAAACTTTGTATGTGTCATTGTCACCTCACTCTGACCACATCACATCGATTTCGTAACTGCGCCACCTATTGTTCGAAAGTGATAATCCATTAAATCATCTTAAAAGTTACTGTATATATGATTTTTTAGCCATTTGCCTAAATTCATCTTTAAATGTCTTTAATTTCTCCTTGCTGCTGTCGGTCTGAAACTTCCAGCCATGTTGGCATGTCTTGTCGTCTGCGTTTGCGCTTGGCCCCGGAATGGCTGCTTGCAGCTATATTTAGGGGCCAAGCACCGAAGGTGCGGAGGCACCTATTGTATCTGTTCCGGTTCTTATTATTATTATTATTATTCTTCTTCTTCTTCCGACTGGGCGTCTATGGCAGCCCCTAGAACCGTGTCCGGGAAAGTTGTTCCGGTTTGACATTCTGATAGAGGACAGTCCCAACAGTAATTGCACCAATTTTGGTGTCTCTTACTCATTGCCTCTAGCGCCACCACCTGTCCAAAGTTTCACTTTTATTATGCTAATAACTTTTGAACCGTTTGGCCTATCAACAAAATTATTTTTTCCTCTGATTCCTGAGCTCATGACGATTCGATCGCACCCTATGACGTCATTTTCCGTCATAAAAATATGGCCGCCATTTTGAATTGTCCAAAAAACCTACTTTTGCGAACTCGTCCTAGACGGTTTGTCCGATTCTCACCAAAATCGCACCAGATCATCTCCAGGCATTGGCAACAAAAAGTTATGGAATTCAAGTCGATTCGTCAAACCGCTTTCGATAAACGCGCAAACAAATTTTACGTAGCGCTTGCGAAAACAGACGTAAGGCTGTATCTCCGCAACGCTTAATCGTATTCAGACCAAACTTGGTACATGTCATCACAAGCATGACCTGAGGCTACATGCTGCGTTTCGGCGCAGCGCCACCTACTGGTCCGGAGATATGAAAAACGGCTATTTTCGCTCATAACTTCTGAACGGTTTGTCCAAAAATCATAAAAGTGGTCTCTGTAGATTCAGGGCGTCATGCCGAGTCGACTGATATCGAATTTTCCCAGATCGGCCATTTTGGCTGTCGGCCATTTTGAATTATGTGCTAAAATGCTGTATTTTTTGAACGCATGAACGAATTGTTACGAAACTCGGTATGGGTCATCGGTACGATGCCCTGAAGGAGCCTGAGAAGTTTCGAAACAGCGCCACCTAGTGGTAAAATTTATTTTTCAAATGCTTATAACTCTGGCTGTGGTTGACTTATTTTCACGGGAGTCATCTCGTTGAGGTCCTGAAACCTTGCCGAGTCCACAGATACCAAACATGCTAGGTTTCGACTTACGGTTTGTGTAGCGTTGTGATTTAGCGCTTAAAAAACATTTGCCGATATCTTCGAAACCGCTAGTCCGATCGAGACGAAACCACCGTCAGAAGTTTGGAACCATAGCTTGTTAACTATATGTGAGAGCCCAAATGCCAAAATATTGATGGTAAGGGGTAGTAAAATCAAATCAAAGTCACGTGTCAGTCATTTTTGATGCTTTTTTTCATATAAATGTCTAAAACTCCGAAGCGAATTGAGATATTTTCACCAAATTTGGCACACACACGTATGGGCTCATTCCAAGGACACATGAAAAAAAATTGTGAGATTTTGCCTCTTGGTGGCGCTATAATAGAACAAAACATGAAAATCCCATTGATTTCAATGCAGTTTTGTGATGTGAAATGCTATACTTAATGAACACATTGCTGTAACATTATGAAACTCAGAATTTGTTACCAGCACCTTGCCTTGAAGGTACTCAAAAGATTTCAAGACAGCGCCACCTGTTGGTCAAAAGTTAAAATAACATTTCCAAAAATGCTAATAACTTTTTTTTAAATGTGCTTATTGTAATGACACTGGTCTTAATAGATTCCTTGGGTCATGCCGAGAACATAGATACCAAGTTTGACGTATTTGGACGAACTTCCTGTCCGCCATCTTTATTTACTTTCAAAACCTTCTTTTTCGAACTTCTCCTAGACCATTCGTCCGATTTTCACCAAAATCGAATCGTGTCATCTCCATACCGTGCCGACTAAAAGTTATGGATTTTGTGACGATAGATGAAACCGTTTTCGTATACCGCAGCAGCAAAGTTGAGACATGCTGCCAAAATGACTATTAAGTCTTTATCTCTGCAATGCCTTGATATTTTGACACCAAACTTTGTATGTGTCATTGTCACCTCACTCTGACCACATCACATCGATTTCGTAACTGCGCCACCTATTGGTCGAAAGTGATAATCCATTAAATCATCTTAAAAGTTACTGTATATATGATTTTTTAGCCATTTGCCTAAATTCATCTTTAAATGTCTTTAATTGCTCCTTGCTGCTGTCGGTCTGAAACTTCCAGCCATGTTGGCATGTCTTGTCGTCTGCGTTTGCGCTTGGCCCCGGAATGGCTGCTTGCAGCTATATTTATTATTATTATTCTTCTTCCGACTGGGCGTCTATGACAGCCCCTAGAACCGTGTCCGGGAAAGTTGTTCCGGTTTGACATTCTGATAGAGGACAGTCCCAACAGTAATTGCACCAATTTTGGTGTCTCTAACTCATTGCCTCTAGCGCCACCACCTGTCCAAAGTTTCACTTTTATTATGCTAATAACTTTTGAACCGTTAGGCCTATCAACAAAATTCTTTTTTCCTCTGATTCCTGAGCTCATGACGATTCGATCGCACCCTATGACGTCATTTTCCGTCATAAAAATATGTCCGCCATTTTGAATTGTCCAAAAAACCTACTTTTGCAAACTCGTCCTAGACGGTTTGTCCGATTCTCACCAAAATTGCACCAGATCATCTCCAGGCAGTGCCGACAAAAAGTTATGGAATTCAAGTTGATTCGTCAAACCGCTTTCGATAAACGCGCAAACAAATTTTACGTAGCGCTTGCGAAAACAGACGTAAGGCTGTATCTCCGCAACGCTTAATCGTATTCAGACCAAACTTGGTACATGTCATCACAAGCATGACCTGAGGCTACATGCTGCGTTTCGGCGCAGCGCCACCTACTGGTCCGGAGATATGAAAAACGGCTATTTTCGCTCATAACTTCTGAACGGTTTGTCCAAAAATCATAAAAGTGGTCTCTGTAGATTCAGGGCGTCATGCCGAGTCGACTGATATCCAATTTTCCCAGATCGGCCATTTTGGCTGTCGGCCATTTTGAATTATGTGCTAAAATGCTGTATTTTTTGAACGCATGAACGAATTGTTACGAAACTCGGTATGGGTCATCGGTACGATGCCCTGAAGGAGCCTGAGAAGTTTCGAAACAGCGCCACCTAGTGGTAACATTTATTTTTCAAATGCTTATAACTCTGGCTGTGGTTGACTTATTTTCACGGGAGTCATCTCGTTGAGGTCCTGAATCCTTGCCGAGTCCACAGATACCAAACATGCTAGGTTTCGACTTACGGTTTGTGTAGCGTTGTGATTTAGCGCTTAAAAAACATTTGCCGATATCTTCGAAACCGCTAGTCCGATCGAGACGAAACCACCGTCAGAAGTTTGGAACCATAGCTTGTTAACTATATGTGAGAGCCCAAATGCCAAAATATTGATGGTAAGGGGTAGTAAAATCAAATCAAAGTCACGTGTCAGTCATTTTTGATGCTTTTTTTCATATAAATGTCTAAAACTCCGAAGCGAATTGAGATATTTTCACCAAATTTGGCACACATATGTATGGGCTCATTCCAAGGACACATGAAAAAAAATGTGAGATTTTGCCTCTTGGTGGCGCTATAATAGAACAAAACATGAAAATCCCATTGATTTCTATGCAGTTTTGTGATGTGAAATGCTATACTTAATGAACACATTGCTGTAACATTATGAAACTCAGAATTTGTTACCAGCACCTTGCCTTGAAGGTACTCAAAAGATTTCAAGACAGCGCCACCTGTTGGTCAAAAGTTAAAATAACATTTCCAAAAATGCTAATAACTTTTTTTAAAATGTGCATATTGCAATGACACTGGTCTTAATAGATTCCTTGGGTCATGCCGAGAACATAGATACCAAGTTTGACGTATTTGGACGAACTTCCTGTCCGCCATCTTTATTTACTTTCAAAACCTTCTTTTTCGAACTTCTCCTAGACCATTCGTCCGATTTTCACCAAAATCGAATCGTGTCATCTCCATACCGCGCCGACTAAAAGTTATGGATTTTGTGACGATAGACGAAACCGTTTTCGTATACCGCAGCAGCAAAGTTGAGACATGCTGCCAAAATGACTATTAAGTCTTTATCTCTGCAATGCCTTGATATTTTGACACCAAACTTTGTATGTGTCATTGTCACCTCACTCTGACCACATCACATCGATTTCGTAACTGCGCCACCTATTGGTCGAAAGTCATAATCCATTAAATCATCTTAAAAGTTACTGTATATATGATTTTTTAGCCATTTGCCTAAATTCATCTTTAAATGTCTTTAATTGCTCCTTGCTGCTGTCGGTCTGAAACTTCCAGCCATGTTGGCATGTCTTGTCGTCTGCGTTTGCGCTTGGCCCCGGAATGGCTGCTTGTTAGGGGCCAAGCACCGAAGGTGCGAAGGCACCTATTGTATCTGTTCCGGTTCTTATTATTATTATTATTAGGGGCCAAGCACCGAAGGTGCGGAGGCACCTATTGTATCTGTTCCGGTTCTTATTATTAGGGGCCAAGCACCGAAGGTGCGGAGGCACCTATTGTATCTGTTCCGGTTCTTATTATTATTATTATTCTTCTTCTTCTTCTTCTTCTTCTTCTTCTTCTTCCGACTGGGCGTCTATGGCAGCCCATAGAACCGTGTCCGGGAAAGTTGTTTTGGTTTGACATTCTGATAGAGGACAGTCCCAACATCAATTGCACCAATTTTGGTGTCTCTAACTCATTGCCTCTAGCGCCACCACCTGTCCAAAGTTTCACTTTTATTATGCTAATAACTTTTGAACCGTTTGGCCTATCAACAAAATTCTTTTTTCCTCTGATTCCTGAGCTCATGACGATTCGATCGCACCCTATGACGTCATTTTCCGTCATAAAAATATGGCCGCCATTTTGAATTGTCCAAAAAACCTACTTTTGCGAACTCGTCCTAGGCGGTTTGTCCGATTCTCACCAAAATTGCACCAGATCATCTCCAGGCAGTTCCGACAAAAAGTTATGGAATTCAAGTTGATTCGTCAAACCACTTTCGATAAACGCGCAAACAAATTTTACGTAGCGCTTGCGAAAACAGACGTAAGGCTGTATCTCCGCAACGCTTAATCGTATTTAGACCAAACTTGGTAGATGTCATCACAAGCATGACCTGAGGCTACATGCTGCGTTTCGGCGCAGCGCCACCTACTGGTCCGGAGATATGAAAAACGGCTATTTTCGCTTATAACTTCTGAACGGTTTGTCCAAAAATCATAAAAGTGGTCTCTGTAGATTCAGGGCGTCATGCCGAGTCGACTGATATCGAATTTTCCCAGATCGGCCATTTTGGCTGTCGGCCATTTTGAATTATGTGCTAAAATGCTGTATTATTTGAACGCATGAACGAATTGTTACGAAACTCGGTATGGGTCATCGGTACGATGCCCTGAAGGAGCCTGAGAAGTTTCGAAACAGCGCCACCTAGTGGTAAAATTTATTTTTCAAATGCTTATAACTCTGGCTGTGGTTGATTTATTTTCACGGGAGTCATCTCGTTGAGGTCCTGAATCCTTGCCGAGTCCAGAGATACCAAATATGCTAGGTTTCGACTTATGGTTTGTGTAGCGTTGTGATTTAGCGCTTAAAAAACATTTGCCGATATCTTCGAAACCGTTAGTCCGATCGAGACGAAACCACCGTCAGAAGTTTGGAACCATAGCTTGTTAACTAAATGTGAGAGCCCAAATGCCAAAATATTGATGCTAAGGGGTAGTAAAATCAAATCAAAGTCACGTGTCAGTGATTTTTGACGCTTTTTTTCATATAAATGTCTAAAACTCCGAAGCGAATTGAGATATTTTCACCAAATTTGGCACACACATGTATGGGCTCATTCCAAGGACACATGAAAAAAAATTGTGAGATTTTGCCTCTTGGTGGCGCTATAATAGAACAAAACATGAAAATCCCATTGATTTCAATGCAGTTTTGTGATGTGAAATGCTATACTTAATGAACACATTGCTGCAACATTATGAAACTCAGAATTTGTTACCAGCACCTTGCCTTGAAGGTACTCAAAAGATTTCAAGACAGCGCCACCTGTTGGTCAAAAGTTAAAATTACATTTCCAAAAATGCTAATAACTTTTTTTAAAATGTGCTTATTGTAATGACACTGGTCTTAATAGATTCCTTGGGTCATGCCGAGAACATAGATACCAAGTTTGACGTATTTGGACGAACTTCCTGTCCGCCATCTTTATTTAATTTCAAAACCTTCTTTTTCGAACTTCTCCTAGACCATTCGTCCGATTTTCACCAAAATCGAATCGTGTCATCTCCATACCGTGCCGACCAAAAGTTATGGATTTCGTGACGATAGACGAAACCGTTTTCGTATACCGCAGCAGCAAAGTTGAGACATGCTGCCAAAATGACTATTAAGTCTTTATCTCTGCAATGCCTTGATATTTTGACACCAAACTTTGTATGTGTCATTGTCACCTCACTCTGACCACATCACATCGATTTCGTAACTGCGCCACCTATTGGTCGAAAGTGATAATCCATTAAATCATCTTAAAAGTTACTGTATATATGATTTTTTAGCCATTTGCCTAAATTCATCTTTAAATGTCTTTAATTGCTCCTTGCTGCAGTTGGTCTGCCACTCCCACCCATGATGGCATCTGTTGCCGCTTCTTGCGCTTGGCCCCGGTAATGGCTGCTTGCAGCTATATTTATTATTCTTCTTCTTCTTCTTCCGACTGGGCGTCTATGGCAGCCCCTAGAACCGTGTCCGGGAAAGTTGTTTTGGTTTGACATTCTGATAGAGGACAGTCCCAACATCAATTGCACCAATTTTGGTGTCTCTAACTCATTGCCTCTAGCGCCACCACCTGTCCAAAGTTTCACTTTTATTATGCTAATAACTTTTGAACCGTTAGGCCTATCAACAAAATTATTTTTTCCTCTGATTCCTGAGCTCATGATGATTCGATCGCACCCTATGACGTCATTTTCCGTCATAAAAATATGGCCGCCATTTTGAATTGTCCAAAAAACCTACTTTTGCGAACTCGTCCTAGACGGTTTGTCCGATTCTCACCAAAATCGCACCAGATCATCTCCAGGCATTGGCGACAAAAAGTTATGGAATTCAAGTCGATTCGTCAAACCGCTTTCGATAAACGCGCAAACAAATTTTACGTAGTGCTTGCGAAAACAGACGTAAGGCTGTATCTCCGCAACGCTTAATCGTATTCAGACCAAACTTGGTACATGTCATCACAAGCATGACCTGAGGCTACATGCTGCGTTTCGGCGCAGCGCCACCTACTGGTCCGGAGATATGAAAAACGGCTATTTTCGCTCATAACTTCTGAACGGTTTGTCCAAAAATCATAAAAGTGGTATCTGTAGATTCAGGGCGTCATGCCGAGTCGACTGATATCGAATTTTCCCAGATCGGCCATTTTGGCTGTCGGCCATTTTGAATTATGTGCTAAAATGCTGTATTTTTTGAACGCATGAACGAATTGTTACGAAACTCGGTATGGGTCATCGGTACGATGCCCTGAAGGAGCCTGAGAAGTTTCGAAACAGCGCCACCTAGTGGTAAAATTTATTTTTCAAATGCTTATAACTCTGGCTGTGGTTGACTTATTTTCACGGGAGTCATCTCGTTGAGGTCCTGAATCCTTGCCGAGTCCACAGATACCAAACATGCTAGGTTTCAACTTACGGTTTGTGTAGCGTTGTGATTTAGCGCTTAAAAAACATTTGCCGATATCTTCGAAACCGCTTGTCCGATCGAGACGAAACCACCGTCAGAAGTTTGGAACCATAGCTTGTTAACTATATGTAAAAGCCCAAATGCCAAAATATTGATGCTAAGGGGTAGTAAAACCAAATCAAAGTCACGTGTCAGTCATTTTTGATGCTTTTTTTCATATAAATGTCTAAAACTCCGAAGCGAATTGAGATATTTTCACCAAATTTGGCACACACATGTATGGGCTCATTCCAAGGACACATGAAAAAAAATTGTGAGATTTTGCCTCTTGGTGGCGCTATAATAGAACAAAACATGAAAATCCCATTGATTTCAATGCAGTTTTGTGATGTGAAATGCTATACTTAATGAACACATTGCTGTAACATTATGAAACTCAGAATTTGTTACCAGCACCTTGCCTTGAAGGTACTCAAAAGATTTCAAGACAGCGCCACCTGTTGGTCAAAAGTTAAAATTACATTTCCAAAAATGCTAATAACTTTTTTAAAAATGTGCTTATTGTAATGACACTGGTCTTAATAGATTCCTTGGGTCATGCCGAGAACATAGATACCAAGTTTGACGTATTTGGACGAACTTCCTGTCCGCCATCTTTATTTACTTTCAAAACCTTCTTTTTCGAACTTCTCCTAGACCATTCGTCCGATTTTCACCAAAATCGAATCGTGTCATCTCCATACCGTGCCGACTAAAAGTTATGGATTTCGTGACGATAGACGAAACCGTTTTCGTATACCGCAGCAGCAAAGTTGAGACATGCTGCCAAAATGACTATTAAGTCTTTATCTCTGCAATGCCTTGATATTTTGACACCAAACTTTGTATGTGTCATTGTCACCTCACTCTGACCACATCACATCGATTTCGTAACTGCGCCACCTATTGGTCGAAAGTCATAATCCATTAAATCATCTTAAAAGTTACTGTATATATGATCTTTTAGCCATTTGCCTAAATTCATCTTTAAATGTCTTTAATTGCTCCTTGCTGCTGTCGGTCTGAAACTTCCAGCCATGTTGGCATGTCTTGTCGTCTGCGTTTGCGCTTGGCCCCGGAATGGCTGCTTGCAGCTATATTTATTATTATTATTCTTCTTCTTCTTCTTCTTCCGACTGGGCGTCTATGGCAGCCCCTAGAACCGTGTCCGGGAAAGTTGTTCCGGTTTGACATTCTGATAGAGGACAGTCCCAACAGTAATTGCACCAATTTTGGTGTCTCTTACTCATTGCCTCTAGCGCCACCACCTGTCCAAAGTTTCACTTTTATTATGCTAATAACTTTTGAACCGTTTGGCCTATCAACAAAATTATTTTTTCCTCTGATTCCTGAGCTCATGACGATTCGATCGCACCCTATGACGTCATTTTCCGTCATAAAAATATGGCCGCCATTTTGAATTGTCCAAAAAACCTACTTTTGCGAACTCGTCCTAGACGGTTTGTCCGATTCTCACCAAAATCGCACCAGATCATCTCCAGGCATTGGCGACAAAAAGTTATGGAATTCAAGTCGATTCGTCAAACCGCTTTCGATAAACGCGCAAACAAATTTTACGTAGCGCTTGCGAAAACAGACGTAAGGCTGTATCTCCGCAACGCTTAATCGTATTCAGACCAAACTTGGTACATGTCATCACAAGCATGACCTGAGGCTACATGCTGCGTTTCGGCGCAGCGCCACCTACTGGTCCGGAGATATGAAAAACGGCTATTTTCGCTCATAACTTCTGAACGGTTTGTCCAAAAATCATAAAAGTGGTCTCTGTAGATTCAGGGCGTCATGCGGAGTCGACTGATATCGAATTTTCCCCGATCGGCCATTTTGAATTATGTGCTAAAATGCTGTATTTTTTGAACGCATGAACGAATTGTTACGAAACTCGGTATGGGTCATCGGTACGATGCCCTGAAGGAGCCTGAGAAGTTTCGAAACAGCGCCACCTAGTGGTAAAATTTATTTTTCAAATGCTTATAACTCTGGCTGTGGTTGACTTATTTTCACGGGAGTCATCTCGTTGAGGTCCTGAATCCTTGCCGAGTCCACAGATACCAAACATGCTAGGTTTCGACTTACGGTTTGTGTAGCGTTGTGATTTAGCGCTTAAAAAACATTTGCCGATATCTTCGAAACCGCTAGTCCGATCGAGACGAAACCACCGTCAGAAGTTTGGAACCATAGCTTGTTAACTATTTGTAAGATCCCAAATGCCAAAATATTGATGGTAAGGGGTAGTAAAATAAAATCAAAGTCACGTGTCAGTCATTTTTGATGCTTTTTTTCATATAAATGTCTAAAACTCCGAAGCGAATTGAGATATTTTCACCAAATTTGGCACACACATGTATGGGCTCATTCCGAGGACACATGAAAAAAAATTGTGAGATTTTGCCTCTTGGTGGCGCTATAATAGAACAAAACATGAAAATCCCATTGATTTCAATGCAGTTTTGTGATGTGAAATGCTATACTTAATGAACACATTGCTGTAACATTATGAAACTCAGAATTTGTTACCAGCACCTTGCCTTGAAGGTACTCAAAAGATTTCAAGACAGCGCCACCTGTTGGTCAAAAGTTAAAATTACATTTCCAAAAATGCTAATAACTTTTTTTAAAATGTGCTTATTGTAATGACACTGGTCTTAATAGATTCCTTGGGTCATGCCGAGAACATAGATACCAAGTTTGACGTATTTGGACGAACTTCCTGTCCGCCATCTTTATTTACTTTCAAAACCTTCTTTTTCGAACTTCTCCTAGACCATTCGTCCGATTTTCACCAAAATCGAATCGTGTCATCTCCATACCGTGCCGACTAAAAGTTATGGATTTCGTGACGATAGACGAAACCGTTTTCGTATACCGCAGCAGCAAAGTTGAGACATCCTGCCAAAATGACTATAAGTCTTTATCTCTGCAATGCCTTGATATTTTGACACCAAACTTTGTATGTGTCATTGTCACCTCACTCTGACCACATCACATCGATTTCGTAACTGCGCCACCTATTGGTCGAAAGTCATAATCCATTAAATCATCTTAAAAGTTACTGTATATATGATTTTTTAGCCATTTGCCTAAATTCATCTTTAAATGTCTTTAATTGCTCCTTGCTGCTGTCGGTCTGAAACTTCCAGCCATGTTGGCATGTCTTGTCGTCTGCGTTTGCGCTTGGCCCCGGAATGGCTGCTTGCAGCTATATTTAGGGGCCAAGCACCGAAGGTGCGGAGGCACCTATTGTATCTGTTCTGGTTCTTATTATTAGGGGCCAAGCACCGAAGGTGCGGAGGCACCTATTGTATCTGTTCCGGTTCTTATTAGGGGCCAAGCACCGAAGGTGCGGAGGCACCTATTGTATCTGTTCCGGTTCTTATTATTATTATTATTCTTCTTCTTCTTCTTCTTCTTCTTCTTCCGACTGGGCGTCTATGGCAGCCCCTAGAACCGTGTCCGGGAAAGTTGTTCCGGTTTGACATTCTGATAGAGGACAGTCCCAACAGTAATTGCACCAATTTTGGTGTCTCTAACTCATTGCCTCTAGCGCCACCACCTGTCCAAAGTTTCACTTTTATTATGCTAATAACTTTTGAACCGTTAGGCCTATCAACAAAATTCTTTTTTCCTCTGATTCCTGAGCTCATGACGATTCGATTGCACCCTATGACGTCATTTTCCGTCATAAAAATATGGCCGCCATTTTGAATTGTCCAAAAAACCTACTTTTGCGAACTCGTCCTAGACGGTTTGTCCGATTCTCACCAAAATTGCACCAGATCATCTCCAGGCAGTGCCGACAAAAAGTTATGGAATTCAAGTCGATTCGTAAAACCACTTTCGATAAACGCGCAAACAAATTTTACGTAGCGCTTGCGAAAACAGACGTAAGGCTGTATCTCCGCAACGCTTAATCGTATTCAGACCAAACTTGGTACATGTCATCACAAGCATGACCTGAGGCTACATGCTGCGTTTCGGCGCAGCGCCACCTACTGGTCCGGAGATATGAAAAACGGCTATTTTCGCTCATAACTTCTGAACAGTTTGTCCAAAAATCATAAAAGTGGTCTCTGTAGATTCAGGGCGTCATGCCGAGTCGACTGATATCAAATTTTCCCAGATCGGCCATTTTGGCTGTCGGCCATTTTGAATTATGTGCTAAAATGCTGTATTTTTTGAACGCATGAACGAATTGTTACGAAACTCGGTATGGGTCATCGGTACGATGCCCTGAAGGAGCCTGAGAAGTTTCGAAACAGCGCCACCTAGTGGTAAAATTTATTTTTCAAATGCTTATAACTCTGGCTGTGGTTGACTTATTTTCACGGGAGTCATCTCGTTGAGGTCCTGAATCCTTGCCGAGTCCACAGATACCAAACATGCTAGGTTTCGACTTACGGTTTGTGTAGCGTTGTGATTTAGCGCTTAAAAAACATTTGCCGATATCTTCGAAACCGCTAGTCCGATCGAGAGGAAACCACCGTCAAAAGTTTGGAACCATAGCTTGTTAACTATATGTGAGAGCCCAAATGCCAAAATATTGATGGTAAGGGGTAGTAAAATCAAATCAAAGTCACGTGTCAGTCATTTTTGATGCTTTTTGTCATATAAATGTCTAAAACTCCGAAGCGAATTGAGATATTTTCACCAAATTTGGCACACACATGTATGGGCTCATTCCAAGGACACATGAAAAAAAATTGTGAGATTTTGCCTCTTGGTGGCGCTATAATAGAACAAAACATGAAAATCCCATTGATTTCAATGCAGTTTTGTGATGTGAAATGCTATACTCAATGAACACATTGCTGTAACATTATGAAACTCAGAATTTGTTACCAGCACCTTGCCTTGAAGGTACTCAAAAGATTTCAAGACAGCGCCACCTGTTGGTCAAAAGTTAAAATTACATTTCCAAAAATGCTAATAACTTTTTTTTAAATGTGCTTATTGTAATGACACTGGTCTTAATAGATTCCTTGGGTCATGCCGAGAACATAGATACCAAGTTTGACGTATTTGGACGAACTTCCTGTCCGCCATCTTTATTTACTTTCAAAACCTTCTTTTTCGAACTTCTCCTAGACCATTCGTCCAATTTTCACCAAAATCGAATCGTGTCATCTCCATACCGTGCCGACTAAAAGTTATGGATTTCGTGACGATAGACGAAACCGTTTTCGTATACCGCAGCAGCAAAGTTGAGACATGCTGCCAAAATGGCTATTAAGTCTTTATCTCTGCAATGCCTTGATATTTTGACACCAAACTTTGTATGTGTCATTGTCACCTCACTCTGACCACATCACATCGATTTCGTAACTGCGCCACCTATTGGTCGACAGTGATAATCCATTAAATCATCTTAAAAGTTACTGTATATATGATTTTTTAGCCATTTGCCTAAATTCATCTTTAAATGTCTTTAATTGCTCCTTACTGCAGTTGGTCTGCCACTCCCACCCATGATGGCATCTGTTGCCGCTTCTTGCGCTTGGCCCCGGTAATGGCTGCTTGCAGCTATATTTATTATTATTATTATTCTTCTTCTTCTTCCGACTGGGCGTCTATGGCAGCCCCTAGAACCGTGTCCGGGAAAGTTGTTCCGGTTTGACATTCTGATAGAGGACAGTCCCAACAGTAATTGCACCAATTTTGGTGTCTCTAACTCATTGCCTCTAGCGCCACCACCTGTCCAAAGTTTCACTTTTATTATGCTAATAACTTTTGAACCGTTTGGCCTATCAACAAAATTATTTTTTCCTCTGATTCCTGAGCTCATGACGATTCGATCGCACCCTATGACGTCATTTTCCGTCACAAAAATATGGCCGCCATTTTGAATTGTCCAAAAAACCTACTTTTGCGAACTCGTCCTAGACGGTTTGTCCGATTCTCACCAAAATCGCACCAGATCATCTCCAGGCAGTGCCGACAAAAAGTTATGGAATTCAAGTCGATTCGTCAAACCGCTTTCGATAAACGCGCAAACAAATTTTACGTAGCGCTTGCGAAAACAGACGTAAGGCTGTATCTCCGCAACGCTTAATCGTATTCAGACCAAACTTGGTACATGTCATCACAAGCATGACCTGAGGCTACATGCTGCGTTTCGGCGCAGCGCCACCTACTGGTCCGGAGATATGAAAAACGGCTATTTTCGCTCATAACTTCTGAACGGTTTGTCCAAAAATCATAAAAGTGGTCTCTGTAGATTCAGGGCGTCATGCCGAGTCGACTGATATCGAATTTTCCCAGATCGGCCATTTTGGCTGTCGGCCATTTTGAATTATGTGCTAAAATGCTGTATTTTTTGAACGCACAAACGAATTGTTACGAAACTCGGTATGGGTCATCGGTACGATGCCCTGAAGGAGCCTGAGAAGTTTCGAAACAGCGCCACCTAGTGGTAAAATTTATTTTTCAAATGCTTATAACTCTGGCTGTGGTTGACTTATTTTCACGGGAGTCATCTCGTTGAGGTCCTGAATCCTTGCCGAGTCCACAGATACCAAACATGCTAGGTTTCGACATACGGTTTGTGTAGCGTTGTGATTTAGCGCTTAAAAAACATTTGCCGATATCTTCGAAACCGCTAGTCCGATCCAGACGAAACCACCGTCAGAAGTTTGGAACCATAGCTTGTTAACTATATGTGAGAGCCCAAATGCCAAAATATTGATGGTAAGGGGTAGTAAAATCAAATCAAAGTCACGTGTCAGTCATTTTTGATGCTTTTTTTCATATAAATGTCTAAAACTCCAAAGCGAATTGAGATATTTTCACCAAATTTGGCACACACATGTATGGGCTCATTCCAAAGACACAAGAAAAAAATTGTGGGATTTTGCCTCTTGGTGGCGCTATAATAGAACAAAACATGAAAATCCCATTGATTTCAATGCAGTTTTGTGATGTGAAATGCTATACTTAATGAACACATTGATGTAACATTATGAAACTCAGAATTTGTTACCAGCACCTTGCCTTGAAGGTACTCAAAAGATTTCAAGACAGCGCCACCTGTTGGTCAAAAGTTAAAATTACATTTCCAAAAATGCTAATAACTTTTTTTGAAATGTGCTTATTGTAATGACACTGGTCTTAATAGATTCCTTGGGTCATGCCGAGAACATAGATACCAAGTTTGACGTATTTGGACGAACTTCCTGTCCGCCATCTTTATTTACTTTCAAAACCTTCTTTTTCGAACTTCTCCTAGACCATTCGTCCGATTTTCACCAAAATCGAATCGTGTCATCTCCATACCGTGCCGACTAAAAGTTATGGATTTCGTGACGATAGACGAAACCGTTTTCGTATACCGTAGCAGCAAAGTTGAGACATGCTGCCAAAATGACTATTAAGTCTTTATCTCTGCAATGCCTTGATATTTTGACACCAAACTTTGTATGTGTCATTGTCACCTCACTCTGACCACATCACATCGATTTCGTAACTGCACCACCTATTGGTCGAAAGTCATAATCCATTAAATCATCTTAAAAGTTACTGTATATATGATTTTTTAGCCATTTGCCTAAATTCATCTTTAAATGTCTTTAATTGCTCCTTGCTGCTGTCGGTCTGAAACTTCCAGCCATGTTGGCATGTCTTTTCGTCTGCGTTTGCGCTTGGCCCCGGAATGGCTGCTTGCAGCTATATTTATTAGGGGCCAAGCACCGAAGGTGCGGAGGCACCTATTGTATCTGTTCCGGTTCTTATTAGGGGCCAAGCACCGAAGGTGCGGAGGCACCTATTGTATCTGTTCCGGTTCTTATTATTAGGGGCCAAGCACCGAAGGTGCGGAGGCACCTATTGTATCTGTTCCGGTTCTTATTATTATTATTATTATTCTTCTTCTTCTTCCGACTGGGCGTCTATGGCAGCCCCTAGAACCGTGTCCGGGAAAGTTGTTCCGGTTTGACATTCTGATAGAGGACAGTCCCAACAGTAATTGCACCAATTTTGGTGTCTCTAACTCATTCCCTCTAGCGCCACCACCTGTCCAAAGTTTCACTTTTATTATGCTAATAACTTTTGAACCGTTTGGCCTATCAACAAAATTATTTTTTCCTCTGATTCCTGAGCTCATGACGATTCGATCGCACCCTATGACGTCATTTTCCGTCACAAAAATATGGCCGCCATTTTGAATTGTCCAAAAAACCTACTTTTGCGAACTCGTCCTAGACGGTTTGTCCGATTCTCACCAAAATCGCACCAGATCATCTCCAGGCAGTGCCGACAAAAAGTTATGGAATTCAAGTCGATTCGTCAAACCGCTTTCGATAAACGCGCAAACAAATTTTACGTAGCGCTTGCAAAAACAGACGTAAGGCTGTATCTCCGCAACGCTTAATCGTATTCAGACCAAACTTGGTACATGTCATCACAAGCATGACCTGAGGCTACATGCTGCGTTTCGGCGCAGCACCACCTACTGGTCCAGAGATATGAAAAACGGCTATTTTCGCTCATAACTTCTGAACGGTTTGTCCAAAAATCATAAAAGTGGTCTCTGTAGATTCAGGGCGTCATGCCGAGTCGACTGATATCGAATTTTCCCAGATCGGCCATTTTGGCTGTCGGCCATTTTGAATTATGTGCTAAAATGCTGTATTTTTTGAACGCATGAACGAATTGTTACGAAACTCGGTATGGGTCATCGGTACGATGCCCTGAAGGAGCCTGAGAAGTTTCGAAACAGCGCCACCTAGTGGTAAAATTTATTTTTCAAATGCTTATAACTCTGGCTGTGGTTGACTTATTTTCACGGGAGTCATCTCGTTGAGGTCCTGAATCCTTGCCGAGTCCACAGATACCAAACATGCTAGGTTTCAACTTACGGTTTGTGTAGCGTTGTGATTTAGCGCTTAAAAAACATTTGCCGATATCTTCGAAACCGCTAGTCCGATCGAGACGAAACCACCGTCAGAAGTTTGGAACCATAGCTTGTTATTTATATGTGCGAGCCCAAATGCCAAAATATTGATGCTAAGGGGTAGTAAAATCAAATCAAAGTCACGTGTCAGTCATTTTTGATGCTTTTTTTCATATAAATGTCTAAAACTCCGAAGCGAATTGAGATATTTTCACCAAATTTGGCACACACATGTATGGGCTCATTCCAAGGACACATGAAAAACAATTGTGGGATTTTGCCTCTTAGTGGCGCTATAATAGAACAAAACATGAAAATCCCATTGATTTCAATGCAGTTTTGTGATGTGAAATGCTATACTTAATGAACACATTGCTGTAACATTATGAAACTCAGAATTTGTTACCAGCACCTTGCCTTGAAGGTACTCAAAAGATTTCAAGACAGCGCCACCTGTTGGTCAAAAGTTAAAATTACATTTCCAAAAATGCTAATAACTTTTTTTTAAATGTGCTTATTGTAATGACCCTGGTCTTAATAGATTCCTTGGGTCATGCCGAGAACATAGATACCAAGTTTGACGTATTTGGACGAACTTCCTGTCCGCCATCTTTATTTACTTTCAAAACCTTCTTTTTCGAACTTCTCCTAGACCATTCGTCCGATTTTCACCAAAATCGAATCGTGTCATCTCCATACCGTGCCGACTAAAAGTTATGGATTTCGTGACGATAGACGAAACCGTTTTCGTATACCGCAGCAGCAAAGTTGAGACATGCTGCCAAAATGACTATTAAGTCTTTATCTCTGCAATGCCTTGATATTTTGACACCAAACTTTGTATGTGTCATTGTCACCTCACTCTGACCACATCACATCGATTTCGTAACTGCGCCACCTATTTGTTGAAAGTGATAAACCATTAAATCATCTTATAAGTTACTTTATATATGATTTTTCAGCCATTTTGCAAAAATTCTCTTAAAATGTCTTTAATTGCTCCTTGCTGCAGTTGGTCTGCCAATCCCACCCATGAAGGCATCTGTTTCCGCTTCTTGCGCTTGGCCCCGGTAATGGCTGCTTGCAGCTATATTTATTATTATTATTATTATTCTTCTTCCGACTGGGCGTCTATGGCAGCCCCTAGAACCGTGTCCGGGAAAGTTGTTCCGGTTTGACATTCTGATAGAGGACAGTCCCAACAGTAATTGCACCAATTTTGGTGTCTCTTACTCATTGCCTCTAGCGCCACCACCTGTCCAAAGTTTCACTTTTATTATGCTAATAACTTTTGAACCGTTTGGCCTATCAACAAAATTATTTTTTCCTCTGATTCCTGAGCTCATGACGATTCGATCGCACCCTATGACGTCATTTTCCGTCATAAAAATATGGCCGCCATTTTGAATTGTCCAAAAAACCTACTTTTGCGAACTCGTCCTAGACGGTTTGTCCGATTCTCACCAAAATCGCACCAGATCATCTCCAGGCATTGGCGACAAAAAAGTTATGGAATTCAAGTCGATTCGTCAAACCGCTTTCGATAAACGCGCAAACAAATTTTACGTAGCGCTTGCGAAAACAGACGTAAGGCTGTATCTCCGCAACGCTTAATCGTATTCAGACCAAACTTGGTACATGTCATTACAAGCATGACCTGAGGCTACATGCTGCGTTTCGGCGCAGCGCCACCTACTGGTCCGGAGATATGAAAAACGGCTATTTTCGCTCATAACTTCTGAACGGTTTGTCCAAAAATCATAAAAGTGGTCTCTGTAGATTCAGGGCGTCATGCCGAGTCGACTGATATCGAATTTTCCCAGATCGGCCATTTTGGCTGTCGGCCATTTTGAATTATGTGCTAAAATGCTGTATTTTTTGAACGCATGAACGAATTGTTACGAAACTCGGTATGGGTCATCGGTACGATGCCCTGAAGGAGCCTGAGAAGTTTCGAAACAGCGCCACCTAGTGGTAAAATTTATTTTTCAAATGCTTATAACTCTGGCTGTGGTTGACTTATTTTCACGGGAGTCATCTCGTTGAGGTCCTGAATCCTTGCCGAGTCCACAGATACCAAACATGCTAGGTTTCAACTTACGGTTTGTGTAGCGTTGTGATTTAGCGCTTAAAAAACATTTGCCGATATCTTCGAAACCGCTAGTCCGATCGAGACGAAACCACCGTCAGAAGTTTGGAACCATAGCTTGTTAACTAAATGTGAGAGCCCAAATGCCAAAATATTGATGGTAAGGGGTAG
Organism: Siphateles boraxobius; assembly: GCF_051911475.1. NCBI lineage: Eukaryota > Metazoa > Chordata > Actinopteri > Cypriniformes > Leuciscidae > Siphateles > Siphateles boraxobius. The sequence continues at coordinate 4,231,285 of NW_027509130.1, read as the reverse complement.
TAAAATCAAATCAAAGTCACGTGTCAGTCATTTTTGATGCTTTTTTTCATATAAATGTCTAAAACTCCGAAGCGAATTGAGATATTTTCACCAAATTTGGCACACACATGTATGGGCTCATTCCAAGGACACATGAAAAAAAATTGTGAGATTTTGCCTCTTGGTGGCGCTATAATAGAACAAAACATGAAAATCCCATTGATTTCAATGCAGTTTTGTGATGTGAAATGCTATACTTAATGAACACATTGCTGTAACATTATGAAACTCAGAATTTGTTACCAGCACCTTGCCTTGAAGGTACTCAAAAGATTTCAAGACAGCGCCACCTGTTGGTCAAAAGTTAAAATAACATTTCCAAAAATGCTAATAACTTTTTTTTAAATGTGCTTATTGTAATGACACTGGTCTTAATAGATTCCTTGGGTCATGCCGAGAACATAGATACCAAGTTTGACGTATTTGGACGAACTTCCTGTCCGCCATCTTTATTTACTTTCAAAACCTTCTTTTTCGAACTTCTCCTAGACCATTCGTCCGATTTTCACCAAAATCGAATCGTGTCATCTCCATACCGTGCCGACTAAAAGTTATGGATTTTGTGACGATAGACGAAACCGTTTTCGTATACCGCAGCAGCAAAGTTGAGACATGCTGCCAAAATGACTATTAAGTCTTTATCTCTGCAATGCCTTGATATTTTGACACCAAACTTTGTATGTGTCATTGTCACCTCACTCTGACCACATCACATCGATTTCGTAACTGCGCCACCTATTGGTCGAAAGTCATAATCCATTAAATCATCTTAAAAGTTACTGTATATATGATTTTTTAGCCATTTGCCTAAATTCATCTTTAAATGTCTTTAATTGCTCCTTGCTGCTGTCGGTCTGAAACTTCCAGCCATGTTGGCATGTCTTGTCGTCTGCGTTTGCGCTTGGCCCCGGAATGGCTGCTTGCAGCTATATTTATTATTATTATTCTTCTTCTTCTTCTTCCGACTGGGCGTCTATGGCAGCCCCTAGAACCGTGTCCGGGAAAGTTGTTCCGGTTTGACATTCTGATAGAGGACAGTCCCAACAGTAATTGCACCAATTTTGGTGTCTCTAACTCATTGCCTCTAGCGCCACCACCTGTCCAAAGTTTCACTTTTATTATGCTAATAACTTTTGAACCGTTAGGCCTATCAACAAAATTATTTTTTCCTCTGATTCCTGAGCTCATGACGATTCGATCTCACCCTATGACGTCATTTTCCGTCATAAAAATATGGCCGCCATTTTGAATTGTCCAAAAAACCTACTTTTGCGAACTCGTCCTAGACGGTTTGTCCGATTCTCACCAAAATTGCACCAGATCATCTCCAGGCAGTGCCGACAAAAAGTTATGGAATTCAAGTCGATTCGTCAAACCACTTTCGATAAACACGCAAACAAATTTTACGTAGCGCTTGCGAAAACAGACGTAAGGCTGTATCTCCGCAACGCTTAATCGTATTCAGACCAAACTTGGTACATGTCATCACAAGCATGACCTGAGGCTACATGCTGCGTTTCGGCGCAGCGCCACCTACTGGTCCGGAGATATGAAAAACGGCTATTTTCGCTCATAACTTCTGAACGGTTTGTCCAAAAATCATAAAAGTGGTCTCTGTAGATTCAGGGCGTCATGCCGAGTCGACTGATATCAAATTTTCCCAGATCGGCCATTTTGGCTGTCGGCCATTTTGAATTATGTGCTAAAATGCTGTATTTTTTGAACGCATGAACGAATTGTTACGAAACTCGGTATGGTTCATCGGTACGATGCCCTGAAGGAGCCTGAGAAGTTTCGAAACAGCGCCACCTAGTGGTAAAATGTATTTTTCAAATGCTTATAACTCTGGCTGTGGTTGACTTATTTTCACGGGAGTCATCTCGTTGAGGTCCTGAATCCTTGCCGAGTCCACAGATACCAAACATGCTAGGTTTCAACTTACGGTTTGTGTAGCGTTGTGATTTAGCGCTTAAAAAACATTTGCCGATATCTTCGAAACCGCTAGTCCGATCGAGACGAAACCACCGTCAGAAGTTTGGAACCATAGCTTGTTAAATATATGTGAGAGCCCAAATGCCAAAATATTGATGGTAAGGGGTAGTAAAATCAAATCAAAGTCACGTGTCAGTCATTTTTTATGCTTTTTTTCATATAAATGTCTAAAACTCCGAAGCGAATTGAGATATTTTCACCAAATTTGGCACACACATGTATGGGCTCATTCCAAGGACACATGAAAAAAATTGTGAGATTTTGCCTCTTGGTGGCGCTATAATAGAACAAAACATGAAAATCCCATTGATTTCAATGCAGTTTTGTGATGTGAAATGCTATACTTAATGAACACATTGCTGTAACATTATGAAACTCAGAATTTGTTACCAGCACCTTGCCTTGAAGGTACTCAAAAGATTTCAAGACAGCGCCACCTGTTGGTCAAAAGTTAAAATTACATTTCCAAAAATGCTAATAACTTTTTTTTAAATGTGCTTATTGTAATGACACTGGTCTTAATAGATTCCTTGGCTCATGCCGAGAACATAGATACCAAGTTTGACGTATTTGGACGAACTTCCTGTCCGCCATCTTTACTTACTTTCAAAACCTTCTTTTTCGAACTTCTCCTAGACCATTCGTCCGATTTTCACCAAAATCGAATCGTGTCATCTCCATACCGTGCCGATTAAAAGTTATGGATTTCGTGTTGATAGACGAACCCTTTTTTTCGTATACCACAGCATCAAAGTTGAGGCATGCTGCCAAAATGACTATTCAGGCTTTATCTCTGCAATGCCTTGACATTTTGACACCAAACTTTGTATGTGTCATTGTCACCTCACTCTGACCACATCAAATCGATTTCGTAACTGCGCCACCTATTTGTTGAAAGTGATAAACCATTAAATCATCTTATAAGTTACTTTATGTATGATTTTTCAGCCATTTTGCAAAAATTCTCTTAAAATGTCTTTAATTGCTCCTTGCTGCAGTTGGTCTGCCAATCCCACCCATGATGGCATCTGTTTCCGCTTCTTGCGCTTGGCCCCGGTAATGGCTGCTTGCAGCTATATTTATTATTATTCTTCTTCTTCCGACTGGGCGTCTATGGCAGCCCCTAGAACCGTGTCCGGGAAAGTTGTTCCGGTTTGACATTCTGATAGAGGACAGTCCCAACAGTAATTGCACCAATTTTGGTGTCTCTAACTCATTGCCTCTAGCGCCACCACCTGTCCAAAGTTTCACTTTTATTATGCTAATAACTTTTGAACCGTTAGGCCGATCAACAAAATTCTTTTTTCCTCTGATTCCTGAGCTCATGACGATTCGATCGCACCCTATGACGTCATTTTCCGTCATAAAAATATGGCCGCCATTTTGAATTGTCCAAAAAACCTACTTTTGCGAACTCGTCCTAGACGGTTTGTCCGATTCTCACCAAAATTGCACCAGATCATCTCCAGGCAGTGCCGACAAAAGTTATGGAATTCAAGTCGATTCGTCAAACCACTTTCGATAAACGCGCAAACAAATTTTACGTAGCGCTTGCGAAAACAGACGTAAGGCTGTATCTCCGCAACGCTTAATCGTATTCAGACCAAACTTGGTACATGTCGTCACAAGCATGACCTGAGGCTACATGCTGCGTTTCGGCGCAGCGCCACCTACTGGTCCGGAGATATGAAAAACGGCTATTTTCGCTCATAACTTCTGAACGGTTTGTCCAAAAATCATAAAAGTGGTCTCTGTAGATTCAGGGCGTCATGCCAAGTCGACTGATATCGAATTTTCCCAGATCGGCCATTTTGGCTGTCGGCCATTTTGAATTATGTGCTAAAATGCTGTATTTTTTGAACGCATGAACGAATTGTTACGAAACTCGGTATGGGTCATCGGTACGATGCCCTGAAGGAGCCTGAGAAGTTTCGAAACAGCGCCACCTAGTGGTAAAATTTATTTTTCAAATGCTTATAACTCTGGCTGTGGTTGACTTATTTTCACGGGAGTCATCTCGTTGAGGTCCTGAATCCTTGCCGAGTCCACAGATACCAAACATGCTAGGTTTCGACATACGGTTTGTGTAGCGTTGTGATTTAGCGCTTAAAAAACATTTGCCGATATCTTCGAAACCGCTAGTCCGATCGAGACGAAACCACCGTCAGAAGTTTGGAACCATAGCTTGTTAACTAAATGTGAGAGCCCAAATGCCAAAATATTGATGGTAAGGGGTAGTAAAATCAAATCAAAGTCACGTGTCAGTCATTTTTGATGCTTTTTTTCATATAAATGTCTAAAACTCCGAAGCGAATTGAGATATTTTCACCAAATTTGGCACACACATGTATGGGCTCATTCCAAGGACACAAGAAAAAAATTGTGGGATTTTGCCTCTTGGTGGCGCTATAATAGAACAAAACATGAAAATCCCATTGATTTCAATGCAGTTTTGTGATGTGAAATGCTATACTTAATGAACACATTGATGTAACATTATGAAACTCAGAATTTGTTACCAGCACCATGCCTTGAAGGTACTCAAAAGATTTCAAGACAGCGCCACCTGTTGGTCAAAAGTTAAAATTACATTTCCAAAAATGCTAATAACTTTTTTTTAAATGTGCTTATTGTAATGACACTGGTCTTAATAGATTCCTTGGGTCATGCCGAGAACATAGATACCAAGTTTGACGTATTTGGACGAACTTCCTGTCCGCCATCTTTATTTACTTTCAAAACCTTCTTTTTCGAACTTCTCCTAGACCATTCGTCCGATTTTCACCAAAATCGAATCGTGTCATCTCCATACCGTGCCGACTAAAAGTTATGGATTTTGTGACGATAGACGAAACCGTTTTCGTATACCGCAGCAGCAAAGTTGAGACATGCTGCCAAAATGACTATTAAGTCTTTATCTCTGCAATGCCTTGATATTTTGACACCAAACTTTGTATGTGTCATTGTCACCTCACTCTGACCACATCACATCGATTTCGTAACTGCACCACCTATTGGTCGAAAGTCATAATCCATTAAATCATCTTAAAAGTTACTGTATATATGATTTTTTAGCCATTTGCCTAAATTCATCTTTAAATGTCTTTAATTGCTCCTTGCTGCTGTCGGTCTGAAACTTCCAGCCATGTTGGCATGTCTTTTCGTCTGCGTTTGCGCTTGGCCCCGGAATGGCTGCTTGCAGCTATATTTTTCTACTATTTCTGCTGCAAAGCTGCTTGTTTTAACTTATGGTAAATATATAAACCAGTTTCTAATAATATACGTTTCATTTTGTGATTCTAGAAGTGTAAATAACTGTATTGTTTTCAATAAAAATAATATTTGTGGAGGGAAAATGCAGATTATTTCAGTTTACATCTTTAAAAAAAAAGATTCTTTTAATGTTTTATTAATAAAAATTAATTTAAATACTCATCCTGCGGCCTCAACTCAGCAACTGTCTGCCTGGTTGAGAACCGCTGGTCTAGTAGTAACTCTAACCAGCTAGTCTAAGCTGGTCTACTGCACTTGAAGAGTAGAGTAGAGCAGAGTAGAGTGGAAATGAATAGAACAGTGTTTAATAGTATATAACAGAATATAGTGACATTGTCACAGTTATGTTCATCTGTCCTGTTGTTTTGATCGGTCACATGTCTTCCTTGTTCAGTTTTCCCGCTCCTCGTTTGTCTCCAGTTGTCTCACCTGTGTTTAGTTAATTATCATCATCATCTGTGTCACCTGTCTTCAATTCATTATGTTCATCAGTCTCTGTATTTAGTTCATTCAGTCTTCGTCCGTTGCTAGTTATTGTTAGCCTTGTTCAGCGTGTGAGTGTGATCCTGCCTGTTTTATACCTGCCTGTAGTTTATATTAGTAAATCGTTGGAATTGGAGCCTTCTGACTCTCCGTCTTCTTCTACCTGCACCACACCCGTGACAGAAATAGAATAGAACAGAGTAGAGGGGAATAGAATAGAACAGAATAGAGTGGATTAGAATAGAACAGAGTAAAATATAATAGAGTAGAGTGGAATAGAATAGAACAGAGTAAAATATAATAGAGTAGAGTGGAAGAGAATAGAGTAGATTAGAATAGAATAGAACAGAGTAAAATATAATAGAGTAGAGTGGAATATAATAGAACAGAGTAAAGTAGAGTGGAATAGAATAGAACCGAGTAGAGTGGAGTAGAATAGAACAGAGTAAAATATAATAGAGTAGAGTAGAATAGAGTAGATTAGAATAGAATAGAACAGAGTAAAATATAATAGAGTAGAGTGGAATAGAATAGAACAGAATAGAGTAGATTAGAATAGAATAGAACAGAGAAAAATATAATAGAGTAGAGTGGAATATAATAGAACAGAGTAAAGTAGAGTGGAATAGAATAGAACCGAGTAGAGTGTAGTAGAATAGAACAGAGTAAAATATAATAAAGTAGAGTGGAATAGAATAGAACAGAGTAGAGTGGAGTAGAATAGAACAGAGTAAAATATAATAGAGTAGAGTGGAATAGAATAGAACAGAGTAGAGATTAATAGAATAGAACAGAGTAAAATATAATAAAGTAGAGTGGAATAGAATAGAACCGAGTAGAGTGTAGTAGAATAGAACAGAGTAAAATATAATAAAGTAGAGTGGAATAGAATAGAACAGAGTAGAGTGGAGTAGAATAGAACAGAGTAAAATATAATAGAGTAGAGTGGAATAGAATAGAACAGAGTAGAGATTAATAGAATAGAGCAGAGCAGAGTAGAATATAATATAAGATAATAGAGTAGAGTAGAGTGGAAATGAATAGAACATGGTAGAATATAATAGAGTAGAACAAAGCAGAATAGAATCTTTATCACTACATGATCAGGTCTGGTGGAATTAGTTTCAGTTTCATGTCATTCTTAAACTCAAAACAGCAACTTTTGGTTGCCAGCCACAAACGTGCGCAATTCTTCAATAGGCTAGTTGCACGTGGCCGCCATGTTGGATTTCCGATCAGCGAGTGTGCGGTTGGACACTTCCGGTCTCGCTTTACGCCGGTGCAGGGAGCCGGAGAAAACCGAAAATGATCTATTATAGTTGTTAATAGAATCAATTATATCACTTAAAATACTACTAAGATATGTATTACTATCACACGAGCAAATGGCAATTAAATACACGGATGCATAGTCAGATTAATGAATGAAATACAACTGTTCATGAACAGAAGATTGTCTTGGACTCATGCTGTATGCAATGAGAATTATGCCTTCTGTAAATATAGAGTTACAACTACGATTAGAGTAACTTGTTTGCATAAAATACCACGTGAACATTCACACGTTTGCCCTGTGATAGGTTACAATTTATCTCTATAAATACTATTTTCTCAATTCTGCGCATACATTTTCACTTACTTGCATCAGTTGCTTGCTCAGTATTATCATCACATATTTTACATGCATGCTTTCTTTGCATCAATTATCTTTATAGATAAAAACAACGGTGAAAAAAAATCTTAATAATTGCGATTAATTAAAATTTTTAACTGTAGTTAACACAAACAATTTAATATTGCTAAGTTTGTGTATATTTTACACGTAGTAAAATACTGTATTATAAACACCAGACAGATAATGATTTATGAAACAGATGCTCTTTATCTCACTTGCACAAAATAAATGCAGTAATAGCATAGAACGCATAGGTGAAATACACTGAAAATGATATGCATTTAAATTACATACTAAAACACAAACAGTTAGCAATAATAATGTTACCAAATAAAGTAATGCCGACTACAGAACAGGGTGTTTTGGGTCGGGTTGATTAAGTCATCCTCCAGATCTTCTGCCCGTACTGCAGCGGCAACGGGGAATGCATGGAAGCTGACTTTGTTGTAACGTGACGAAACGTAACGACACACAACAATGAAGTGCTGAGGCTGTCACCCTCTGAAAGGCAAGTCGCCTCTCTTGAATCCTAAAAATTGCGTGCAGAGTCCAAGACAATCTTCTGTTCGTGAACAGTTTCATTCATTAATCTGACTATGCATCCGTGCATTTAATTGCCATTTGCTCGTGTGATAGTAATATATATATATATATATATATATATATATATATATATATATATGTTAGTAGTATTTTAAGTGATATAATTGATTCTATAAGAGATAATTTTCGGTTTTCTCCGGCTCCCTGCACCGGCGTAAAGCGAGACCGGAAGTGTCCAACCGCACACTCGCTGATCGGAAATCCAACATGGCGGCCACGTGCAACGAGCGAATTGTCCGTTATTGGTTGAACATCTTATTTCACAGAAGTCACATGACAGCAGTGAAATAACTGTGAAGTGTGTTTCATGTGTTTACCGGTTGCTGTACTGTATCATTACAGCAGTTTCCTGTCTGTACTATTAGAGCTTGTATAATTAGGTCGATGTAACCATGACAACAGCGCTAACATGTGACCTGGCGTCTGTGTCCAGGAGCTGTACGAGCGCTGTGACAAACTCCGACGCACCGCGTTCAAACTGGCCACCGAAGCGGAGGACAACGACTCCAGTCTGGGTAAACCACGCGACGCTCCACTTTGAATGATTGATTGTTTATTTGAAATGTTCATTATGTGTCTGCTTACTACAGGTGACATTCTCAAGGCAAACGATGATCTGTCCAGAGTAATCAGTTGTTATAAACGAGTCGTCGACGGACAGGCGGACGATAACGAGTGTGATGATCTCAGACCGGCTGCTAGTGAAGGTAACCTCAGTTTATTTGTCGATCTTCCCTCAACTGCAGTATTTTGATAATCCAGAACATCTCATTTTCTTCCGACAGGATTTTTCGGTTACAGATTATTTTAAGGTGTCATTGTTACAATGTAATTATATATTTAAGTACTGAGTAATATTAATTAACTACATGTACTTACTATAGGTTTAGGGTAGGATTAGGATATGGTTGAGGGTTAGTTGCATGTAATTATGCATAATTTACTGTTATTACTATAGTAAGCACATGTAACATATGTAACAAGGACACTGTAAAATAAAGTGTTACCGATTTTTCTTCATCCCTCAGGATGCGAGACCACGGGCACATTGATTGATCTGGCCGGACTGGATGAACCTTCCTCTCCCCCAACCGGCCCTCCTCTTCCTCTTCCTCCTCAGATCTCTTCCACCAATCACACAGCCTCGTCCATCCCTGTGCTCCCGCCTCCTCCTCGCCGATTGGCCGGCAGTCAGAAGAGCAGCCCCAATCACAGGCCTCCTGAGCAGCAGACCTCCCTCTCCCTGCTGGACGATGAACTCTTGTCTCTCGGTGATAAATCTGGCTTAAATTCATTGTGAGACTGTCTGGTGATGTATAGTAAAGGAATAGGCCATGCGAGGTCATGTGATGCAGTGAGTTTACCATGGTTTTACACTGGATCCCACATAGCGGGTGGTAAAATCACTGTAAACACAAAACCTGTTGTCTTTTTATAAAATGACATCAACAGTAATATGATGAAAAATAATTTGACAATTAAATAAATAACTAATATTATTAATAATAAAAGTATTATTGTTATTAATAATGTTTTAAAGCGTTTTAAAAACTATGATTAAAATAATTATTAATAAGAAATATTATTGTTATTAATAAATAGTAATAATAATAATAATCATGCATTATATGCTTCTAAAATTCTTCCACCATGCCAGTTTTATTTTAGTATCATTATAGTTTTATTCATATTTTGAATTAGTTTCCATTTTTATATTTTATGTTTTCAGTTCAATTTTAATTTTGTTGTGTTTTATAATTTTTTTTTTTTTTTTATAATTTTTATTTCAGTTTTTGTTATTTTACTGCATCAAGTTAAAGTAAATACGAAAGGATTCTTCGGCAACTAGCTAAATAAAATAAGTTTAATGTTGTTCATATGTAATTTTAAAATTTTTCTGCATGTAAATGTTGTTATTTTATTCTCAGGCCTGAACGATCCGCCCTCTGTGCCAAACAGACCAAAGTTGGATGAACTCTCTGGTCAGTGGACGTCCTTACAGGTCGGACACACTAAATCATATGGACTTACAGATGTTGAATATTAATAATCCTGAGAGAGGTGACTGAATCTGTGATTTCGGTTGTCTTGCTGTCAGGCTCCTGATGCGGACCTGGACCTGTTTGGGAGCATCTCGGCCCCGAGCGCCGTCTTCCCCACATCACACACACCGGCTGTCAGTCAGGGAATGCAGGATCTCTCCATGCTGGACTTTGGAGGTGGAAAGAGGTACAAATCTGCTCTGAAAACAGCACCTCAAACCAGCCTGAAGGCCTGTACACACCAAGAACGATAACTATAACCATAACTATAACCATAACTATATTTGCGTCCACACCAAGAAGGATAACTATAACGATAACCATATTTGCGTCCACACCAAGAATGATAACTATAAAGATAACTATAACAATAACTATAACTATATTTGCGTCCACACCAAGAAAGATAACTATAACGATAACCATATTTGCGTCCACACCAAGAACTATAACTATAAAGATGACTATAACGATAACTATAACCATAACTATAACCATAACTATATTTGCGTCCACACCAAGAAGGATAACTATAACGATAACCATATTTGCGTCCACACCAAGAATGATAACTATAAAGATAACTATAACTATAACTATATTTGCGTCCACACCAAGAAAGATAACTATAACGATAACCATATTTGCGTCCACACCAAGAAACGATAACTATAAAGATGACTATAACGATAACTATAACGATTACTATAACGATAACTATATTTGCGTCCACACCAAGAACGATAACTATAAAGATGACTATAACGATACTATAACGATAACTATATTTGCGTCCACACCAAGATCGATAACTATAAAGATGACTATAACGATACTATAACGATAACTATATTTGCGTCCACACCAAGATCGATAACTATAAAGATGACTATAACGATAACTATATTTGCGTCCACACCAAGATCGATAACTATAAAGATGACTATAACGATAACTATAACGATAACTATATTTGCGTCCACACCAAGAACGATAACTATAAAGATGACTATAACGATAACTATAACGATAACTATATTTGCGTCCACACCAAGAACGATAACTATAAAGATGACTATAACGATAACTATAACGATAACTATATTTGCGTCCACACCAAGATCGATAACTATAAAGATGACTATAATGATAACTATAACGATAACTATATTTGCGTCCACACCAAGATCGATAACTATAAATATGACTATAACGATAACTATAACGATAACTATATTTGCGTCCACACCAAGATCGATAACTATAAAGATGACTATAATGATAACTATAACGATAACTATAATTGCGTCCACACCAAGAACGATAACTATAAAGATGACTATAACGATAACTATAGCGATAACTATAACGATAACTATATTTGCGTCCACACCAAGAACGATAACTATAAAGATGACTATAACGATAACTATAACGATAACTATTTTTGCGTCCACACCAAGATCGATAACTATAAAGATGACTATAATGATAACTATAACGATAACTATTATTGCGTCCACACCAAGATCGATAACTATAAAGATGACTATAACGATAACTATAATTGCATCCACACCAAGAACAATAACTATAAAGATGACTATAACGTTAACTATAACGATAACTATATTTGCGTCCACACTAACAAACGATAACTATAAAGACGACTATAACTATAACTATATTTGCATCCACACCAAAAACGATAACTATAAAGAATGATTATAACGATAACTATATTTGCATCCACACCAACGAACACAACAAGTTCGCGCGCTTCGGTTTCAAAGTGTGTACAACGTCACTGAACATGTTTTTGCTGTTGTTGTTGCATTTCTACAGCTTTAACCAAGAGATGTCCTCAGCATGCTGTGTTTTGAGTGAAGCGTGTAATCGAGCTAATAATCAGTGAATTTAGCTGACATAGTCAATATAGAGGAATAAAAACACCGCAACTTCAAAGGAAGCAAGAGAATGTTGTCGATATTTGAGGTAACGTTAATTCTTCTCACCATTAATTCAGAGGATATGAATGATTGCTTTCCATTTCCATTTTCTTGAACGGTGTCGTGTTAGCTGTAAGCGTGTAAGTTAATAACTAATGATCTTTGCAACGTAAGTGAATCAATCAAAACTAACTTTAGCTGGACAATAACTTTATTCTAGAGCTGCTGTAAAGCCAAAACAATCTCTGTTACTTGAATTTTCTATTATCACTGTAAAGCTGCTTTGAAACAATCTATATTATTAAATACGCTATATAAATGAAGGTGACTTGACTTGACTTGAAAAGGGGCTTGACTTGTCAAACAGTGGTGGTAAACAGCTTCTCCGCAATGTCGTCTGCCATTTTAAATGTGTGAGCCCTTAAATTAGAATGGATTCTGATTGGCTGTCAGTGTTTTATCGTTTCAACAGCTGGAAAAAAATCGACCCCAACAGTATCGTTTCTCTATATCATTATTGTTATAGCTGTGGTGTGAACTCTGCTATTCTTTAATATTGAGAACGATTTTTAGAACTATATCTGTATCGTTATCGTCCTTGGTGTGAAGTGGTTTCATATCAGTCACTTATTAGGGTGCATGATGTTATGATGCTCCTTTATAAGGGAGCTGCCTATGTAGACCGCTTATTTGACTCTACAAATGAGACTTCATGTGTTTTCCTTCAGTGTTTCAGGTCTGAGCGGTATCGCTGGAGGAACGTTTGGTCTTTCTGGAGGCTTCATGGGCTCGGCGGGCTCTAACCCATTCATTAGCGCGGCGGGTCCCTCGTCTCCTGCTGTGACTCGGGCTCAGGCCGGCACATGCGGCTCGGCTCCGGGCAGCCCCTTCTTTCAGCCCTTCTCGTCCCACTCGCCCCAGAGCAGCCCGGCGAGGAGCGCAGAGCCCAGCCTGGCCAGCCTGCACGTCCCGCTCGAGGCCATCAGACCCAGTGAGTGACAACCCGCTCCAGCAGACCGAACGCATGAGCTACTGATTCAAATTCAGCTGATCATCTGAAATGATTATCAAGTGATGAGCTGTTTACACGGACAAGAAGTGTATTGTACATTGAGATCCTTAAAATTGGAGGGAAATTTTATTCCCTATTATTATTTTTTATTTTTTCTTCGTTGAAAAATAAACGAACCTCGTTGCTATATATATATATATATATATATATATAGCAACGAGGTTCGTTTATTTTTCAACGAAGAAAAAATAAAAAATAATAATAGGGAATAAAATTTCCCTCCAATTTTATATATATATATATGTATGTGTATATTGTGTATATATATATATATATATATATATATATATATATATATATATATATATATATATATATATATATATGTATATTGTATATATAATGAGCATTGTTCTACATATAATCTCTAATAGAGATATACACATACTCTACACACACACTTCACATAACTACATGTACATTTGGGTTTTATAGTAAGGGTAACATCTAACAAACATCTAATTGTGTTTTGTCTTACGTTCTGCTTTAATAAAAAAAATATATATAAATAATAATAAATATGATAAATTTGGGTAAATGTGGTTGAAAACTGTCACAATGCAAACAAAATTATAACTAATTAAAATTTTAATTATCCTATATAATCATCTATATTATTGGCTTGATTTTTTTATTCAATTCAATTCATTTATTTGTATAGCGCTTTTCACAATACACATTGTTTCAAAGCAGCTTTACAGAAAATGGATTTGAGTCCACATTACAATTTAGAGTGATCTGTTATCAGAGGAAACTGTCCAAGTTATGTATTTCAGAAATGTACATTTACAAATCACAGTTAGCTAAAAATGAATTAATTTAAACAATGTAATAATTTAAGGCAGAAACAATGAGCTCATTGAAGTAATGAATACTGTTTGTAAACAAATGATTATGAAAAAGTTATGAAAAATGGCATATATAAATTCTATCTTTATAAGTATTATTATAAATATATATATATTATATAACACTATCTTTTAGCCTAATCTATTATTTAGTTGTTTTTTTGTGTGAAATGTGATCTTGAAAGGTTTGTTGTTTAGTAAAAAAAAAAAGAAGTCGTCACAATTCAATTAATATTTGAATTTTTCCAGACTATAATCTATATTATAGGTTTAAAGTTCCTTTATGAAAAATATAAATATTAAAATAAACGTAGCTTTTATTCAAATATTTGATTATAAATTGTATATAATAAAATGTATTATTTCTTACTATTGATTTTGGGGTGAAATATGATTCAAAGTTTTTGTGAGATTGACCCAGATATCCAGTATTTGCATCATGTTTGTCTGGTGTGCTCAGGTAAAGTCTTACCTGTGACGGTGTACGATAAGGATGGAGTTCGTGTTCTTCTGCACTTCGCGATGGACTGTCCTCCGGGTCGCCCGGACGTCCTGGTGATCGTGGTGTCGCTGCTCAACACGGCGCCGTTACCCGTGAGGAACATATTACTGCAAGCAGCCGTTCCAAAGGTACGAGCTCCTCATCTGCAGACACAGAGAGATTTACACCAGTCAGTCATCTCAATCGGCTCGGTTTGTGATTCAGTTGAACCAATATACAAACTTAAAGGTGCAGTGTGTAATTTTTAGCTGCATCTAGTGGTGAGGTTGTGAATTGCACCCAACAGAAGTTACGGTGGCCGACGGGAAGTGATGTCGTCGTCTGAGACAGCAGAGAGTAGCCAATTCAGCAATGAGGTTTCTTTACAAAGATAGTTTAAGAAATTATGTTTACTTAATTATTCAGTAAAACGATATGTTATTGCAGATATTATTGTCACTTGTTCATTATTGTGTTTTATTCGCTGACTTTAGCTTGCTTCTTTGCACGAAGAACAACATAGTGACGAAACGCGTTTGTCCGTTAGGGCCACTGTAGAAACATGTCGATGTAAGGGGACCTGCGGTGTGTGTAGATAGAAACTGCTCATTATAAGGTAATCCAAACATAACGGTTCATTAAATAAGGTCTTTATAAACCACTAAAAACATAGTTATGTATATGATATTGCATTTCTGTCAACAGATCCTATTAAATGTTACACAATGCACCTTTAACTGAGCATTCGTTTCACTGTAAAATATGAAATACAACGTAGAGATTTCTTGAAACATGTTTGATCACTCTGTGAAGATCTGAGGCACAAGTTGCATTGTGAATATCTGCTTTGAGTTGACCCTTGACCCTGTACGTTCTTGTGTGTGTGTGTGTGTGTGTGTGTGTGTGTGTGTGTGTGTGTGTGTGTGTGTGTGTGTGTGTGTGTGTGTGTGTGTGTGTGTGTCAGTCTATGCGAGTGAAGCTTCAGCCTCCGTCAGGCACAGAGGTCGCGCCCTTTAACCCCATCCAGCCCCCCGCCTCCATCACTCAGGTCATGCTGCTCGCCAACCCACTGAAGGTCAGAGGTCACACACACATACAATACCTGGTTTTATTAAAAAATATTACAATAAACAAATTCAATAAAATGTAATATTTTATTTTAATTATTTAAAAAAAAAAGATTTATGATGTTTTTGATTTTTGTTTTTATAAATAAGGCGGAATAAATACATTTTTTGTATTTAATTTCAAAATCTTTAAAAAGGTCTTTTCAAAATGATTTTTTAAAAATGTATATTTATAATGTTTCTATTACTGTTGTTGTTATTATTATTATTATTATAAAATGGAGGGGATAAATAATACATTTAATAAAAAAAATCCAATATCTTGGAATAAAATCTTTTTAAAATTATTTTCAAAGATTATTATTAAAAATATTGTTGTTATTATTATTATAGAATAAAGGGGAATAAATAATGAAATTTTTGTATTTATTTAAATGAAAATATTCTTTTTAAAATTATTAAAAATAGATGATGAGTGATGGTGAGAGGTCACACACACATCCAATACCTTGTTTTATAAAAACAATATTGCAATAAAAACGTCCAATAAAATGTAATTTATTTTTTTAATTATTTAAAAAAATATTTATAATATTGTTTTTGTTTTTATTAAATAAGGTGGAATAAATAATTATTATTATTATTGAAAATGTATTAATTTTATATAAAAATAAAACATATTATTTATTATTAAATATTTCTTTGTATTTAATTAAAAATAAATAAAATATATTTTAAAAGGTCTTTTCAAAATAATCTTTTAAAAATTAATATTTATAATGTTTCTATTATTTTTATTATAAAGGGGGAAATAATAAATTTTTTTGTAAAATAAATATTTTTTAAATTATTTATAAATTATATTGTTGTTATTTTTATTATTAAAAAATAATATGGGGTTATAAATAATTTGTATTTATTTAATAAAGATTAAATAAAACATATTTTAAAAAGTCTTTTAAAATAATTGTTTTTAAATTATTATTTAAAATACTGTTGTTATTATTATTATTATCATCATAAAATAAGGGGAATAAACAATTACATTTTTGAATTTAATTAAATAAAAATAAACTATTTTTAAAATTAATAAAAATATATTATTTATAATAGTGTTGTTATTATTAAAAAATAAAGGGGGATAAATATATTTTTATTTATTTAAAAAAACTGAATAAAATGAAATCTTAAATAAATAATTATTTTTTTTTATATTTAAATAAAAATAAAATCTTAAACAAATATATATTTTTTTAAGTATTATTTATAATATTGTTGAAAACGAGTGGGAATAAGTAATTAAACGATCAAAAATGTGAGATCACTTCATAAAGGTGTGTGTGTGTGTGTGTGTGTGTGTGTGTGTGTTCCAGGAGCGTGTGCGTTTGCGCTACAAGCTGACGTATCTCCTGGGCGAGCGCCAGTACTCAGAGGTGGGAGAGCTGGATCAGTTTCCTCCAGTGGACAGATGGGGATCCCTCTAGATAAACCTTAAACCTTCATTCCCAAGCATCCCGTTCATTTGTGCTGCTGATTTATGTTCAATCAGTGTTTCACTGTAGCCATGTGAAGCTGCACTTGATGCTTGATGTTTTTCGCCAAAATTCAAGCTGGATATTATTATTATTATAATAACGCACCGTCAGTGACACACATGATGTCCTGAAGCGAACGCACACGTTTCAGAGATTGATCTTTTGTGTTCTGCACTTACAGCAGTTTACCATGGGAATCACAGTTTCCATCAAGATACCATAGTAAAACACTAACTGACTGGCACTTTCATCAAATAGGGTACAAAGTTATTGTAATAAAATTAAATAATACATATTTTTCTTTGATTTGTGTGAAATTACTTTCGGGATTATCAGCCAATACCGATCTGTGGTCGATCGATCGAAGCATCCCTAGTTATAAAGTCATAATTTTAAGATAAATATCGCAATTACCTTTTTTCATTTTTTATTCAGTGGTGGAAACAAGCTTCCATAATTCTTCACTTTGTTACCAGTGTTATTTAGTATTATCGAGATACTATTTTATATATATATATATATATTTTAAATATTTTGAATTTGTTTTTGTATTTTCTGTTTTCAGTTTAGTTTTAGTAATTTTGTGTTTTTATCATTTTTATTAGTTTTAGTTTTAAAAAAATATATCTGTTTATATTTTTTATAAATCTTTTTTTTTTTAGTTTTAGCTATTTTTAGTACATTGTTAAACTAAACAAACATGAATAATGTTGCTTTGGCAACTAGCTGAAATAAAATGTTTTTTTATTATTATTATTATTTCAAGTAACAAGTTTTTTTAATGGTTTTGCTTTTAGTTAACTATAATAACCCTGCTTGTTACCCAATGTGTATTTTTTTATTATTATTGTACATCAATTCAATTTGATTATTTTTTTTAGGTTTATCTATTGTTTTTTTTAATGCTTATAAAAAAATATTTGTAGTTGAGCAGCTCCTTTCACTGACTACTTGTTGAAAATACGACAAAACAGATCTTTTTCCAGCACTATTTTGTACCTTATTTTGTGCTAACGGTAATAACTGTGGTATTTTGGTGTAAACTGTGGTGCATCATGGGAAGTTCAGAAGCTGAGCTGATACTGATGGTGTCACGTGACCCCGCCGCCGTCCGTGGAGTGTATTTAACCGTGATTTCAGTCAGTTCTAGGTGTTCTTACGCGCCTCAAAACAAACAAGCATTTGAACTTTGCTGTTTCTGAACTAAGATTCGTCCACTACAAACTTCAGCTCTTGAATCACGAAGCATCAGAACGAATGTAGTGTAACGAGTTTACAGCAAGACTAGCACAATGACGCTTGTTCATGTTGAGTTTTTTTTATCTGCCCGTGTTATAGTTCAATACTGTTTCTGGTTTTATTTATTGCTGCTACAGGAACGTTTGGACTCAAGTTTCAGCATTACAGTCTGTCTTACAGCATTTATTGACAATATTAGATTTATTTCACCCTCATCCTTCCCTCGCACTTTGTAACACATCTTTCCCTCGCGGGTCAAAATGACCCGAAGCCCTAAAATTATACTTTTTTTTGTTTGTTTGTTCAGAAAGCTTATTTTATTTTTGTACTTTTTTATGCATTTTTTTTTTTTACCTTTTAAATTACTAGATTATATCAATAAAATAGAAATAAATAGTAATTTAAGCACATTCCTTACATTCTTTCAACTTAAATTCAAAATAACTCACAATTTCATGCATAACCCTTTTAATTCAGCTCAAAATATCTTAGATTGAGTGTCTTTGCCGACCTCTTGTGGAAAAAATAATAATAATATAACATGATATTTCCTCTGGTTCCTAAAGTCAGTTTATCTTCAGTATGCATTCAGATACACATGTAGACATTAGAAAGTAATTTTTTAGTAAAGTTTTCCTAAGGGGGTCAAATTGATCTGCGATGGACGGATTTGTTACTTTTTTAAATTTCAACTAGGATGAGGGTAATCATGACATAACACATGGTGTGTTTGCCTGCAGGTTATGATGAGATGAAGATCTTGATTGAGGACGAACTGCAATTAAGTTAATAATGAGTTTATCATAAATCTGTCCGATTGTAGGTGTGTGTGTGTGTGTGTGTGTGTGTGTGTGTGTGTGTGTGTGTGTGTGTGTGTGTGTGTGTGTGTGTGTGTGTTTGGTCAGTCCTCTGAGCATTTCACGTGGTTTGATTGTAGTCAGCGCTGAAGCAGAAAGAGAGATAGAGCATTTTACTCATTTTACTTCATCTGACAAAGGCCTCGTGTGATTTTAGACACTAATTTAGTCCCAAAGAAACCCTAATGTGTCTGACTAGAACTGGAATGTGTGCAAACCGTACAATTCATTACGATCATGTGTTTTAGACATCAGCAACTGAGTGAATCTCACACGGAAATCTTATATTTAATCATATTTCACCCGCATAAACATTTTATTGGTCCTAAAACAGACTTAATTTGGCAACATATGTGATTTTGGGGGTGAAATATGACCCAGACATGTTTGAGATTAATTGATTCATGCCTGTGAATCTGGTTGTGTGTTTGAACGCATTACTCTGTATTTCTCTGCTGATTATGAATGATATGTTTCAGTGAGATGATGGTTTGAGAGCTTAATTGTGCATCAGCATCAAAGCCTTTCCAGTATTTCAGAGGAACCTCGTGTGAATATTAATGAATTACTGTGTCTCAAGCTTCATCTGGTCTGATGATGTTGATGACGAGGTTTAGGACTCATTAAAGTATGTTGGACAAAATGTTGAACTTTGAAAAAAATGATAATGGTTGATGATGATAATGATGCACTGCTCTGGTGTTTAACAATGATTTCATCATGTGTAACGTTCTTGCGCCATTAAAGACTTCAAATTAATTGACTAGCACAAGTTTCTTTGTTTTTACATGTTTCCTGTTGGGTTGGATTGAATTACAAATGACTATTTTTCACCATCTGTCATATAGAGGCAATTTGATAAAATCAAGTCCTGACCTAACTTACCTTTATTCTCGATGACTAACGTTATCCTGTTTAATTCAGAAAAACGTCACAATAAACGTGAACCGTTGATTTTAAAGTCTTATAAACCAAGTGGAACTGCATTTGTAAATTAGACAGCTCAATTATATAAGAACTGTTTCATTCTAACTGATATAAGAACTGTTTCATCCCAACAAGAACTGTGGCTGGTTTGAGATGTAGAGTTATATATTAGTTAATAAATGAAATTGAGATGTTTGAGGGTGTCTAACCTTCCTTTCCTGTGGTAAACGACAGATTTCACGCTGCTTGATGTTTTGCTCATCGCTGAATCTGAATCACGACGTTTTGTGGAGTGATGTATCTGTATGTACCGGTCCTTCTCAAAAAATGTGCATATTGTGTTAAAGTTCATTATTTTCCATAATGTAATGAAACAGAAACAGCGGCAGAAGCGCCTGACCTGGGCTACAGAGAAGAAGCACTGGACCTCAGGCATTTGGCATTTCCTTCTCCCCAGTCTTCCTCCAGACTCTGGCACCTTGATTTCCGAATGACATGCAAAATTTGCTTTCATCCGAAAAAAGTACTTTGGACCGCTGAGCAACAGTCCAGTGCTGCTTCTCTGTAGCCCAGGTCAGGCGCTTCTGCCGCTGTTTCTGGTTCAAAAGTGGCTTGACCTGGGGAATGCGGCACCTGTAGCCCATTTCCTGCACACGCCTGTGCACGGTGGCTCTGGATGTTTCTACTCCAGACTCAGTCCACTGCTTCCGCAGGTCCCCCAAGGTCTGGAATCGGTCCTTCTCCACAATCTTCCTCAGGGTCCGGTCACCTCTTCTCGTTGTGCAGCGTTTTTTGCCACACTTTTTCCTTCCCACAGACTTCCCACTGAGGTGCCTTGATACAGCACTCTGGGAACAGCCTATTTGTTCAGACATTTCTTTCTGTGTCTTACCCTCTTGCTTGAGGGTGTCAATGATGGCCTTCTGGACAGCAGTCAGGTCGGCAGTCTTACCCATGATTGCGGTTTTGAGTAATGAAACAGGCTGGGAGTTTTTAAAAGCCTCAGGAATCTTTTGCAGGTGTTTAGAGTTAATTAGTTGATTCAGATGATTAGGTTAATAGCTCGTTTAGAGACACTTTTCATGATATGCTAATTTTTTGAGAAAGGAATTTTGGGTTTTCATGAGCTGTATGCCAAAATCATCAGTATTAAAACAATAAAAGACCTGAAATATTTCAGTTGGTGTGCAATGAATCTAAAATATATGAAAGTTTATTTTTTATCATTACATTATGGAAAATAATGAACTTTATCACAATATGCTAATTTTTTGAGAAGGACCTGTATAACGTTAGGTCACAACTGTACTTTACAGGTCCGTTCACGCAAAGAACGATAACTATTTTAGCGTTACATTAACGGACGATAACGGCCTTTTTTCCCTAAACGCGCGCTTCTGGGTTACGTAATTGCAGCGCGCGCTTTTAAAAAGGAATGATTCTGATTGGCTGTATCGTTCATCACACACAAAACAAAATCGCTCTCAAGTGATTTTAACAATATTCTTCCTCTGTAACTTTCTTGGAAATAAATTATAAAATTTAATATTTAATAAGTTTGTGGTTATTGTTTTAGTGTGAATGACTTAAATCGACCTACATGCAGAATAAATGTACTTACAATATCAGTCAAGGTTTCTTGCATCATAATTTACAGTTGTAGTATATTTTGTATGATATTTTTCTCCCGTATATGATTCTTAAAATTTAACAGGCTGTTTGAGTTTCTGTACCTCAAATTCTAATTCAAAGGAGCACAACAATTTAGTTTACCCTCAAAAGAACTTTATAATTATGAAGATAAAATAAATCAATATGAAAAACATTTTTTTTTGCAAATACTGGAAAAGTTTTTATAAAAGACATCACATTTTTTAATCCAAGTTTTCTGAATTATGTACAGGACACACAAAAAAAACAGCTTTAAATGTTAATTCGATGATCAGATGAATTTATGTTTCTATCGTTCCCTCTTTCACGATGGCCATGGCGAGGTTTCGGGCCAGAGACAGTCGCAAGAGCTCCATCTTTGTGGACTCGATATCTTCATCCTAAAACACACAGAGGAAAAAACGCTTAGAAACATCTGAATTTACAGCTAAACCTTATAATGGGCAGCTCATGCGTTTCTGGGACGTTCTGGACGAGCAGTACCTGGTCTGTCTGCTTCAGCTCTTTGGTTCCTGAGTTCAGCTCCTCCAGACAGGACATGAGCTCATACGTCTGATCCACGGAGAAGATCACCTTTACATGCAAGAAAACAACAGGGCGATTCAAACGATATGCCAAAAACACTATGGTCAACTTTTATGGATTAAGCTGATATGTTTATATTAATATTTATGCATTTGGCAGACGCTTTTATCCTTGCATTCAAGGCAAATATTTGATCAGTTGATAGTACAGACGGACAGAACTAGTCAATCTTATTTTATGATGGTAATGATCGTAAAAGCTGTAAATGTTTCTACTTTAACATTCATCCTTCCCTCGCAGGTCAAAATGACCCGAAGCCTTACTTTCATTTCATTTTGATTATATTCTATTTTTTTAATGCAATATTTTTGGATTTTTTTTGTTATGTTTATTTTATTTACCTTCACATTACTAAATTTTTCAAAAAAAAAAAAAAAATATTTAAGCACAGTCCTCACATTCTTTCAACTTAAATTCAAAATAACTCAATTTCATGCATAAACCTTTTAATTCAGCTCAAAATATCTTACATTGGGTTTCTTTGCCGACATCTTGTGGAAAAAATAGATAAAATCCTTTTTTTTTTTTTTTTTTGTGAAGTTTTAGCATTTTTAGGTTTTTCTATGTGTACCGAAGCATTCCATTGCTTCCTATGAGGGTGAAATTGACCCGTGGGGAAAGGATTTGTTACTTTTTTTAAATTTCAACCACAAATCCATAAAAAAAAAATTCTGTGTGTATTCGTGTTTCAAGTGTGACAAAAGTACTAGGGTCTTGAACCCCTCTGATGAACACTCAATTTTTTACATTTTTAGTTTCAGGTCAAAATGACCAGAGGGAATGCAGTTCTGTAGCCAAATATTCATTGTTCCTAGCACTTTAATGGTTAGTGTAAAGCATGAGGAGTGTGTGACCTCCTTCTGCTCCAGCAGCGGCAGTGCGTCGGTCAGCAGGGTCATCCACAGGCTGCGCGGGGCGATCTTAGCCGTCATGAGGGACAGCAGGAGTCTGGCTGCCTCAGAGAAGCGTTTCTCACCGTAAAGCCTGTGAAACTCACGGTACTTTCCTAAAAACACACACGCGCACATGCTCATACATCTCATGGACTAAAGACCTTCTTAAAGACAACCTGAAATGCCATTAGTAAACGTTTTTAAGTCTGTGATGTGAAACAGGATATCTGACAAGAAAAACACTGACTTCATTGCAATTGAATGGGTGTTTCATAATAGAATGAGTCAGAGCTGCATGTGCATTTGCTGAAAACAATAACTTATAAATTGCTTTGGTTATTGGTCAGTATTAATACATGAAGAGAAAGTTATTAGATGAAAGACAAGCGATGTGCAAATATAATGTGCACTGATGAATCCTTCACAGTTAGAGAAGGAAAGCCAAAGTGAAAGCTGTGATAAATAGATCTGAGAAAAAACTGGAAAGGACTGAAATATGAGTTATTCATGAAAAATTCATGAAACTGAATTATCGCAGCTCTTCAGATAAATGTCGTCGGTCAGTCTTGTACCTAAAAACGTCAGTCTGTCACTGAGCAGCATGGCAGGACCCAGATTATCCAACAAATCCAGATCTGTGAAAGAGCCTTTATTACTGTAATCCTGAAGAAACCTGCGCAAAACACACGGAAAGAAGCGTTGGGAGAAAAAAAAGAACATTTTAATAATTATATTTTATATGCATATATATTTTTTTATTATTATTTATTCTTATACATTATATATGTAGCATAAAGAAAATTAAGTCTGTTTTAGGACATTGCAGTAATGGTAATTTGAAGTGCTTAACTGTTGTAAAAAAATTATAATAATTATAGGTTAAAAAGACAACATAATAACTTGTTTATTGGCAGGAGTATGTAGGATGGATGGACCGATAGATAGGGATGGATGATGGATAAGAAAGGTAAGATAGATGGATGGACAGATAGATGGATGGATAGATAGATGGATGGATAAGAAAGATAAGATAGATGGATGGACAGACAGACAGACAGATAGATAGATAGACAGTAACCTCTCAGAGATGAGTGTGGCGAAGGCAGCATCTTTAGCTCTGATGCTCCAGGATAGAGCAGATCCCAGTCTGTTGTTCCTCAGAGCTCGTTTAGCCATGATCTTACAGATACTGCGCACTGGAACACACACACACACACACACACACACACACACACACACACACACACACACACACACACACACACACACACACACACACACACACACACACACACACACACACACACACACACACACACACACACACACACACACACACACACACACACACACCACACACACACACCACACACACACACACACACACACACACACACACACACACAAAATATACTCTAATCAAACTAAATGTCATTTAATACACTCTTTCTGGAAAAGACCCGTTTAGGCAGGAAGAGGATGACAGTTGTGTGCCTGTAGTCAGTGGAGCTCTGTGTGTGTGTGTCTGTGTGTGTGTGTCTGTGTGCCTGTAGTCAGTGGAGCTCTGTGTGTGTGTGTGTGTGTGTGTGTGTGTGAGAGAGAGTGTGAGTGTGAGTGTGAGTGTGAGTGTGTGTGTGTGCGTGTTTGTGTGCGTGTGTGTGTGTGTGTGTGCGTGTGTGTGTGTGTGAATGTGAGTGTGTGTGTCTGCGTGTTGCGTTTGCTCACCCTGTTCACTCATCTGTCGGTCCTCACAGATACGCAGGACTTTAATGGCTTTGCGTTCTGTGTCGAGCGGGACTCTCTCGAGCTGCAGCTCCAGATACACACGACCGAACTCAGGACAGTGATCGAAATAATCCACCGCCAGCTGCCACAGACTAACACACACACACACACACGAGAAATACATCATTTCTGAACATCAAATCAGCATATTAGAATGATTTCTGAAGGACCATGTGACACTGAAGACTGGAGTAATGATGCTGAAAATTCAGCTTTGATCAAAGGAATAAATTACAGTTTCACATTTTCTATTCTCATAGAAAACAGCTATTTTAAATTGTAATAATATTTCACAATATTACTGTTTTTATGATCAAATAAATGCAGCCTGGCTAAGCAGAAGAGACTTCTGAAATTTTAACACTGAAAAAAGCATTTTCTATAAAGCTGCTTTGAAAAGATATCTACTGTGAAAAGCATTATATAAATAAACTTGAATTGAATTTTAGGGTGAAGTGTGACTCTTTTCGTCCTGTCAGCAGAGATAAATAATGTGTTTCATCACCTGTGATGAGTGAAGAGACCCGAGGCGTACTCCAAAACCAGAAACTCACGCAGATTAGAGCCAAAACTACAAACACACAGAACCAGAACAGTGTTACGCGCATCACATCCAACAAACCTTCTCAAAGAGACACAAGAATCTGTACCTTTACTTTAAAGCCAGCACAACAGAGGTCATTTACATACAGGAACTCACTCAAATATGACTTTATATGTGCAAACAAATCTTAACAGCCATTATAAGTGTAGTAAAAATGTGAATGCATGATCTGATGTGAGATCATTTACATATAGAAAGAGTGAGGGTGGAAAATGATCATATAAACACTAAAATATGACGTTTTTGTGTGCAAAAAGCTGATTATGAGTGTAATGAAAGCATGATGTGTTGTGAGATACTCACTCAAGGTTGTGTGACTGCAGCAGTTTGCAGTGATCCAGCAGGTCCGTCAGATGAGCCACAAACCACCAATTGTTGAGCGCGATGCTGTGGAAACATCACATGTGTGTGTGTGTGAGGGTCTGTTCAGATGAACGTGTGTGTGTGTGTGTGTGTGTGTGCTGAGAGCGCTGACGCACCTGCAGTCTTTGATCACCTGATGCAGGTCGAACTCAAACGCAGACAGCAGGATGATGTCCAGAGGCTCGGGAGACGCCCGCGGACCCAGAAACATGTTCATGCTCGACTGACACACACACACACACACACACACACACACACACACACACACACATACACAGTCAGCTGGGGTTTATACACTCACACTGTATCATGTATTCATCGTTTATATGAGAGTAAAACACTGTGAGCTTCTGCACATTGTCAACAGAAATGGAGTGTTCTCTTCCAAACAATTAGACAAAGATCTAAATATTAAGAAAATACATAATAAAAATCTGAAAATTACAGAAGTTTTCATAAGGTGACAAAAACATATAGTGTTCAGACATGCATGATGAATTTTCAGCTGTTTGTATGATATCTGGCAGCTTTACTCGTGGTGTGTGTGTGTGTGTGTGTGTGTGTGTGTGTGTGTGTGTGTGTGTGTGTGTGTGTGTGTGTGTGTGTGTGTGTGTGTGTGTGTGTGTGTGTGTGTGTTGCATGCAGGGTTATTTTACCAAAATAAATAAAACAGAAACATAAGCCTGCTTTCAGAATACTACTATAATGATAATGTCCACTGCTTGACCGTTGTGAAAATTTATTTATAATAAAAAACACTATGCAAAATAGAATTTTGCTTAATTTTCTTTTATGGTGATGCATGACCTGAATATGATTTATTACAGTTATTATATTATACATGGGTTATTATAGTTAAATAAAACCATTAAAACTTTGTTACAAAATAAAATAAGCTTTAGCAGAAAGCAAAATGTCTAATTTAGTTTAACTGAAACTAAAATAAAAACTATATAGACATTAAAAAAGCACAACTTCTAAAAATGACAAAAACACAACAGAATTACTAAAAACTTTAACATAAAATCTTTTAGAAAATATAAAACTAGCCTTACAACTATAAAAGTATATTCTGTCATGAACTCATGATCATGAATTTTGTGCATTATCATACAAATAATGGCAATTAACGATTTAATTATGTTTGGTTAATTTCATTTACAGTGTAAAGCCTAGTATGTTATTATTTATTTATTTGTTATATAATTAATATAATATAATCTTGGCCCATATGATTTACTTTAATTCTGTGAAGATTAATAATATTTATATAATTTTGAATAAAATATAATCTTAGCCCATATAATTTACTTTAATAATGTAAAGATTAATGATATTTATATAATTATTTATATAATATAACCTTGGCCAATATGATTTACTTTAATGTGAAAATGATTTATATTAATACAATATAATACATAACGCAGTCTGATTAAACACACAAGCCTTCGTTTCGTATGAGAGAAGACCTTTGATCTTTGTGTGCGTTATAACAGGTTTATTTCTTAAATATTTTTCATTCTGACTCTCTCTCCACACCAGAAAAGGACACACGACGATATCACACATCTGATGGCATGTCTTTAAGCACTTAAATTTCCCTTTATTCGCATGATAAAATACAACTGATATCTAAACTGCACAATTATTGCGGGTATCTCAAATAATTGCGATTAGACTGAATATCCAGGATCATACGCTCCTCAATAACCGCGCCTGTCCTGTGACAGTAAGGGGACACTACCTGTGCGTAGTAGTGCAGGTCGGGCGGTTTGATGGTGGGGTGTGTGAACAGCAGCCGTGTCACCAGGAAGTGATACCAGGTGCTCAGCAGCTCCTTCTGCTCCAGCAGAGCGTCTTCATCGCCCACCAGGATCTGACACACACACACACACACACACACACACACACCATCAGGCTGAGGATGACGCCCGATCACGGGTCACCAGAGGTCACGACCCCTCACCTTGCAGATGGTCTCCAGGTGACGGTTGCTAGCGAATGTGTTGTCCTGGAGACTGCGGTCACACTCCTCGTGCCAGTTCCTCCATTTCATATCAAACTCGGTCACCGTTTGAGTTCCTGTGGGCTGAACACACACAATTACCAAAATTAATTTATCAAAAATTACCCTTTTTTTTCCAGTGAGAAATGGTACTATATTTTAGTTCGATAATATTTTTAATATAATATTTTTAGGGGATTTTATGGTACTAAATTATATTTATGCAGTAGTTATAATCCATTTATTCACTTTTTGAGCATAGACCTGAAAATTACATCTCCAAATTAAATGGTCACATAACTCTTGAAAATTTTAGAGCACAGACTTAAAGTTTGGTTTCCTTTTAAAGATGACACATGGCATATTATTGCTGAAGTGAAAAGAGTAATAAAAAGTCAACTTATTTACAATTTTTATACAAAATACTTTAACTTTGCATCATAATTAAGACCAAAATCATGATTTTTTTTCGTATGTAGTGGCTTTTTATTTGCTTATATTCTAAAAGGATTGCTCTCGTATCCAATTTTAACATGGCCTGTTTGAATATGCAGTATGTAAATGATGATGACAGAATGTTAAGCATGTTGTGCGCTGATGTGCGTACGTTAAACACGGGCATGTTCTGCAGCAGGAGGTCCATGCGTCTGAACACTGAGCTGCTCTCGGCCCGCAGAGACGCCTGTTTGGACAGAACCTGTCGGGCCTCGTCCATCCGGCCCTGCAGCACTAAACTGATCACCTGCACACACACACACACACACACACACACACACACACACACACACACACACACGTGAGGACGCCAGAGGTGATGTGTCGAAGATCTGGAGGTCAGGGGTCACGCGCTTCATACCACGTCCCAGTAGGCCTGGTGTCGAGTGGGGCTCTCGCTCTGCAACACTTCTCTCGCTTTGGAGTCCACGTCCGACTTGTGGAGACGCACCCAATCCAGCAGGTGCAGCAGCAGAGATCCAGCTACACAACACAACACACTCATCATTAATCAGCAGCAGAGATCCAGCTACACAACACAACACACTCATCATTAATCAGCAGCAGAGATCGGGCTACACAACACAACACAACACACTCATCATTAATCAGCAGCAGAGATCCGGCTACACAACACAACACAACACACTCATCATTAATCAGCAGCAGAGATCCGGCTACACAACACAACACAACACAACACACTCATCATTAATCAGCAGCAGAGATCCGGCTACACAACACAACACAACACACTCATCATTAATCAGCAGCAGAGATCCAGCTACACAACACAACACACTCATCATTAATCAGCAGCAGAGATCGGGCTACACAACACAACACAACACAACACACTCATCATTAATCAGCAGCAGAGATCCGGCTACACAACACAACACAACACACTCATCATTAATCAGCAGCAGAGATCCGGCTACACAACACAACACAACACACTCATCATTAATCAGCAGCAGAGATCCAGCTACACAACACAACACAACACACTCATCATTAATCAGCAGCAGAGATCCGGCTACACAACACAACACAACACACTCATCATTAATCAGCAGCAGAGATCCAGCTACACAACACAACACAACACACTCATCATTAATCAGCAGCAGAGATCCGGCTACACAACACAACACAACACACTCATCATTAATCAGCAGCAGAGATCCGGCTACACAACACAACACAACACACTCATCATTAATCAGCAGCAGAGATCCGGCTACACAACACAACACTCATCATTAATCACCAGCAGAGATCCGGCTACACAACACAACACAACACAACACACATCATTAATCAGCAGCAGAGATCCAGCTACACAACACAACACTCATCATTACCAGAAGAATTCCGGCTACACAACAGCAGAGACACAACACACTCATCATTAATCAGCAGCAGAGATCCAGCTACACAACACAACACAACACACTCATCATTAATCAGCAGCAGAGATCCGGCTACACAACACAACACAACACACTCATCATTAATCAGCAGCAGAGATCCGGCTACACAACACAACACAACACACTCATCATTAATCAGCAGCAGAGATCCAGCTACACAACACAACACAACACACTCATCATTAATCAGCAGCAGAGATCCGGCTACACAACACAACACACTCATCATTAATCAGCAGCAGAGATCCGGCTACACAACACAACACAACACACTCATCATTAATCAGCAGCAGAGATCCGGCTACACAACACAACACTCATCATTAATCACCAGCAGAGATCCGGCTACACAACACAACACAACACACATCATTAATCAGCAGCAGAGATCCAGCTACACAACACAACACTCATCATTACCAGAAGAATTCCGGCTACACAACACAACACACATCATTAATCACCAGCAGAGATCCGGCTACACAACACAACACTCATCATTAATCAGCAGCAGAGATCCAGCTACACAACACAACACTCATCATTACCAGAAGAATTCCGGCTACACAACACAACACACATCATTAATCACCAGCAGAGATCCGGCTACACAACACAACACTCATCATTAATCAGCAGCAGAGATCCAGCTACACAACACAACACTCATCATTACCAGAAGAATTCCGGCTACACAACACAACACACATCATTAATCAGCAGCAGAGATCCGGCTACACAACACAACACTCATCATTAATCAGCAGCAGAGATCCAGCTACACAACACAACACTCATCATTACCAGAAGAATTCCGGCTACACAACACAACACACATCATTAATCACCAGCAGAGATCCGGCTACACAACACAACACACATCATTACCAGCAGAATTCCGGCTACACAACACAACACTCATCATTAATCACCAGCAGAATTCCGGCTACACAACACAACACACATCATTACCAGCAGAGATCCGGCTACACATCACAACACTCATCATTACCAGCAGAGATCCGGCTACACAACACAACACAACACACATCATTAATCACCAGCAGAGATCCGGCTACACATCACAACACACATCATTACCAGCAGAATTCCGGCTACACAACACAACACACATCATTACCAGCAGAGATCCGGCTACACAACACAACATACATCATTACCAGCAGAGATCCGGCTACACAACACAACACACATCATTACCAGCAGAGATCCGGCTACACAACACAACATACATCATTACCAGCAGAGATCCGGCTACACAACACAACACACATCATTACCAGCAGAGATCCGGCTACACAACACAACACAACACTCATCATTACCATTAGAGATCCGGCTACACAACACAATCATCACAACCAGTAGGGCTGGGCAAAAAAAATAGATTTTTTTGATTAATTGTTTTGTAAAATGTGGTCGATTCAAAACTGATTCTCAAAGGCCAGAAATCTTTTTTTTCCATATTTATTTATCCAAACCCAAAAGCCAGTGTTAGTTTTCCTCCACTGTTCACAGGCTTGCAGCCTCCGTGTTACAGCTAATGCTGTGAGATTTTATGTTGGTTTTATCAGAAACATAAAATAACTGGATCCTGTTTGATCAAGGCATGCGACTGTTCTGACTCGTCCAATTTACAGCATCAATTTCATCTTGCATCAAAATTCTGGTTATTCCCTGTATGCATTTGAGATGTAGAGTTGGGTTCTGTTTTAATGTTCCTGAGTTTATCTAAATTAAAAACAGTTTAATATACAGGTTTGTGGCTCTTAATTTCTTTTTATTAATTAACCACTTGTAAACTTGTGTTCACTGTTCTTTTTTTTTTATAAATACAGGATTTGTATTAAATCTATATTTATGGAGTCAAATCGAAAATCGAAATCGAGAATCGCATTTAGAATCGAATCGAATTGAGAGCTTGCGAATCGAATTGATTAGAATTGTAACATCTGAATGGATGCCCAGCCCTAATAACCCGCAGAGAAACCTCAGGATCAGCATCTGAGCGTCAGTGTGTGTGTGTGTGTGTGTGTGTGTGTGTGTGTGTGTGTGTGTGTGTGTGTGTGTGTGTGTGTGTACCTGGAGACGCGTCGATGAACAGCACCTCACACAGGTTCCAGATCAGCTCGATGGCCAGGAGAATAGACACCTGCACACACACACACACACACACACACACACACACACACACCAACAGATCATAATCTTAATGTTTATTTATTTAATATTATATTTCACATTTATTATGTCAGCAGAAAGATTGTATCCATCAGGGTTTGATTAGATCATAACAAATGTCACATGAGCAAAAGAAAAATAATATCATGTCAGCAGGAAGACAGTTTCAGAGGCAGAGCCACATGTTACATTTTTACTTTTAAAAACACTTATTTAATTTTTAATAAATGTGTTATTATTCAAATATGCAGAATGAATACATATGTTTTTATAATTGTAATCTAATGATTAATGTATTTTTATAAAATACAGTATATCCAATATTTAGAAAATGTGTTATTTTAGTAATATTAATATACTATTATAGTATTTAATAATAATTTTCTAATCTAATGATTCATTTATCTTTATAAAATAAAGCATATGAAATAAATAGAAATTTGTGTTATTTTAATAATATTCATATACTATTATAGCATTATTCATATTTTGTAATCTAATAATTAATTTATATTTATAGAAAATGCATATAAAATAATTAGAAATAGTGTTACTTTAGAAATATTAATATACTATTATAGTATGCATATTTTTTGTAATTAATGATTAATTCATCTTTACAAAATAATGCATATAAAATAAATAGAAATTAGTGTGAATATGTTTTATAATCTAATAATTACTTTATCTTTATAAAATAAAGCATATACAATTAGAAGATTCGATTTTCAGTTTTCAATTTAAATTTAGCTTAAGTTGTAACCATTTATTTTATATGCGTTTCTCATTTTTTAATATTTCAATTAATTTTCAGTTTTAGGAAATTTTTGTATTATAGTAAATTTCAGTTAGATACCAATGCAAGATTTCTAATTTTCTCATCTAATATTTATACTTTATTTCAATTTTATTTCAATTAACGAAAATGTCTTTAAATAGTTTTACTTAGAATGAAACTACTATCGAAATACTGGTTCCGCACATCATTTATCAGACAATTAACATTAAAATAAAATAATCTGCACTGATCATGAGTTACTGTATCAGCCGATTGATATTTGATGTGATCTTCAGCATGTACCTGATCTCCGTACTGTGACGCTAAAGACCCCTCTCGTGCCGAAACTGGGGAGAGAAACAGAGAAACGTGATCAGCTGATCAAACGCATCATCCTCTTCATGCGTGATGCGTGCGTCACGTGACCGTTTACCTGCGTTCTGCTGAAGTTCCTCCATACAGGCTCTGATCACAGACCTGTAGTTCTTACTGATGCTCACGAACCTGCAGGGAACAATGACAGATCACAAACACACACCAGGACACACTCTGAGTGCGACATTTGAGGTCTGAGGACTCACTGCGTCTTCTTGTTTTTGCTCGGGACGTCCTCTTTGATTTTCTGCAGCCCCACGAAGATTAGATGGGACTCGTTGAAGAGCTTACGCAGGATGGGAGAGCAGATATCTTCATCTTTCCTCACGATGTGGACGAACGGAGAGCCCGCAGACTTCGGACCTGAGCAGGAACACACACCATTGACAGTTTTTATGATGCCTCTTTCACACACACACACACACACACACACACACACACACTCTTTCCAGAATCCAGTGTGGATGTTATTATTATTAATACCTTGTAGTTTGTAGTTTGTCTCATAGACTAACAGATCTCCAGGACCCCAGTCAAAACCCAAGTGCCTCTGATGAAATCCAGCGCCGGGAATCAACTGCAAGAAAAACAAATGAACAAACAGCATGATAATCATTTAGTAATATAGAAGAATAAGCCCGTTTATATCAGTTTATACAATACATATATACCATGGTAACTTAGCCAACTTATGACAATTTAGTTCCAAAGTGTATATAAGTATATACCTTCTTATTGAAATACTATGGAGTAACTTACCGTGGTAATTGATAATGTAGTAATACTACCTTCAGATACCATGGTAACATCACATGTGTATTCTTCACAGATGTATACTTGTATATTAATAATCATATACACTGAATAACCAGTATAAATCAGCACGTACCGTGGGACTGGGCTCCACGTCCACCTCCTCCATCATCCGGAGATATTAAATCCTCCTGAATAACAGTGAAATATATGACTTTAAACAGCTTTATGATCTGACCAACATTCAATACGGTCAGGGATCAGAATCGAGCGCCATGAGACTGAAGGACCCATGAAGCCTGCGCGGTTAGTACGACGCACTGAACGCCTGAGTAAAACACTAAATTATGCACTGTTTATATTTGTTTCAAATTATATGGTTGTTGTTATTATAAGGAAACATTGTTTCAGAATTAACAGTAGTGTTTAATAACAATACATACCAATCACAAATGTTTGTCATATTTCCATAAAGATGAAGAAAGGTAAAATAAGACTTTTGTTTTTTAAATATTTACAAATCGCATGTGTTGTTGTTCTCTAAAGGATTTTCAGTGATCTGATGACAATTCAAGCTATTTTAATTAAACATATCTGATAAGAATAATAGGGATGCACAGAAATTAAAATTTTTGCTAATACCGATAACTGATGATTCCTTTGAAAGCTGATAACTGGCCGATAAATCTAAATAATTTTTTTATATAATTTTTGACAGCCTGATTACAAAAACAAAAGTCTCATCATTAAAAGCCATGTCACAAACACACAATGTTCTCATTATAATTTTATGAAGAGCCTCAGTTAAAGGAATATGCCATTATTGGCTTTAATATAGACACATTTTATTATCGAGTCAATAATTATAACAATGAACATATATCAACCGATATCGATATGGTGGCTGATATATTGTGCATCCCTATAGTGCAAAAAAAATGTCCATGTTTATATCATGTTATTATAAATAGTGTTATAGCTTAAAATATTGCTTTTATGTTAGGGTCAGGGGTTGCAAAAACTTGCTTTTAATGCTATTCCTTTTAAACTATGGTGTAATTATGGATTTCTTTGTGATTTTAAAGCTTGAACTGATTTCTTTACACATTGTAATGTTTCATTGTAATAATAAACTGTTTTATATATGGCCATAATATATTTAGTGTCAATGGTATAAAATTACCATAAGAGGGGTTTAATTCAGAATAGTGTAAATGATTTCATTTGTTTGTTGTAGTCTAGGCCTTTGCTTTCCCTCACAGTCGTTTTGAATTATTAATAAATAATGGCTGTGGTGCGTTCAGCTTGATCTGTGAATAAGAACAAAATGGCTTCCCTTCCCACTCCAGTGAGAGGAGCAGTGGATCATTTTTCCCTCAGAAACAACACAGTACTCGATGTACACCCTTATTATGGATTCCCTGTCATGTATCTGATTATATGTGATATTTACTATAAAATAATAATCGTTTTGTGTCATGTATATTCATATTTGGTCCAACTGTCTTTTTTTTCCAAGATAAGACGTGCACGAATGCGCGTGCATGTTTCCCTGGCTCCCTGGTCTCGCGCATTACATCACCGTCGCGCGTCACATGATGCATGTGACCTGCTCTGGCCAATCGCGACATAGCTTGGAGAACGGACGCGCCGCTCGTGATCGCGCACGCAGGGCCTGTTTTTTAATCGGGGGCGCGGACGTGCGCGTCCCCGCGGATTCTTTGTGTGGTGGCGTAGAGAAACGCAAATACAATAACCATGGCCGACGAGAAACCCAAGGTGAGTGGCGTTTAAAAATGACGGGATTATTTATTGTTAGTCACAGTTTAAGTCGTGCGAGGGATTGTGAAAACATGGGAGGACACAGATGGTTTTATATTTAATGTGAAATATCGCGCTTAGTGGATAAATCCTGTAACTGCCGCCTCAGAAACACCGGAAGAAGACGTGTGAACGCGCGTTGCGAGCTCACACCGCGCGCGACACACACAGGCGCATTCAAATTGAAATAATGAGGAGAAATGGTCTAATATCAGACATATATTTCTAATATATGCGTGTTATATGTGTGCAGCGAGTATTTGCTGACTGAGACCTGGTGGAAAGTAGGTTTCTGTTGGTTTGAGCTGATGATGTGATTCAAATGTGAGCATCCATCACGTGAAGCACAGCAACTGCCAATAAAACCACAAATAACAACACAGATGAACATGCACAAGTCTATTACTGCAATACATTTCCAAATGTAAAAGACATAAAATAAACTGAACTGAGTGTGAAACATGAAAGAGAATTTATCACGTTCATTTTGTTTTAATTTAAAAAAAACACACACCAAATCGTGTGCAATTCAAATAGTTAAAATGAACCCCGGGTAGTTAAAATGAGTCCCCCTGGAGTGAAATTCAAGTTTTTAGTGTTGGTCATGCAGTGTTTTTAATATGTTTTAAGACAAACCAAGTGCAAATTCATAAGTCAACACCATTGCTTAATATTTTCTGCTTAAAACTGCAGTGAACCAAAGACAGTCTCAAAAACTTTTTAAAATCGATGGTGTTTCGTCACAAACTACTTTGTAACCAATCAGATCAAGGTGTCATTGTCAACCAGGGGATCTCTGAGCTTGTGCAGTGAGTGGAGGTGGGGCTAATGTAGAGTTACAGTCAAGCTATTTTAAGGCATGATGATTTTTTCCCCCAAGGAAAACACTTTTAAATATGTCACCCGAGACAAGAAACGCTAGATGCCATCCTGGTAAACATTCAAACGCTCTCCCTCTCGGTTAGCATCGGCAAGCAATAGCCTCAAAAGACACCATCCATTTTGCCCCACCTCTCGCCTCCGATCGTCTTCGTTTTGATTTAATCGATATTAAACGTCTTCGAAGTTTTCATCCTCGCTAATTTTGCGCTCTGGGTCAAATTGAAAAATAAAAATTGTTAAACAGATGATATTTTTTTTAACACAGTGGGATCAAGATAACGGAGCCGAGATCGGTGCAACCATTTAATGCCACTCATTACCCAGAATGCATTGCAATGTCAACCTATTTATCCAAATTTTATAACAGCTAAGAGGCTGTTAACACGACACCGTTTTCAACTAAAAACATAAAACTTTTTATGCGTTTTGACCGTTCGTTTACACGACAACGGCGTTTTGGGTGCCTGAAAGCGCAAACTTTTGAAAACGAGTTTCAAAGTGCAATTTTTTGAAAACGGTCTCCGTGTAAACAACAAAAACGGTGACTTCATGCACATTTGTATTACGTGTTCAGTCTATAGTGTTTCATCGCCTTCTAATGGCCAGGCAGCAGAATACAGTGTTTTTAGTCGTTTTCGTGGATCGTTCTGACAATAGTGTCGTCTACGCAGAAAACTCAAAGGAAAAACTTCTCAGTTTTAAGCGTATCGTTGTCGTGTAAACGTATCCTTAGACATATTTTGTGAATTGTATATTATATCTGTATACTTTGGGGCAACGGTAATCTAGTAAGGCATAAGTCTTAATACACGGGGTTCCTTTTAAAGGATGAAACTAGTTTTTATAGTCGCCTCAATAATCACATGATAGTCTGTTGCGTTCCTTTGCAATGTTATTGTCACGTGACTCACATTCATTCTGTTTTAATCATCAAACTACAAACAGTTCCTTTCATACCTAGATTATAGATGAGACATTGTACTTTCTGTGTATATTGTCTGATATTTAATGCATAATTACATTTAATAATTACAAATGAGGTGCATGTGAAACATGCAAGGAAGAGTGATGTAAAATATCTCATATTATCGTGATATGATCTTTTGTGTTCTCAGGAGGGGGTGAAGACAGAGAACAACGACCACATCAACCTGAAGGTGGCGGGACAGGACGGGTCCGTGGTCCAGTTCAAAATCAAGAGACACACACCCCTCAGCAAACTCATGAAGGCCTACTGTGAGAGACAGGTGAGGTCATCACGACACACACACACGTTAAAGAAAGTCGCACACTCTCCTCTCTGAGTGCTTCTCGGCTACAGGGTTTGACAACTTGTCGTCCCGACGGCATTTTGAAGTCCTGGCGGCACATATTAGAGTTTGTGTGCAAAATATAGAAGAGGTTTACACAAGCCCATCGTAGTTTCTGCACTGCTACACTGAAGACATACAGTAGAAGTTTCCTTGTTTGTCAACACAAGAACAACAACAATACAACATTAAATATTATTAGAAATTAAGTTTTGTTTAAATTGGTAATTCTGTGCAGAAACATTTTTTTTTGTAATTAAACTGCATTTATTATTACACCTTTTTTTAAATATACAAAACAACATACAATTCAATTCATGTTTATTTGTATAGCGCTTTTCACAATACACATCATTTCTAAGCAGCTTTACAGAAAGTGCATATTACAATTTAGAGTGATCTGCTATCAGAGGTGACTGTATTTCAGAAATGTACATATACAAATCACAGTTAGCTAAAAATGTATTAATTTAAGAATGTAATAATTTAATGCAGATACAATGAGCTCATTGAAGTAATGAATACTTGTTTGATAACAAATGATTATGACATTTAGAAAATATTTTCTCATGAGATTTAAAAAAAGATTATGAGTACATTTCTCATACAAAAAAGAGAAATGCACTAATTATACACCAATTAACAGTATCATTTAAAAAAAGTCCAAATCAGAGTTGTAAGCCATGAACCGAGACAATCATCTGCGAGGAGAATCACAACATTACAAACTTTGATTTGAAGCAAAACAGTATTTGTTAATCGGACAAAAACACAAAGGTACGAGACTGTACCTAACGGCTTTAGCGAGGGAGAGAAATTCAATCCCATGATGGATTGCAAACAGCATAAAACTACTCATCACAAATGTTGATATACAATATGATAAACTATATATTTTAAGTTTACTGATAAATATGCATCAAATTTAAATTATTATAAATAATATTATTAATAATTATTCATTTATTTAAATATTTCAGTATTTTTAGAGCATAGAAAGATCGACTTGATTACGACGTTCGCGTTGATTCATTTGGAGTGGGCGGAGCTTACAAGATATCTTGCTTGTTTAAACTCTCTGATTGGTGTAATTCTCTGTACAGCATCATAATGTAGTTTGTCACCACAAATTGCACATTTTAACATGATTTTAAAAAAATTAGTTTAAGTAATGAGGGCTAATGCAAAATAATGTTACGGAATGATACAGCAGAAGCAAATATCATCGATTAAAAGCCTCGTAGCTCACAGTAGGGCTGGCTTTAAAGATTTCTAAGTTATCGTTTAAAAGTCGATTTCCCTGTGGAGAAAGTGAATGGAGTTTTTACTACCGGATCCGTCTCTTGCGCTCTATTCTGTGCTCTCGTTTTATTGCACCTCGGACCTTTTCACCCTCACAAAACAATGCAACAGCGTGACAACATACAGTATTTCAAAGATATACTCAATAATGAAATGCCACTTGGGATACATTCATGTGGTGATAAAGGGTTTTTAAGGCATGCTTTTAATATTTTAAGCATCATCTTAGCATCTTTATGTCCTACGGTCCTTGGTCTCCTTTCCTTATGGAAATCGTTTAAAGTCCTTCTGTAGTCAGTAATTCTGTCCCTTAAAACTCATCTTTGATCACCAAAATTACATATTTAAATGTTTTTTCCCTGAAAAAAGGTATTCATGCTTTAAAATAGCTTGAATGTAACTTTACAATCTTGCCTCATTTAGTATACGCATTTCTATGAATATGCAAATGAGCCCCGCCTACACTCACTCAGAGATCCACTGGTTGACGATCACACGTTGATCTGATTGGTCACAAGGTAGTTTGCGACGTCAGAAACGCCCGCGATTTCAAAGCGTGTTTTTGAGACTGTCTTTGGTTCACTGCAGTTTTAAGGAGAAAATACTCAGCAATGCTGTCGACTTATGAATTTACACATGCTTTGCCTTAAAGCATATTAAAAACACCACATGGACATATAAACAACATTAAAAGCTTGATTTTTACCACAGGGAGTTTTTAAAATGAAACAATGAGAGAACACTATGATTAAAAGCTTAGATACGAAACAGATGCAGTTGTAAACTAAACATTTGTTTGTTTATGTATGTACATTTTACAAATCGCACGAATAAGGATGACTAATGTTTGATAGATAATATCCAAGAGCATTGTTTAGACGAATCCTGAGTCTGTCTGTCATTATAACAACAATAAAAGACGTTGAGGATGGACTGAAGCAGGACACATGAATATGAGTGAGATCTTCCAGCACTAAAGCTCTTCAGCCTGATCAATCACTTCCTCCACGCCTCGCCGTCTGTGGCTTTATCACTCCCTGGCGTCCGGGTAATGGTCCTGCTCAGCCGTGACGGAGAGGCTTCAGGAGCGAAGGAAGAGACACAGGACTGGCGTTCACATCCGTGCACACACACAGGGTTCATCAACGCTGCAAACACACGGCGTTAAGATGCTCCTCGTGATCTTTAGGTCGGGAACATGTTTTCCTGGCAGAGGCGCAGGGTTTAATCTCATTGTGGCGCTGTGAGTTTGGCCGGCAGAAGTAGGACAGCGTTCACTGCCCCGAGGAAACCACACAACACGTATCAAATCACCTTCAGATTTTAACGTTGCTTTCTTTTCAGAGTGATTTGCCAATCGATTCATTAAAAAAGATCAAGTCTACTTGTGTAATTCATTCAGGATATATTCAGTTTTCTGGTTATTATTAAGAAAAAAATAAAATGTAAATAATAGATTAAAAAAGTCTAATTGAGTAATTCATTGGGATTTATTCGGTTTTCAGCAGGTTATTATCGCTAACTAATACTATTAACACATTATTGTTAATTGAAATAAAGTTGAAATAAATTAAATTAAAATAAAACATATTTATATTAGATGAAAAAAAGTAACTGATTTCAGTTAATTGCCAAAGAATTTCATCAGAATTTAAAATTAAAATAACTAAATATTTACCATTAATAACTGATAAATAAAAATAAGTTCAACCTGAACATTAATATTTAAAATAAACCAAACAAAAGCTCATTATTAAAAAAATAAAACTTAAAATGAAAACTGAAGCTAATACGACATATTAATAAAAACTAGTATATAATATAAAATAAATTAAACCTAAATATTAATATTTAAAATAAACCAAAACTAATAAAAATGTCAAAACTCATTACAAAATTACTAAAATATAAAAAAAAATGAAATGACAACTGAGGCTAATTTAACATATTAATTAAAACTAGTATATAATATAATATCAAATAAAATGCAAACAAATTAAACCTAAATATTAATATTTAAAATAAACCAAAACTAATAAAAATGTCAAAAGCTCATTACAAAATTACTAAAATATAACAAAACTTAAAATGAAAACTGAAGCTAATTCAACATGTTGATAAGATGTGGTGTGTACCAGTGTATGAGCAGCACAGATGTGGCGTGTTGCTGTGTGAGAAACACTGATGTGCTCGAGTGTTTTTGCAGGGACTGACAATGAGGCAGATTCGATTCCGGTTTGACGGACAGCCAATCAATGAAACAGACACGCCCGCACAGGTATGACATCACTCTGTGTGTGTGTGTGTGTGTGTGTGTGTGTGTGTGTGTGTGTGTGTGTGTGTGTGTGTGTGTGTGTGTGTGTGTGTGTGTGTGTGTGTGTGTGTGTGTGTGTGTGTTTAAAGGGTTAACAATTCACAGCCCACAGACAAACGGCAACAAACATGTTGGCTGTTGGGTTTATAATTTAATGAAAAATATCTGTCATGTTCACACTGCCCGACAGACACTGATTGAACATGTTCAGTCGGGTGAAAACAAACCAACAGACGCCGACACGCACACTGATCCGACTAAACACAACCAACGTGTTTGTCTGTGCGCTGTG
Organism: Siphateles boraxobius; assembly: GCF_051911475.1. Classification (NCBI taxonomy): domain Eukaryota; kingdom Metazoa; phylum Chordata; class Actinopteri; order Cypriniformes; family Leuciscidae; genus Siphateles; species Siphateles boraxobius. The sequence continues at coordinate 4,189,334 of NW_027509130.1, read as the reverse complement.
AGTTAGCCTTAAGACCAGAAGGAGTCAAAATAAACTCTATTCATCTCAAAGTAAAAGGCGAAGCTCACAAAGCCTGAATGTTCAGGTCATTTTGAATCGATACTTAATAAAACAAAGCCTAATTGCATTATTAATCATATTAAGAAAATGAAGCCTATAATTACACTCTGACACTATTTTCATGATAATTATGTAGATCTCTTTCCAACCCTGTTACATTAATTACTGCAATAATAAAATATTTCTATTATTTTTTTAAATTCAAAAATATATTTATATTCAATTCAAGTTTACTTGTATAGCTGTTTTCCACACACACACACACACACATATATATATATATATATATATATATATATAACATGTATTATTTATATATATATATTATAAATCTGAGCATATACATACATTTTTACAATACATTATATATAATTTTTAAGAAATAATAAATAGATATATATATATGTGTATTTTTATATATATATATATATATATATATATATATATATATATATATATACTTATATATATAAAATATTAATACATCAGTAGTGTTTCTTGTACTGCCTTTTATATTCATTTTAAAAATCATTGAATTAGTTTTTTTTTTATTATTACAGTTCAAAATTCAAATCCAGTGAGTATTTTATTGATAAATGAGAAGAATTATCCAATCATATCATACACCACTTTATTTTTATCCAATCAAATCCTGATGGAAAATGTCCTGCCCTTATTTTCCCACCAAATTTTCCATTTCGATTAGAAGTTTAATGCATTATTTAGACAGATATCTGATATCTATACTATATATATATATATATATACTGATATCTATACTATATATATATATACTGATATCTATACTATATATATATATACTGATATCTATACTATATATATATATACTGATATCTATACTATATATATATATATACTGATATCTATACTATATATATATATATACTGATATCTATACTATATATATATATACTGATATCTATACTATATATATATATATATACTGATATCTATACTATATATATATATATACTGATATATATATACTATATATATACTGATATCTATACCAGACATATACTGATATCTATATTATATATATACTGATATCTATACTATATATATATATACTGGTATCACGTGTGCTCTTAGATATAATATAATATTTAAGATTCAGGAAATAAAGCAAGATTTTTGTCAGAAGTATTACAGAGCTCGTCTCGCCCACTGAATAAATCCGGGTTGACAGTATCATTGTAGATTTGCATCATGGGATAGGAGAGAACTGTAATCAGAGCGGATAGGTGTCGATTTCACAGTCAACAGGAAGTCTTGCTTATTAATAATACTGATAATAAACCTCATGTTCTTCTTCCGCAGTTGGAAATGGAGGATGAAGACACAATCGACGTTTTCCAGCAACAGACAGGAGGACACATCTGAATCTCTCTCTCTCTCTCTCTCTCTCTCTCTCTCTCTCTCTCTCTCTCTCTCTCTCTCTCTCTCTCTCTCTCTCTCTCTCTCTCTCTCTCTCTCTCTCTCTCTTTCTGTAACTGCTGTTGTATAGTGTTTTCAGTTCATCACGTTTTCTTTTGGTTTTGTACATAAAGGGTTCCTGCTACAGTAATTATTGCATTGGGTTTGTTAATATCTGTGAAATCTGACACGTTAAGCCCAAATTAAACTATCATGAAGAGTGTCTTCTGTGTATAGACCAACTAATACATGTTTCCTCTTTCGAATCATTGACCCGAGGTCACGAGCTGGCTTTTTTCCAAGTCATGATTGTGTGTTTAAAGAAAACATACGGTATGTTCAGCTCTGTTGTAGCTTAAGCCTGCAGTTCAAATTGATTTCCTGGTTTCCATTCAGACGATTTGGTTTTAATTTTTTTTTTTTTTTTTTTTTTTATATGGTAGTGAACATGTATAGTGCAACACTTGTGTTAAACATGTTTTGACTCGTAGGTACGAGGGGATTCATGTTTCGGACAAGCCCAGCATCTGTATTGTCTAATCTCTTGTGAAAATAAAATATTCTCTTTTTATCAGACTGCAGGTGTGTGTTTTTAGTCATTGCACTCACAAAATGACATGCATATTTAAATAGTTTTTGCATTCCAAATAATATTGACATAATTTTAGCAATTATTCAAAATGACGTTTAAATTACTTATTAACATAAGATATAATTTTACATAATTGCAATGCATTGTAGGTTGAAGAATTTAAGATTTAAAATTATATTATACTTTTTCAATTTGATAAATTGGGATTAATCGTGCTGGCCTATTTGATAGCAAATTAAAGAGCTTATATAATTGCTATGTATTTTAGGTTAAGAAAATTATTGAATGTGATTGACTATTGAAGTTTTATTGTTATGTTACTCAAATAAAAAAGGGCGTTTTTTAGTTTATTCTAAGGTTTAACTTTAAAGTTTTAATGTAATTTATACATTTTTAAAATGTAAATATGTGCATACTACGTTTTTAGTAAATAGCCTATGGGTGATTATGCAGTAAACCACATCACATGAACCCAGGAAGGCTATTGTCTGATTGACGGCCGCTCCTCCAATCGAACGTCGGGGATTGCTGAGCTCTGTCCAATCAGATCCCGCGTCGCCCCGGTGGGCGGGGTTTCTTGGGCTGGTCTAAAGGGCCGCTCCGTTGCACTCGGATTTCAGCTGGTCCGGGCGGAGTCCATGCGGGATAAACGATTTACGCGAATTCAGTCCAGCTGAAGGGTTTCTACCGCGGTTTAGCGAGCACAATACCCGCTCAACATGACTACGACTACCACTTTCACTGGCATGGAGCCCGGTGCCAAAAACAGCTCCAGGTAAATGGATTTAAACGGGTTTGTTGCGTTCGCCAGGCAGACAAAAGAAGAGCTGGAGGTGATGATGATGATGATGATGATGATGTTGGGCTGATGGATGGATTTCTCATCCAATACGCGAATGCAAATGAAGCTATTCCACCTTAATATGTGGATTTTAATGGATTTAGATTGATTCACATTTCCATTTGATCTGAATTCACCAGACTGTCTGCCACCACCACCATCATCATCCTCTTCCTCCTGCCTATGAAGACCCATACCCACCCATATTCTGAAGTGAGATCCAGTCCAGGCACATTATACCCAGGTTTGACGTGTATTTGATCTGATGTCTAGTGTTTTGCTGCCCAGACTTCACCCATTATAAAGGAATTGGGTTGGCAGGCTGCCACTGCATCTCAAACTGGGAGATTTGCTTTAAAGTTTTGTTTGCATTGTGCATTGCTTTATGATTTCATGAATAGATGTTTTCTCTGCTGCTTATTTCTTTCTATCTGTTTAATCTCAGTCATCTGACTATTGAGTGTATCCTCGAGCTCTGGCCCAAAAATACATGCTCCATTGTCCTTAAAAGGTTTCTGATACAAGGCTTGGAACAGATGCATTGAATTTCTTCCAACCGGTGGAAGCTTTGCACGTCCAGGCCAAAGGACTGTGTGATCCAAACTAACTCATTTTTATTCTTTTTTAGGTGTGTTTGTGTGTCCAGAAATGATATCACTGTAACTTTCAAGCGAGCGAGGGAGGGATGGAGATGCATTCTGGCATTTGCATGTCAAAAAACGTTGCAGTGGCTTTTGTTGCACTGGAACGAGGTTGCTTTTAAATGAGGATTCTGGCATTGTCTAGTGTCTAGGCATCCTTGGTGCAACATGTTGCCACCCTGACTGCTCATTTCCCTGTAAAATCCAAGTGATTTTCCACATTTTTCCTCTCTAAATCCTGTGTGTCTGGGGTTTCCCTCAGCAGGACGGCCAGAAATGTAGGTCAAGCCGAGAGCAGGCGTGTTTATTGGTCACTCTGTCTGATTTAGTGATGTTTTCAGCATGCATCTTGGGCTTGAGGAAGGATTTTTAATGCCATGTGTGTGTCCTATGTCGGTTGGGTGGGGTCTCGAGCGACGCGGCCTTCTCCTTCTCCTGCTAAAGTCCCCTGATCTGATCCCAAAGCTTTAGTCTGGTTAAGGCATTAGCTGTTTAACCAGTGCGTCCAGACGGCATTAGATGGGTTTTCTAATCTCCGCACCGTCGATTCTTTTGACAAAGGGAGCAGAAAGTTGCGTGTGGACGAGGCGAGACCCTGACAGCTGCCGTCGGGTGTCAGCTGGTGTCCAGGAGGAGGTGTTCACAAGCATTGATTAGGGCTTCCCTTAGAAACATCAATCACAGGGCCACTGCTTTTCATCCGGGGTCCGCTGACATCCGCCCTCATGTCTTTTTAATGATTCAACATATGCGCTGAATGAAAACCATCCAACGATGGAATCTGCACTTGTGTGTGAGCAGATGAGCTGGACTAGTCAGCTGTGTGTGTGTGTGTGTGTGTGTGTGTCCAGTTTAGGGGTGGGCAGTATGATTGAAAAAATCCATTGTGTGTTGCTTTATGTCAGTGTAACCAGTTTACATCACAAAATATTCATTTATGCTCACTTGTGGTGCATATTTTTAATAACCATCTGGTAATTCTTGAGTAGCTCAAAGCGCAAGGTCATTCGTTCAATTATCAGGAAATGCATGAACCGTTCAAATGTACATCTTCTGTAAAAAGCATCTGCCAAATGCATATTTGCAAATATATTTTGCATAATCCAATGAACTAAATGCTCATGTGATTTTTGTTCATTGACTATGAAGCATGTTTTATTGAACTATCCTGCTTTAAATTATATTAGGCAACAGTTTTATATAAAAAAAAATTAGGGTCATTTTTAAAGACGTCTGGCAAGATTTTAGATTTGGTAACACATGAAAAAGCTTATATAATTGCTATGCATTTAAGGTTGATACAATTATTGTTAAATTATTTTTGAATGTAGTTGACTATTGAGGTTTTATTGTTATGATTTATTTTAATTTTCTAGGCTATTTCTCTGAGTTTGTTTTAAAAATATCCTTGTGCTTCTGATATTTTGTTAAATATAATGTAAATGTGATGTTAAACTAATGAGAACATATTTTCTGAAAACTATTTCTGTTTCTATTGAAAAAAAACGTTGAATTCAATATTAACGCACCAAGTTGCATTATTGCTTGTCAAACATAAGACTGACACACCCTGCTTTGAATTTTCACATGTTGCTTCATTGTTCTCGCATGTAAACAACAAAAAGTGGTAAATTCTACTGGTATCATGCTATTCAAATCTGTACTATTGATGTATTTTGCACAGTATATCCAGTGAATCTTCTGACAGTGTTTTTTATGCTCTATTGAGTGTCATTAGGCCGAGTGTGTATGTGACAGTGATTTGTTGACTTGCGTGTGTTCTTCTGACCGATGTGTCGTAGGGTGTTGCGTCCCCCTGGCGGAGCCTCTAATATCTCCTTCGGCACCGATGAAGAGAAGCCGGCGCGTAAAAACAAGATGGCCTCCAGTATCTTTGCTGAACCCGACGACCCTCACGCCCACCGGAGGAACAACCCGCCAGGTACCACACACGCACACACACACACACACACACACACACACACACACACACACACACACACACACACACACACACACACACACATCTGGTTCAGATTCTGCTTCTGGTCAGATCAGGGCTTGGTTAGATTTTAATGCTTGAGTTATTTGAAACCAGCATGGCATTAATGCCTGCCTTATATATTTTTAATTAATGTCTGTATATTTAATATTACATGAACGTCCAAAGACCATTCAACAGTTTGGAGTCTGTAAGACTTCTGTACTGTTTTAGAAACGTTCTCTCCTGCTCACCAATACTGCATTTTATTTGATCAAATACAGTAGAAACTAATATTGTGAAATATTACAATTTAAAAGGTTTTCTATTGTAATATATTTTAAAGTGTTATTTATTCCTGTGATCAAAGGAATAAGAAAGAAATGTTTTTTTGGTTTTGTTGTATTTTGCAGTTTGTGTGTTAATGTGGACTAGTCCGGTTGTATAAATGTGTCCCTGTTGTTTTATTTGTAGGTCAGTTCAGTTTGCCTCACACACACATCCAGGGGTGGACTGTTTTTCATGGCCCTCATGTCTTAACCGATTGGTGCCTCACATGACCACGAGTGTGTCAGCATACTGTTGGCATGATGTCATTTCCTGGACCAATATCCTGACTGTCCAGTGATTCAGGAAGTGACTCATGATGTAGAGCATGTTAGTGTGTGACATCATGATTAAGCATCCATTACAGGACGAGGATGATCTGCTTTACACAGAGAAGTGCATATTAGTAAATATACCTGCATTATAAAATGAAGATGGAAAATTTCGATTTCAATGGGAATGTTTCCCAATATCTGCTGTTGTTCTGCTTAAAGTAGCACATCATTAGTTTAGCAACATGTCAAACACTTGAGCGGTTTCCCCCATGTGCTTCACATGCTGCTCCAGATCCGTCACTTATGTGGGATGTTGCCTTAGAAGGGAGTTGCCTATGTAGACAGCGAGGCGGCTCTGTGCTGTTTGGATGTTCAGAGTTTGACAGCATCTTTATTTTCTGAAAAAGAAACGTGTATTTGCATGCAGGAGCGTTTTGAATGCAGTCGGCTGTCGTGCGATTAGCCCTGCACAAGCTCATATACGGATAAACGCTCGTATCGGGATAATCTGAGCTTTTGATTCAGCGCTAATGCTTCAGTCGGGCAGGTGCCGTTCCTATATCTGTTTATTCTCTCTGAAGGCCTTTGTTGGCTCTCTTCTGGAGTCCCACGGCAGCTTTTGCTGCGTCTGGTTATTTTACAGCTGTAACTCTGGGAACAAAACTGAAGTTTCTGTAGCAGGCAGCTAGATATTCATAAGCTGATCTTGGCGCCCCAAAAAACTCTCTTAATAGCGTTTGAAGGTTTGATGTGAACTTCATGTCTTAAAGGGCTAGAGAATGTGAATTCTGTTCTAAAACCATACGACTTTTGTTCATCTTAGAAACTAAAATTAAGATATTTTAATGAAATCTAATAGATTCAGTCTTTCCACTGAAAGTCTATTCACCAAAAACTCTGACAGTTCAGAACATACATTAATATACCACAAAAACACATTTTAATAGAATTTCCATTTTCAAAAGATATAAGGCAGTGTTTTTATTCAGAAAATATATTAATAGATATTTTTAAAAAGGTTTCTCCTGGAATAATTTTAGGATTTCTATCATTTTACTAAATTGAATTGTATAAAATGTATTTTTTTATGATTACTGTTATTGTTATACATTTAGTATGTTTTTTTATATTGATTTAAGACAAAATTGTTAAATTATTGTAAACAATTTGTTGAAGTGATATTGTAATCAGAATTATTTTTTTAATTTAAATGCTGTTTGCCATGAATATAGCCATTGCTGCTGATATGGCTTTAAATGCATAATCATAAAAACTAATGCATGAATCGAGGAGTTTAATTCAAGTCTTCTGAAGAGACTGAATGGCTTTATATGATGAACAGATTTAATTAATGCTTTTATTCTCAATAATATTGGTCATTGAACAAACAGAGTAGTCAAATATGCTAAACAGAAGCTCAAACACGTCTTTTTGAAGAGGAAAGTCTTTTATGTTTTGAACGACATGAGTGCGAGTAATTGGTGACAGAAATTTCATTTTTGGGTGAACAAATCCTTTATGGTCTTGAAACTTGACTTTGTTTCCCGGTTGAACCGTTGCATACTGATTTTAGTTGTGTAAAGCATCTGGTCAGATTAATTTTTTGGGAAACTCTTGGCATTTTTATGTGCACCATGTATCACGCGGTCCGTGTCGGATGTGTGGGTTTTCTCACAGTCTTGCTCTGATTGGATGAGCTTCTCTCCTGTCTGAGAGGAAGTGTGTTGTGTTGACCAGAGGTGCCGGACAGGATGTCGTTGTGATTGTCCATTGTGTTGTGTAAAGGGTTTCGATTTTTATTTGTTTTTTTGTTTCAGCTAATGGATTGTAATAGTCGGTTCCAGAAGTAAAAGTCACATTCCCATTTTGTCCATTAAGGCAAGACACTACAGGTGAATAGGGTTAAAATTTAAGTAATTGGTATCATCATAGTACCTTCCCAGTTTATTAATCACAGTACATTAAGTCATTTGTTTTGAATTACAAGATTTCTGAAATGGGATGTTTAAATATGCACTCATTTTCCTATTTGATTCCAGAAGATTCATCTGAACATGAGATGAAGCCAGATTCAAAGTTCTTGTTCGATTTTGTTGACATATTATAGTTAAAGGATTTTACTGAAGGGATTTTTGATATCTCTTTTTATCACTTCATACTGTAAATCAGAAAATACCGTCAACAACCAGAAAAACACATTTTCACCATGTTTTTAGGATTAAAATGTTATATAAATAAGTGTGAATGGTATATGAACAAACCCCTCAGTAAAAAACTTCAGAATATAGACTGGAATGAAACCCTAAAGTTTGGTGTGTGTAAGTGATACTGAAGTGGAGAGAAAAAAAACTTGAAGATGTGTATTGTAATTGGAATCTACAGACGCAAATAGATATAGTGCAATAAAATAAACACTTAAATGTGTTTTTCTGTCCACTAGTCTGAAAGTAGTGGTTATGGAAGCGAAAATTTACCAAAATCTCAAAACTGAACAATGGTTTTGCCTAAAGTGTATTGCGTCATTGTTATAATAATGTATAAAACTTTCCAGACAGACTGAGCATGAACTGTCACTCAGATCACAAATAATGCAAAATTGTCTGATTTTTCGTAAAACACCATTTTGTTTTAAATGTAAACTGTAAAAATGGATCCATCCAAATCTAATGTTTAATGGCAAATGTTAAAGATTAGGAGACAGTCTGTCGATTCATTAAATAATCAGTTATTCCCTTCTCCATTGACATCATTCAAAAATGGCCTCGTCTCCTTGCCAGCGCTGTGTAGCACTATTCTTTTGTCTTTTTTTTCTTCTTTTTTTTTTTTTGCTAACCTTGAAGGCTCTGTTAGTAGTTCTCCTGTTGAAAACTTCACTTCCCATAATCCTGCAGAATGGCTGTTACCATGGAAACAGGAATCACTGCAAAATGGCTCAGCAGTGACCGGACACTCCCATGAAACACTGTGAATGATGTAATCGAGTCCGTTTCCCTACAGCCTCAAACTACTTGTGCATTTATTATTTTTTTGAATATTTTGAAAAGCTTATGAGATATATTTGTATGCTTGTAACTAAATCAGCAGTTTTATTTTGTACTGTTGTTTATTTGGTTACATTATTCACAGTGTTTCATGGGTTGAGTAGTTGACTGACTAGTTTTCTTACAATTTTCTTTCTTTTATATTTAATTTATTTTTCGTTTTTCACCTCTCTTTTTTACTTTAATCAAAATGTGTGAGATTGTGATTTATTTCAGAGCTGGTTTGGTTGCTGTCTCAGAAACTTTTACTTTCTCCAAAGACAAACACTTCCAGAGCGCGTGTGTGTGTGTTGAGCTCGTTTAAAGTTCATAATCACTCCATTGACACACAATAGGATGCTGCAGTCGTTAGACGCTAATAGACAGTCAAACAAAAAGCTCTTTGTTTGCATTTCAGCACATAAGAAGAAAATTGTGATTCTCCTAGATGTGTTTAGGACTTAGGAGACACTCCTAAACTTTAGGGCGCACTTTGGGGCGGTCATGGCCTAATGGATGGGGAGTTGGACTGGTGACCCAAAGGTTGCTGGTTCAATTCCAGTACCGGCAGGAAATGACTGAGGTGCCCTTGAGCAAGGCACCTAACTCCCAATCGCTCCCCGGGCGCCTCACAGGCTGCCCGCTGCTCCGGGTGTGTGTATCAACATTTGCAGAGTGTTTTCACTACTTCACTAGTTAGTGTGTGTGCACTAACTTGGATGGGTTAAATGCAGAGGTCAAATTCCAAGTATGGGTAACCATTCTTGGCCATCATGTGTCACTCTTACTTTTTTCACATAAAACAGTCATGAAAGCCTCGAGGTGTGTGTATATATTAATATTACAGATTTTGTTCATTATTTATCAATTTTTTGTATAGATTTAGAAGTTTAGTAATTTGTGTTTTGTTATTTTTACTAATTATTTTGGGGCTTTATTTTAAATGTCAATCTAGGTTAAGTTCAGTTTTTAGTTTATTTCAGTACATGTTTATTTTTTTGAAAGTAATGAAAATGTGTTTTCTTTAAAGGGATAGTTCACCCAAAAATGACAATTCTGTCAGTATTTACTCACCCTCATGTTGTTCCAACCCCGTAAGACCTTCGTTCATCTTCAGAACACGAATTAAGATATTTTTGATGAAATCTGAGAGCCGGATCACTCCTCCATAGGCTTCTTCAGGGATTGAAACTTGCCAGCCCCGAAAAGTTATTAAAGACATCGTTAAAATAGTCCAAGTGACTACAGTGGCTCAATCTTAAGTTTATCAAGTGACGAGAACACTTTTTGTGCGCAAAAAAACACAAAAATAACAACTTTATTTCAACTATTCATTTCCTTCTCTGTGGGCCTCGAGTCAGTCAACGTAGTGAAATAGTGAGTAAATACTGACAGAATTTTCATTTTTGTGTCAACTATCCCTTTAATGGTTTTAGTTGACGATAATAACCCTGATATCATCTCTGGTAATAAATCTGTCTGTAGTAATAGCAGCTCATTCAGGACACTGGATGATATTTTTTTTTCCACACCATCAAAACAAACCAGATGCAAATGTGTCGTTTATTTCAGTAGCTGATTCAAGAAAACATGGCATCATGTCATTGTGATGCTATTTAAAATGTTTTATTTTATGACCCTGAGATTACGATCAACATCAAGCAGTGAACCAATAGCCTACCAGAATTGTCTAAATCAAGTTCATGATAATTTACCATGAATTGCATTTATTTATTTGTTTATTTGAATGAAAAAAAAACACATAGATTAATGCATAAGAAACAATCCGATGCCTGTATCACAGTGTTTATAGCCATGGCTAATTCGCAACACCTGTCCCTAGCATTGGGCAAGCGATATGGAAAACGTTAAATCTGAGATGATTGAAAGTGTAGAAACGCTGCACCTGATATTGTTGTAGTATGAGATGTTGGGCTGTAGAGTTTGTTTGGATGCACAGCCAAAGGTCCTGTCATGTTATGGATGATCTGATAACGTGTATGTGTGTGTGTGTGTGTGTTCACAGGTGGAGAAGCGACGGGCGTTCTGTGTGGTGAACCCTCGGCTCCTCTGAGACGGTGCCAGCCCGCCATCGTTTATGATAACGGCACTCCCGCCAACAGTCTGGTGAGTTCCAACGCTAGATTTATGAGTGGGATCTGGATGTGGGTCATCTGAACCTGTTTGAGGTGTGTGTGTTTAGTCATGAAGCAGGTGCACAACAACCTACAGCACGTGAACGTGAAGGAAAGGGTGTGACACGAGTTCATGTTGACTAATGAGCTCCACTTTACATTCATTCTTCGTGTGTGTTCCTGCTCTTACTGTGAACAATTTATTCTGGAGGGAAAAACAGTTACGATGCAAAAAAAACGTATTATAATAATTCTACAAATAAGAATTTTGATTTATTTAAAGAATTTATTTAGATTTGTCTTTTAAATAAGTGTGTAATTAATCATGTACAGTAAGGCCAGACATGTTCACGACAGACAGAAAATGCATAAATATTCTGGAACCCTTTATCTAAAAAAATAATAAAAATAAATCTTTATTGTAAATGTATGTTTTTTGAAGATGGATTGTTTTCTGCAATCCTAACTCTTAAAAAAAAAAAAAAAAAAAAAATTTGTATTATACAGTCTGCAACCCTTTATCTAAATAAACGAATGAAAATGAATAAAATTAAACCTGTTATAAATGAAATGTTGCAAAAAGTATTTCTTAAAAATAATTTCATCAAAATAAAAAAATAAAGCAATCAAGTACTATAACGACCGGGGCATTTGTGACAGGCAGAAAATACATAAACTTTATTATAAATGTTTTATTAATTTCATTAAAATAAATGAATGAATTTATTTTCATTTATTTCTTTCGATGAAATTAGTTTTCTCCAATGTTTCGTAAAAATCATTTCGCTTGATTTAAAAAATAAATGAATAAATTATAAAAAATATATGTATACACACACACACAGTTGAGACTTAAGACAAACAGGAAATTATTCATTCGTTCCTTCATTTAAAAGTAATTTTATCTTCCTTTTATTTTAAAAGGTTTATCAAAAGACCATTTTTATTTTTGTGCAATCGACTGTGACTTAGTTCAGAGGGGATTAAATTATTATCATAACTGTATTTGGTATCACAGTAGTGCTGTAAACTGACTGTATGTGTGTCTAAAATAACACTGTTAGCTGGGTGGGGTACAAACTAACAGCCGCAGGGTACACACACACACACACACACACAGACACACACACACACACACTATCTGCTGGACTCCACAGCTGTTCTCTGGGTCAGTAAAACCGCAGCTCTTTATGTGGATGAACTTCATTCATTTGTCCTTCACAGGAGGAATTTCTTACTCGTTTTATCCTGTGGTGTTTTTTATTAACGAACTGTTGTTTCTATTTTCTGTCTTGAGTGTCTCTGCTCTTATAGTACATCATTAATGCGCACTTTTATTAACATTAACTTTCATCAAAACTCATTGCAAATTAATCTGCCTCTGAAATGTTTTTGTTGATGTAATAAATGCAGACAGAAATAAAAGATTTATATTTCCTGATCTATAAAATCAAGTATTTCCCTTTATTTCCCCACTGAATATTCAGTGTCACTCAGAGATATGTCAGATTAATAACTTTTATAAATGGCGTTTCATGTTGTCAGGACAGTTGAACCGAAGGAGAGACTGTATTTAATACTGAAGATTGGCAAATACTGTCCAGGTTTGTTTTATAAAGGCATCTGATCTCAAATCTGCTCTTGTTTTGCAGGATCAAAATGAATACGAGCAAGACAACAACGGTGAGAATCATTTATAAATCTCAGTGTTTTATTGTGATCTTTCTCTCTCTGCGCATGCATCTATCCAGTGAAGTGACTCGCATTTGTTGAGGAATGCTGCTAATAAACGGTTGCTGAGGTTCTGCATTAGTTCTGGAATGTTCCTCTCCTCCGTTAACGACACGCGCGCACACACACACACACACACACACGTTCCATGACTCCACGTCTGCTGGTCTGGGCTTCTCATTAAGGACAGCTGCAGTAACACTGATTCTGGATCTCAGATGACGCTCGGTCTGAATGAGGAATTACAGTAGAAACCCAAACGTCTAGAGTTCAGGACTGAACGGGACGGCCACTGACGACAGACGGCCACCATTCAACCCGAAAACAGTCATATAACCATTCAAATAACTCCTAACCTGTTCAGTTAAGCTAAAAAAACTGCATGGTTCCCGTTTAAAGAAGTGCGTAACCTTCAGATAATGTTGATTCTCAAACTCAGGCGGTCAAACTAAATATGAGATAAAATAAATACAGCTTAACTTTCATTTATTTTTATTTTTTTCTCTTTTAAATGTTCTACAAATAGTGTTAAATTGTATTTATTATTAAATGTATTAACTTTTTGAAATTAATATATTTTTTAGTTTATTCATTTTATATAATTTTTTTATTTTTAATCTTTTTTTACTACTGATGATGATGAAATAATAATAATAATAAAAATTAGTAGTATAAAAAATATAAAAAAAAAGATTAAAAATAAATATTATATAAAATAATAAACTAAACAAATATATTAAATTAAAAGTTAATACGTTTAAATGTTCTACAGAGAGTGTAAAATTCTATTTATTATTATTAAATGTATTAACTTTTTGAAATATATTTTTTTAAGTTTATTCATTTTATATAATTTTATTTTTACTATTTTTTTACTACTAATGATGATAATAATAAAAAATAAAATAAAAATAATTAGTAGTATTAAAAATGTAAAATAAAAGATTAAAAATAAATTATATGAAATAATGAACTAAACAAATATATTAAATTAAGTTAATACGTTTAAATGTTCTACAGAGTGTTAAATTGTATTTATTATTATTATTATTATTAAATGTATTAACTTTTTGAAATTAATATATATATTTTTTTTTTATTAATTTTTATATAATCTTTTTTTTTACTACTAATAATGATGATAATAATAAAAAATAAAATAAAATTTAGTAATATTAAAAGGTAAAATAAAAGATTAAAAATAAATTATATAAAATAATGAACTAAACAAATATATTAAGTTAAAAGTTAATACGTTTTAAATGTTCTACAGAGTGTTAAATTGTATTTATTATTATTATTATTATTATTATTAAATGTATTAACTTTTTGAAATTAATATATTTTTTTTTATTTTATTAATTTTATATAATCTTTTTTTACTACTAATAATGATAATAATAAAAAATAAAATAAAAATTAGTAATATTAAAAATGTAAAATAAAAGATTAAAAATAAATTATATAAAATAAACTAAACAAATATATTAAGTTAAAAGTTAATATGTTTTAAATGTTCTACAGAGAGTGTTAAATTGTATTTATTATTATTAAATTTATTAACTTTTTGAAATTTAAAGCAGCACTAAGTAAGATTTTTTTACCTTAAAATAATGTTTCCAAAATCGTTTCAGTGGTTCATAAAGTCGTGACATGGTGAAATGCACTTATGCCACAGCTTTGCGGTGCTTTATCTGATACATCCACGCTATGTAAGATTGCCAGATCGGGTCGCGTTTCTGTAGTTCTAATGAGACATAAGAAAACTATTAATTTGACTTGCTTTACGGCAAGCGTTACAATTGCTCGTTTGTGATGTCGCAATACATCATACTTTCATAAAATCATGCATCATACTCTACCTTGTCTGTGGCCATTGTCGATTCCAAAGCTGGATAAACAGCGAGCTTGCGCGCGCGACAGTAGGCTGCGCTAGGCTAAATTATTTACGGCAGCGGTAATGGACAATTCCGCTTCCAACCTGTAGGGCGACCGCAGAGGAAAAATCACTTTGTGCTGCTTTAATACATTTAATTTATTCATTTTTAATCTCTTTTTTTTACTACTAATAATGATGATAATAATAATAAAAAATAAAATAATAATAATTAGTAGTAGTAAAAATGTAAAATAAAAGATTAAAAATAAATATTATTTAAAATAATAACTAAATAAATATATTAAATTAAAAGTCAATACGTTTAATAATAAAATAAGTTATTACATTTATAAACTTTTAATATTACATTTTAAAAGTGTTTAAAACTAGGAAATAGATGAAAAATGCTAGCATTAATAGCAAGGTCGCAGATTTTATATAAATGACACTATCAGTCTGTAGTGACTAATGTTGGTTTATAGTTTACAAATTAATAATTTGTTGTTGTTTTTAAATGGAGTAGTAAAAAAAAGAAAAATAAGATTTTACCCAATGAATATCAATTCAGTAGGTATTTAATGCGTCTAAAACTAGCAACTTTTCATGCTGGGTTAATGGCCATATACTGTAGCTCTCGCTTTGAGCCTGTAATGTGTTTGTGTGTCGTGTGATTGTACGGGAATCAGTCTTCATGATGTCGGTGTTGATCTGGGTTCATATAAGAGTGTTTGTTTAGCATTCCTGCTCTAGTCTTCATGTTCAGCCATCAGTCAGTGCTGATCGTGTAAATATTATCCTGTTCTGGGGTCTTCACGTCTGCTGGGTTTGGCTTTTCACCAGTGAACACGTTTGCATACTATCTGACTCTAACTAATGTTTGAATTCTGATAAAACATTTGCTCAGAGCCATTTTCATTAGATAATGCTGTATAAAAGCAAACTTTAACCTGCTCCGCAAGATTCTCTTCAGTCTGACCTGAAAGAAAACTGACTTTAGAAACAACGTTTATGCGAATGTCCACTATATATTGCAGATGGAACTTGTTGCAATATGAATTGAGCTGACACGTTTCTGGACACAATATGTGGATTTATAAATGTGTTTGCAGTCATACAGTTGTGTAGAGTATATTTCAGGCCTTACCGGTGGATGCTTTCCCTCTGATGGAACGAATCATTCTGAGATGTTTCCGAGTCACACTTTACTGAACACTGATAAACTTCCTGGAAATGTTCGATCTGTCTGAATGATGAGCTGTTACGTTTCCATCTCCATGAAATGCAACCAGACTTTACTTGATAAACCATTTTAGTTCTGAGGTATCAAAAGACTAAATACATACTCAAAATTTTGTCATACATTTAAATTTTAGTGTTCCTTGATATATATATATATATATCTCATTCTGAGCCTCTGTCTGAAATGATCAGTTTTAAAGGCGCGGCTCCTTTAGCCAATCAGAGAACGTTTACTGACAAGTCTTTATGTCCTTGCATAGGAAACAGTGCTGACGCCCACTCGCTATTGAACGAGTAAGTGTTTTGAAAACATTATCCATTTGAAACTGTCATGTCTGGACAGAGAATTATGAAATCATTATGATAATTTTATTTCTGAGGTATCAAAAGACTAAACAAAAAAAAATTATTACTCAAAATCAACCATTAAAATGTATGACATTAATTATTTTATTTTTTTGTTCCTTGAGGTTCCTTTATAATGTTAATGGAGGTTTTTTTTTTTACGCGCTCACACACGCAAATATATATGTGGAAAAACTATTTTCAACCTTCATTCTGAGCCTCTGAAATGACCAGTTAAGGCGCGGCTCCTTTAAGGCTTGTCGGTAAACGTTCTGTTATGATTGGCTAACGTCATTGCATAGGAAACAGTACTAACGCCCACTCGCTATTGAACGAGTAATTGTTTTTAAAACAATATCCATTTAAAACTGTCATGTCTGGACAGAGCATTCTGAAGTCATTTACTTTGGATCTTACAGCAGCTGCATCACAAACCACGTCACTGCTTCATCTTTCAACAAAAGTTTCTTTACGTTCTCTCCATTACACTGTGCCTCGTTTACAAAACAAAATGCTCCGAACAAACATAGTCCTCCGACCTGATCCGGGACGCCATTAACATGAATCATCCACTTGTTTCCGATGTTGGGATCCTTCTTGAAGTCTCTACAGAGACACAAACAAGCTGTTTAAACTGGTTCTTTCACTCTTCCACTGGTCATGTTGTCGACAGACTCAAGTGTCAGAAACTGAATGCACATCTGTAAACTGTATCCAGTGTAGACAGCGTTGGTGGTTTATAATGGGTTTATTTGCTTTTGACGTGACGCTCGCATCCAGTCTAGGCAAATCTCCACCATGGAATTATAAGGTTCTCTCTGCATTATGAGCAGTTTTGAGATTGAGCTTCAAAGTTTTGGCATTTCATACTTTGTGGATAGACCCTTTTTGTTTTCTAAAAAAAAGTAAAAAGTCCTAAAATGTACACAACTTAAAAAAAAGAAAAGAAATAATAATTAATAGTACATAATAATAAATAATTATTCACAGAATAAGAATGTGAATGACTAAAGTTTGCAAAAATGTCAGATAGAACCTTATAATTCCAAGGTGACGAAATGTTTAGCGACTAAACTTCAGTGGGCGGGGCCTGTGGTGCGATTTGTATAACTATTGGTCTTGAGGCAGTCATATGCAAATGTATTTGCGCGTGTGATGTCACAGATCCCACAACATCAAAACGAGCAATTTTTGGAGCTTAGTACTATTAAAAAAATCCTGTAAGTTTAATAGCTTAAAACATCCTCATAAGCAGAACATTTATAGGACCAAGACATTGTATGTCAAAAGATATGATTTCTTGTCACAACTCTTTAACCCCTTCCCTGCCATTGACAGATTGTTCCGGCTCTCCGCATTTTCACTGTTATACGGGAGGGGGCGCTATAACACATCTTCTGAAAGAGTACTGAATTTCCTGATCAAAACACATGTGAAGAGGCAGAAATGAGCGATCTCATATGTAAGCAGATGTATATTTAAAATAATGCGATCATCAGCATTAAACGGCATGTCAAACATGCCTAATGTTACTGAATGAAATGTAGATCCAGGACGAGCTACATGACTCGATCTAATATGTCTGTATCAGATTCAAAACCGTAGACAGTCTTTGAAGAAAACAAAAAAATTTCTGCTTTTTGCTCAATGGTGTTTTGTTTTTTTGTTTTTTTACGAAACTTCAACACATTCAAGTGTTGATAAAAGACTGCATTTAGCTAGAATAAAACTGATTTATGTTTTAAAGCAGAGGTTCTGTTTTTTTTTTCTTTTGATGTATTGCATGTTCCGATATGTCACGAAACTTATCAATTTCTGCCGCTGGCTGGCAACGTTTTTCAGTTAACAAGAAATGGCTAAACCCATTGATATGCAAAGTTATTATACTGAATGGGACACTTGCTTTAAATGCAGGTTATGGGGGAACATGGTTTATGAATTATTGGCAGCATGAAACATTCTAATGTCATATGCATATTTTCTTTTGTGGAGTTTTATAAATCGTTTTTGATGACGGGGGAAGGTCACACAAACACGTCCATGTTGCATCTTCATACTTTACCAAGCGACGTGACTTTTCAGACAGATATAAAGTTTGAGTTTAAGCCTGCGTTGGTGAGTTGTGAAACCCCGTCACAAACAGCAGAGGGAGTAGTAGAGCTACACTCGTCCTAACCGTTGTCCATCTGTGTTTGTTCTTCAGACGAGGTGGTGGAGCAGAAAGAGGAGTCCACCCAGCCTTCTGCCCCGTCTGCTGCCAACCCGTCCGGCCGGAGGAACCCACCCGGGGGCAAATCCAGCCTGATCCTGGGCTGAAACGGCCTGAAACTGAACTATCTTCGCTCTTTCTGTCTGTTTTCTTAAAAAAAAAAAAAGGAATTCCCCTTCCTCTTCACTCTACTTGTGAGCCATGGAATTTTTTTGTCCTCCACCGTCTTTTCATTTTTTCTATTGCAAAAACAAAAAAAGAAAAGGATCGTTGACAGAAGCACTTTATGTAAGAGGTCCGTTTCAGCCGCTCCTGCAGGAATAATGGCATGAGAGATTCAGATCGACTTTTAATCTGCCCTGGTGTAAATCATTTAAGGAAAAAGGACAACAAAAAAAATAAAAAGATTTGTTGCGCAAAATTTCTAAGTACAAATAAAGATTGATATGAATTTCACTGTGTTTGTGTTTGCTTTGAGTGTTATTGTCAAAACAAAATGTCTACTTGCTTGTTTAGTAAAATGTCAATATCAGGTGAGATTTAATTAGGGGCCTTTTAATATATTACAATCAATTTAGCTTTGTAAATGTGCATTTTGCACGTTTTTGTTCTTTGCTACTTGGTATAGAAGGTACATGTGTACTGAAGTTTTGGTATGCATTTTAAACCAACGTAATTTAGCATTGTTTAATGTGGAAATGCATGACTGAGTCTTAAGTCTGAGCTAACCCTCAAATGACTCTTCTGCACATTAAAACCTGCCACAATGCATGCTGGAACACATTTCAGTTACTCTGTGCACACAGGGGGGCCCGTGCCCCTGTGACAACAAGCTTGGCCCCCCCTTGTGGCCCACCTAAAGCTGGAGTGTGAAATAAAGTTTTGTAAAAATGTTCTATCGTTGTTTTTTTACATCCATTATTAGACAGTGGCAACGCGAACACAAATGTAACCCACACATGTTCTTCTAGAGGGACTGCTTAAAGCGGAACACAACAGTATCATAGCACATGCATCTGCAGGTTTTTTTCTATTCAGAAGTTGGTGGTTTGCGCGAATATTATGGTTCAAGCAAAGAAGTATATATATAGAGGTGAGTAAAGTTGTTAATATGCTGTATTTGTATTAAGTGCAACGTTAGATCAGCTAATCTTAACCTGGCTGTTTGTTAGTTTGTGGCAGTTTGAAAAAGGATAAAATATATGATCAACAAACTCATGGTGCTGAGTGTTTTTACTTAAAGGGGTCATATAATGGTACATGCACTTTTACAAGTTGATTGTACTGAAATGTGTGTTGGCAGTGCCTGTACACAACTATCAAATAATGATAAAAATCCATCCAGTGATTTTGTTTTAATCTCCTTATATGTTTTCCCCTGCCTCAAATTGAGCCGTTCGATCTTGTGACGTCACACGCTCGCACGCCCCTCCCACGATTGTTGATTGACAGCAGCGTTTCAACACAGACCTGCCCTCGCTCATGAGCGATCATAGTCCGCGCGGACCGGTGTCGTGCCGAAAAGTACGCTGGAGCACTGTCTATGACATAGGCTACCTGTCAAGTATCCCGTTTTGGCCGGGAAAGTCCCGTATTTAACCCTTCTTTCCCGCCGTCCTCCCGTATTGGTATTTTCCCGTAAATCTCCCGTATTTTAACCTGCGCTATTAAAAAATAATAATGGCCCGGGCGGATTAAAAAAAACAAAAATACATTCCCAATCTGAGCTCTGTCACTAGCCGGGGGGGGGGGACCCAGAGACGGATGATGGACGCTACGACAGAGACGGAAGGAACTCTTGCCACAAAACCAAACCCCTCATGTAAATACCGCGATCAATGGGACAGCGAATTTACTTTTCTGAAGAGGAGCAGGGTAGGGGAAGGTCACGCGTATTGTAACTGCGACTTTAGCATCTTAAAACCTGTTAACCGTTGCCAGTGCGCCGACGTACTGAAGCGTTTTTTTGTCTGTTTAAATAGTTCAAAGTTACTATCAGATTTAATGTTATTACCTTGACAAACTATACATCATTAAAAAGATATAACACTCAAGTTTCAGTATTTGACCACTATTATATTCTCAGAAACTTTTAAAATGTTTCATACAAAATAAATTTCTAATAACTTTACAAAACTTTGTAGCTATTAATAACTATTTTTTCATTATGACAATAATTAATTCTACATTTACAATAAACTGCCAGGTGTCAGCTTTCAAATGAGATCATACTTGTGATTTTAGTGCAAAGTGTTTATGAACTGTAGGCTATCGGTTTCAGTTTGGGTATGCCATTTCTGAGGATTTTTTCAAAAGTGGGGTTGCAGCCTCAGGTTAAAGAATGCAAAGTCTGCAACAAATTTGAACAATAACTCACTAAAAGAGTAAAGAAAACTTATGTGTACAGAAAAACTGTAAAAGAAAAGCAATATTAAATGAAAAGAATGTGTGGAATGAAAATAAAATGTAAATGTAGAGACAAGCAATGTTAAATGAACACAAAATATGCAAATAAGCCTTTAAAATAAATGCTCTTCATATATACCCTTTTGTTTTTTCATTTAAGCTATAACACTTGTCTTAAAATGTAAGGGATAACGTTACTGGAGCTTGGTTGGGGTGGTGGGACTGCTCGCGGTGGGCGCCGGAAAATTTCCCTTATTTTCAAATCCAAAACTTGACAGGTATGGTCTATGAGCAGAATGGAGTCTAAGCGAAGTGGTGTTCTGTTCTTGGGTACAATAATAAACACAGCAGTCATTTTAATGTTCCTAAATCCGAACCGCTGAAGACGCAGTGGCTGAGTTTGTTTTCGAAGGGAATATTCCCCACGATCAACGTAAATGGTTTTATGTTTGCGCGAATCATTTCACACACCAGACGGCTTTATAAACGAGGAGGGTCAGTATAAAGCTGGTTTTGCTAAGAAGCTGCTCCTGAAAAAAGGATCGGTACCAACCAACTATTCGTGTTCCTGCTGCACCTCCCGAAGAACTGAAGTGAGCGTAACGTTTTATTAACCTTTATATTAATATTTATATTAATCTTTGCAAATCGCTAGCTTCACGATGTGTGCGGCTAAGGTTTACACTCAGGGTACATTACGGCATATTTTCTATGTACGACGTTCTCAATATAATTCATAATCCCACGTTCAGTGGCGGTTCTAGACCATTTCAACTGGGGGGGCCAAGCTGGGGCCAGTTGTACTGTTAGAGGGGCCAGTTACATTTAGACCTTATTGTTGTCATATCATTTTCTGCACTGCACTGCAGGCATTAACAGGCAAAATACCATGTTTATAATCATTCAACAATGTATTTGCATTTCCATTATATTTTTACATTTGCATTACATATTCAGTATTAGTCACAGTAACTGTAATTGACATGATGTCCTTCTTTCTCTTTATTTTGGTGAGAACTATAGAGCAAAAGCAATGGGGACCAAGAAGCTTATTAATTCATTTACTGAAAATAACTGACTTGCTAGTAGGGATGCTAACCGATGACCGTTTGACCGATGGTTGACCGTCTCAACGTTAACCGATCAAAGATGTCGGTAGTCGGTTAAAAAAAAAAAGTGATCTCTAAATTAGGCTATTATAGACAGTGGACTAAACGCTACTACAGTTAGCCATCTTATTCGAAGATATTTTTGTGTGAAGTGAACAAATCCCTCACTCAATTTTTCATAACTCGCCTGTTTGTACTTAATAAACCAATAAAAACATTTGGCGCGAGGGCACAGCGTTTGGGTTCGCGCGCTCACAAGGTTTGCGAAAAGTAAAGCCTACAGGCTAAAACACTGGAGGTTAGGGCCAGGGCAGACGACAGGATGAAGCGTGCAAAGAAACGTAGTGTGTGGGACCATTTCACCAAAAAGAATGACACAGTAAGTTGCAACTTGTGTGATACAGTGCTTAAATACAGTAGTAATACTGTAGAAATACATTACATCTACATTTCAGTGGTAACAGATAAGGTGATGATGATCATCATCTTTCTTTATTATTGTTAGCACTAACGTTACCTCAAACTAATCGGAGTCTCTTCGGAGAGCGTCATTTTCTTAAATGAGACGCTGCAATGTTTCAAATGAGCTTCTAACGCTAGACCAACAACTTTATTTTCAACGCGATCACCTTGTACCCAAACCATTTCGAAACTAAGGAGCCATTTGTCCTCCGATTACATACAAGCTCCTCGGCCCCGCGTTTGCGGGACTCATGTTTCGCGCTGTAGGGGATTTTAAAAAAGTGACGTGAGTGGAAGCGCGGCGCCGGGGCAGTGTGTGTGTGTGTGTGTGTGTGTGTGTGTGTGAGCGGGAGGCAGAGAGAGATGCGACAGAGTTGCGAAATTGCAGGCGCGGCTCGAAATTGCTGTTATTTCAAATAGCGTGGCATATTTTAAACTAATCGGTTAACCGGTTTCAACCGGCTAATGAGGCTCGGTGGTCGGTCAAGAAATTTTTTAGTTTTCGCCATCCCTACTTGCTAGGTAACTGTCTAACCGTTTACATGGTTACTGCACACTTTTTAAAGTCAAATTGAAGGCTTTTGAAGACCTGAAGAAATCATAATTCATACTGTACATTAGGGGTGTGCAATATTGACAAAAATATATCTCAATATTTACAATGTTTTGTTGATAATTAGATGATATTTTACTGATTGTGTTTTTGTGCTGGTGACATGGCCGGTTTAGGCCTGTTGTTGACAGCAGACTCACAAAGATATTCATATTTTTTAATATTCTATGCAGTGGTCAGTTAACAGCAGGGACCGAAATTAATTTTTTAATTAATTTTTAATTAATTTAATTTGCCAGCTTAAATCGATTTCCAGGGGCATTTTCACCTATATATGGACATTCTTTCTAAACTTATTTAGAGTTATGAATCACCTTTTATGTCAAATACTAACATTCAAATTATACAGTAATTATACTTATTTATACAATAATACTTGATTATACAATAATTATACAGTACCACTGTTACCAGTCAAATTAATTAATTCAATCAAAATCCATGTTTGCAGTGCAGTCTAGAGGTGACACAGAAGCAGCATTAATATATTTACACTCCATTTACAATTGCATAAATAAAGCTATGAGATTTTTTTTTAAATCAATATTTAAACATGAAATGATTTCAATTTTAACGTTTTAATTAAAGGGTACTTTAAATATGAAACTAAAACCGCCAGTAGGCGGCGGAAAGTCACAGAAGTGAGTTGAGGGATTCATTCATTCAACCGATTTGTTCAAACGGCTGATTCATTCGGGAAAGAAGCAAGTGATCAAAACGCGGATTTCAGTCAATAAATCATCGCTGTCTGTTGCATTGAGACTCTGCTACGGTTTCATTTTGAAATTCTAGTCGGCGAAATAAAGGGAAAACAAAAAATATTGACAATATTGTGTCTAAAAAGTAACTCATGTTAACTTATTGTTGATTTAACTGTTGTATAACATCAATATCACAGTTGCAATTGTGCACGGGAAAACGGCACTCTTGCTGATTTGATATTCTAATATAAGAACATAATATGATATAAATATAAGACATAGGCCTACCTATGAACCGCACACAGCAGTGAAAGAACCATAGACAAATGCGATGTCAGCTCACAGTGCCTCGTACATAGTTAAAACAATGATTACAATATTTTAATAGACAATATACATCGCACACCCGATACGCACATACAGAATGAACTTGCAACTGACCAGCTTTCTCCTTCTCTCCTCTCTCGCGTGCAGGAGACAGACGTTATTCTGCCGCGATTCCCGCGAATGTGATGCGAATTGTCACGTGAACACGCAAATCCACAAAGATAGAATAATAAAAAAAAAAATATGCATACAACGATAACAAAGATAGCAAAAACTGTTTTGTAAAAATTATTTCACACTCCACATTTAGGGGGGCCACAAGGGGGGCCAAGCTTGTTGTCACAGGGGCCCCCCTCTAGAACCGCCACTCAAATCTAGCGACTTTTGAGACAAACCTCAGTAACCTGCAGATGTTGCCATTCAGCGGCGTTGCGCAGTGGTGGAAAGAGAAAAAAACATACTCAAGTAAAAGTACCATTACATTCCAAAAAATGTAGTGTGAGTAGAGTAAAAAGTACTTGTCAAAAAACCTACTAGAGTAAGAGTACAAAAGTAGCTTATTTAAAAGTACTCATGAGTAGTGAGTACTGACCTGCCGATTCTACCCCTTATAATAAACACTGTGCACTACAATTTATAAATTTAAAAAAATTGCACATACTGTAATTCACATTATATTTTGTTCTCTGTCAGAAAGATTGAAGAATCATCCATCGTTTTAAAATACATCAAATCAGTACACTCATCACCATTTAAATCATATTATTTGGGGAAAAAAGCACTTAAAATTAGGCGAAAGGCCACTGGGCCTGAGCATGCTATAGTTTTGCACATAAAATATCAATATTCATAACTGTATAAAGAATTCAAAAACCTTTAGAAACTCATATGATAGTTCAGCATCATACACAATGAGATGGGTTAAATAGAGAGATTAAAAAATACCAAATTTCTCTCCAAAACGGCACCAATGTTACCAGTACCCTATTAAATATATTACAATTTAAATGTAAATGCACATTGTTCTAGAAGGGTGGCATCATCCCTACATTTTACACGGCTACATTTATTCGCATTGTAATGCTGATAATATAATTTGTAAGGAAAATTGTGCATTAAATAGGGAAGTTATATACAGGAAACTTTTACAAAAGAAACAAACACACACACACACACACACACACACACACACAAATGCATGTCTCTTTGTAGTCTCGGCCAAGCTGTTTTATCAGCAGCATCCACACACAAAAAAACAAAAGTTGAACATGAAAAATGTTTTTACGCAAGTGCACTTGACAAATGAAGACGGATTGTATAATGGATCAATCAAAAAAAAGTTGTTTATTAACGAGCTGTAGTCACGCACTGACAGAAATGCAGTTCAAGTTAACGCCATGGTTCATAAAGTGCACTGATTCTGAATCTGGCGGCATGGCGAGCGCGAGACGCAACAGTGCACAGATCGTGACGCGCGTCTCTCTATTACATGGTGATTGTGAAGTAAATGGGAGCGGAAATTTACCGCATTATGAATTCGCCACGCAATACCCCCAACCTCAGACCAAATGTTAGGCCCTGTAGACAGGCCAGCCTGTATAAATATCATATTAAGCAGAAATGTGAAATTAGCATATTAAAGGAAGACGCTGATATCTGGATTGAATTGATGCGTGAAGAAAGCACTTCCACAGCAGTCATGAGTAACAGCAGGAATAGGCGGTTAAAGTTTTCTATGCTTAATTTGATCTGATGACAGTCACTAGACCGATTAGGCTACTCGATCCAATCACGTTGATGGATAAAAATTAAAGAAAATTAAAACAAGCAACGAGTAACGACCACAAACAGAAGGAAAATAGCGGAGAAAAAGTACCGATACATCACTTAAAATGTACTCAAGTACATCAAAAATTGGATGACTAGTAATTTCCTACTACTAAATTCTGAAAAAAACAGAGATTCTAATTATTGGACAAAAAACTTCCACACATAATAACCTAGAATACCGTCTAACACTTGATGGCTGCTCTGTTAGGTCTTCGTCGTCAGTTAGGAACCTGGGTGTGCTCTTTGATACCAATCTTTCATTTGAAAGTCACTTGTCTAGTGTCTGTAAAACCGCATTTTTCCATCTTAAAATATATATCTTAATTACGTCATATGCTCTCACTGACAAATGCGGAACAACTAGTTAATGCGTTCATGACATCAAGGCTAGATTAAGACATCGGCAGCGTCCGAAATCGCATACTCTCTTGAGCAGGTACTTATTTTGAATAAGTAGACTAATAAGTACTTCACAACTGCTAAAAAAGTATGTTCGATATATTATGAGTGTGTATACACATGTGGTGAACATAAGCTCAAGACACTTTCACGTTTTATTTTACAACATAAAATACATCAGTATTATCGCACTTCATGATTTTTTTTAAGCCGTTATGTGTCTTGAACAAGGCGGTTGCTAATAAGTGTCTAAATGGAGCTTATGAGTCTGTAGAGGAGATTAAACGTCATCAGCTGGACAGAGAAACTCAATCCACTTGCTTATAATTGTGCTCTTACAAACTATTCTATTCAAACTTTCTGGGAAAAGGTTTTTACATAAAAACTGAAAGAGTTCGTGGGACTGTGGTGTAATTCGTTTATAGCTTACTTTAGCTTTTTACTTCTGGCGACTGCATTTAGGCTTTCATAAAATTCATAAAAGTTGTTAATCTGTGAAAACTATCTTGATGGACAAAACATGCAAGTATCATAAACTCTGTGATCAACAAAACGTCGCTGTCCGATGAAAACCGCGTATGTCCATTTAGCCGATTTTGAAATTTTTCGACGGATAGAATGTCCAGGTTCATTTGGGTATACAGTATGCGTCACATTATCTAAATGACCAATGAAAAAGTTGTGAAATCATGTCATCTGATTTTCACGTATATCCATTTGGTGTCAAAGCTGTCAATCACGCCGCGTATCTCCCACCCTGTGGAGGCATCTCGCCGGTCTCGTGAAGTTTCACCTTAAGCGTCTCTGGAAGCTCAGCATTGGATAGCCAAATAACACTGTGAGGCAAATGTTTGTTTTTGACAACTGTTCTCAAGTTTATTATATATTCACAAAATTACGGTAGGACTGTGCAAACAAAGTATCAGTCTTGCAATGTCAGTGTATTGATTCATTGTCCCTTCATAGTTTGCAAGAGACATTTAATAAACTGAGCGTATTTAATTAACTGAGACGTAGGCTATTTATTAAAACTGAGCGTAGCCTATTCATCTGTCAATATGAAACGCGACTTGGTCATTCTAATTAATGATCGGAAGAACGCGTATCGACCACCGTTACTGTCAAATATGCACGTATTTCCATTTAAAATCGATTTTGGTCAAATGTGGATTATATCATTACACTGGCAAGAATATGGTTACATTTAAAAATGCCGTACCAAGTATGCAGCGCTACGTTCAACTGCTTTTGAAATTAAGTTTTTTTTTTCACTTCCTGAAAAGTAGCCGTTTTGGACATACGTGAGTTTCATCGGGCACCGACGAAAAGTTTGCTTTTAGCGATAATCCAAAAACCTATGGAAAAATCCTATTGGGTTTTCGTTGAGGGAACCAGTGTAATGGTAGCAGGAGGAGAGGAAGAGGTGTATAAAGGGCATTTCCCAGGCCAAGCAGGGAGAGTGGATGAGATGGGGGAGTGTGAAACAACTCAAGATGGGCTGGCAAGACCTTTGGTCAATGGAAGAGAGTAGGATCAGTTTCCTTATTAGGTCAACATATGATGTTCTCCCATCACCGCAGAACCTAAACCTCTGGGCAGGAGAGGATCCCTCTTGTCCTTTGTGTTCATCACCTGCCACATTTTGACAGGATGTAAGGTGGCTCTTAGCCAAGGTCGGTTTACTTGGCGCCATGACCAAGTACTGCGATGTTTGGCTTTAGCATTGGAAGGCAAGCGTAGCATGACCAATAAGTTGCCGCCTGTTCTAGCAAAACATTACACGCAGAAGACAATATTCCTCCGCCCAGGCGAGCAACCAGCAAGAAAAGGTGTTAATACCAATTCTCGCCCAGGACAACTGGAAGCTGCTAGGGACTGGAAGATGCTGGCTGATCTTGATCAACGGCTTATTTTTCCACCTGAGATTGCCACCACTAACCTACGACCAGATATTGTTTTGTGGTCTGGATCAGCATGCATTGTTCAACTGATAGAGTTAACAGTGCCATGGGAGGATGCGGTAGATGAGGCATATGAGAGGAAGAAACTGCGGTATGCTCATCTGGCCACTGAAGCAGAACAGCGAGGATGGAGAGTCCAGGTTTATCCAGTGGAAGTGGGTTGTCGAGGTTTTGTGGCACACTCTACAACCCGGTTCCTCAGAGACGTCGGATTCAGTGGCCAAGAGTTGCGTCGCACAGTAAAGAACTTATCTGATGCAGCAGAAAGGAGCAGCAACTGGCTGTGGTTGAGACGGAAAGATTCCGTGTACAGGCCGCCATGCTACAGTTTCGTAGAATTCTTGAAAAACTTGTAGAGTCTGTTGGTTTATTTGTATAGGTTGTATAGTATTTACAGTCATTAAGTTCCTGTGTATATTGCGTGAATGACGGGTGGTTGGGCAGATATTGTGTTTTTGCGGTAGGTGGTATGCCATACGGAACCGTTGCCACTAAAACTGCATATTAACGCACCAGTGGGGCTCGACAGCCTTAGACAAAACGGGTTGGCGCGTATGGTTGGGTTGCGGAGAGATTGTGAGATTGTGGTTAGGTCTCAGCAGTAGGAGGGATGTAGAGGCTGAGTTGAGTGGGGGACGGAGGGGGGTGACTCTGGGATGCCAGAGTCACTGTCGAGCCCTCTTGAGGTGTCGTGGGCTAGTCGACGAAACACTGAGGACGGAAGGTGCCCACTTGAAGACCCTAGAAATGTCCCCTACTCGGCTCAATCCAGACGGTTTTCGTGCTGGTCCACTAGGGAGACCACACTGTAGTTGCAGCCGTCGTGTGTGCTGACGCGCCAAGTACACTGCAGCCGTTAAAGCCGGACAGAAGGGGAGTCACACCAACATATGGAAAGAAGCGTAAATGGATGGAGAAGCATAGTTTACTGTAAAGCTACGTCTTAGTGTTGCTTATCTTGGCGAAAGCCGAGTACAAATCAGCATGAAGTTTTAACATCTACTCTCGTGTAATGGAAATCAATCATAACTGCTGGTTGGCCTACAAATTAAATGTTGAAAATGTTTAAATTGTACAATTTTAAAATTCCATGATATTTGCAGGTTGTCCATGACTGAAAATCTGAAAATATCTGGATATATTGAGACTAAAACTAGTGATTTGATATTAACTTCACCTCAGCAGACAATATGGGATGGACCCTATGAACAATAATTTTTAAAGATGGATACACTTTCTAACTACTTGTTTATTGATCTGTTATAAAACAGAAATCTATAAGTGTGAGTGTTGTTGTAGTGCTGGAAATCAGTCATGTGATCAGCTGCAGCCAATCACAGATCAACAGCACTCTTACTCATGTGATATGAATTAAATATTGGAAACATGATGACTGTAAAAGATGAAAGCATGTCGATCCAGACTTACAGGTGTAAGTTTTACTGACTATTGACCGGTAAGATCCTCAGAGAGGAAAAACACCTGAAGAATGGAAAGAGTGTGTCAGTGAAGGTGGTTGTGAATGTGTGTAGATGTGTGTTAGTTACAGGATCAGAGAATGACATCGTTCCTCTGTCATAGTCCAGATCAACTCTCACACGCTCAAGATCCTGTTCAACAGGAAAATTAGATGTTTCAGACATCTCATCAGACCTAGACACTCCGTACGGATCATACTCCACACTCCAGAATGTGTGTAGATGTGTGTTAGTTACAGGATCAGAGAATGACATCGTTCCTCTGTCATAGTCCAGATCAACTCTCACACGCTCAAGATCCTGTTCAACGGGAGAATTAGATGATTCTAACATCTCATCAGACCCAGACCCTTCGTATGGATCATACTCCACACTCCAGACATCAGTGTTAAACATATCACCTCCCTTCCTCTGGTTTGATGCATTAGTTACTCCAAGACACCACCATCGACACTCTTCGACCTCCACCTCCCAGCTGTGTGTTCCTGAGTTAAAACCCTCTGAACCCAGAACACACCAACACTCATCAAATCTCTCTGGATTATCAGGAAGTGGTTGTTTGTTCCAGTTCCATCCCAGACTGGTCAGGTCATCAGACAGGATGAGATGTTGATTTACAGTGTTTGGATCCAGAATCACAGGAGCTGATGAGACACAATCAACAGATGCTTTCATTCTGATCTTCATATAATGATCAAGAGTGAACTGAACACAGATTTTTATGCATTATGACACTTGTCTTATTGATCAAACACATCATATATTTTCCTCTAATCACTGTCAGTGTTTTTAGTTACACGCTCATGTTTATTATTAGTGTTTATTGGCATCAGTGACAAACATCAAAGGGACAATGTTTATTTTTTTTAGGTATTTATTATCTAAAATCAATATTTTTATTCATAAATATGTCCTCAATGGTGTACAAATACCTCTGCCAATTATCTGACTTTTCCTTGTAAACAAAGAATTTATTATCTTTATATACATGTGACGGGTAGGTCCACGGAGGCTTCCATGTCGTTCCGCCATCTTGAGAAACTATAATAGCAGAGAGGATCACACGTTTCCACAACACGTTTTCTGTCAGAGCCAGCATCACGTAACTGAAAGCAGCAGAAACGGAGGAGCAGAGCAGTGAGAGGCGCTTGTCACCGCCCTGGCAAGTTTAAAAGGCTGCATTGCACTGTTATTTTTAATGGCGGACCATACATATGCCGGATGCATACATATGTCAAAATTTGGCTTCTGTATGAGTTCAGTGATTCAAGTCAAATGATTGTGATATAATGATAATGTTTAAACACGACCAACAACTACAGATCACATTTTCTATTTGATTATCTGGCTGTTATAATTCAGATACAGCAGATAGACAAAATATAAAGTTAATAATGTGGGGGTCAAGAGCCCAACTAAAACAAACACTCATCTCCATAATGGTGACCTGAAATTCCGGTTTTCTCCTTTAGTAATTCTGCTTGTTAACATCAGGTGTTTTCAATAATTCTCAATCATCACTCAATTATTCACTTAATTATCTCATTAACTTTAACACTGCTTCAGTGTTCATTTAACACTCAGCTCAGAGTTTAATTGGATCGCTTAAAATGACTTCCATGATGTTGAAGTTACATGAACAAATTATGTTTGTTTAACGAAACCCAGTTATGAGGAACCAATGGAACCTGTTTACATAAAAAAGTTAAGTAAAGCCAACACATCATTTTTTTGAGTGTAAAAAAACTATTTTAAACTATTTTGGTCCAGGAGAGACACCTCTGGTTCAACCTGGCCGATATGAGAGATACCGAGCGAACCCGCTTCCTTGACACTCTCATATCCCAGGCTGGCCTCTTTGGCGGCACGGTCGAGGACTTCACCCAACAGTTCTCGACCGCCCAGAAGCAGGCTGAGGCAATTAAACATATTCTGCCCCGACGGCCCGCTGCTGCCTCCACCCAGCCGTTGGCACAGAATCCTCAGACTGCTCGCCGCCAAGGGCGCCTGTCCGTTCAAGATGCTCACGGCCAAACACATTTTCGAATCTGTGCAGCCGCAGGATTGGTTTGCAGCGATCGACCTGAAGAACGCCTACTTCCATGTCTGCATTCTTCCTCGACACAGACTGTTTGTTCGGTTTGCTTTCGAGGGGCGGGCATACCAGCACGCGGTTCTCCCTTTCTGGCTATCTCTGTGTCTTCACGAAAGTCGTCGAGGCAGCCCTTGTGCCGCTACGGCAACACTGGGTTCGCATCCTGAACTATCTCGACGACTGCCTGATCCTAGCTCACTCTCGAGACCAGGTTTGCGAACACAGGGACTTAGTGCTCCGGCACCTATCCAGTCTGGGCCATCGGGTCAACGGAAAAGAGCAAACTCTCCCCAGTGCAGATGATCTCTTTTCTCGGTATGGTAATCGACTCTGTCGCCATGTGCGCACAGCTTACAAGAGAGCGCAGTCACTGCTGACTTTCCTGAGACATTTTGAAGGCAAGAGTGTGGTTCCACTGAAGTTATTTCAGAGGCTCCTGGGGCATATGGCATCCGCAACCACAGCAGCGCTGCTCGGATTGCTTCTTATGAGACCGCTTCAGCTCTGGCTTCGCGATCGAGTCCCGAGGTGGGCATGGCAACAAGGCACGCTCCGAGTACCAGTTACTCCGACCTGTCGTCATACCTTCACCCCGTGGACAAACCTCAACTTTCTACGGAGTGCCCTTAGAACGAGTTTCCAGGCATGTTGTTGTCTCAACAGATGCCTCCACCACGGGCTGGGGCGCCATGTGCAATGGATATTCTGCCGCGGGCTCCTGGACAGGACCCTAGCACCTTTGGCATGTCAATTACCTCGAGTTGCTGGCAGTACGTCTAGCTCTGCACTAAGGCTGGGCGATGTATCGCATCACATTGTTATGCGCATCTCGTCAGTAAAGCCGGATCCTTGATTAGTAGTAAATAATCATCACCTGCTTTCAGATGGAGCGGCATTTACTACAAAGAGCCGTATTTACGGACGTATCGCCAGCGATAATTAATGCTATATGGCTCAGCTTGTCAGTTAACTACGGCTCTTTGTACATAGCAAAAACTCCAGTGTTAAATTAACACTCCTGGGATATGAGTCCACACTCAAGAGTGTTGAAGTTAATGAGATAATTAAGTGATTAATTGAGTGATGATTGAGCATTATTGAAGTCACCTGATGTTAACAAGCAGAATCACTGAAGTAGGGCTGGGCGATATATCGCACGATATTGTTATGTGCATCTCGTCAGTAAAGCCGGTTCCTTGATTAGTAGTAAATCACCTTCACCTGCTTTCAGATGGAGCGGCATTTACTACAAAGAGCTGTAGTTAACTGACAAGCTGAGCCATATCGCATCAATATCGCGGACGTATCGCCAGCGATAATTAATGCGATATGGCTCTGCTTGTCAGTTAACTACGGCTCTTTGTACACAGCAAAAAATTCAGTGTTAAATTAACACTCCTGGGATATGAGTCCACACTCAAGTGTGTTGAAGTTAATGAGATAATTAAGTGATTAATTGAGTGATGATTGAGCATTATTGAAGACACCTGATGTTAACAAGCAGAATCACTGAAGGAGAAAATCTCAAATTGTAAGCCACCGTTATGGCGATCAATGTATACCTGCCAGATGAACAAAGAAATAAAGTGATCTAATGGTGATGGTTATCTTATGACAATCATCATTTGAACTTTATGTTTTTGATTTATGCTGTTGGTTAAAGCATAACTGTGATTCTTCATAAATATCCAGAATTTTAGCTATAATATAAAGAATTTCTTAAAAGAGTTTTTCTAAAAAAAAAAAAATCTTTGTTTTAGGCACACACAGCTTTTAATATTCAGTATATGCATCTCAACAATGGTGAGGAGCAGAATATTCAATTAGGAAAAGTAAATTACATAGAAAATTCAGATCATAATTTATTCATATCGCAATGCATGATGGGAGCCAATAATGAGTTGTGATTGGTGGCAGGCACTGCAACATGCTTTATTATTGTCACCATTGTTGAGATTCACAGGATGATTATTGATCTCTGTGTTTCTAAACAAAATTATTTGAAAGTGTTTTGATCAGAACAATGTTTAATAAATATTTTGGATTTAAAGAAACATACCTATACTCATATATGCTATAAAAACACAAAGTTGTTGTCAAGTAAGTTAAACCAAACTATCTCAATAAGATTCATTTTCAGATCACATCATGATTATGCCAGAACATAACCAACAGTATCATATCATATTTTTCTTTTTTCATTTGACTGTTATAATTAAATAACAGCAGACAATCAAATTTGAAGTTAATGTATAAAGGTTAAGAGCCCAACTATAGCAAACACTTATCGCCAAAACGGTTGCTTCCAATTTTTGATTTTCTCCTGCAATGATTCTGCTTGTTAACATCAGGTGTCTTCAATAATGCTTAAACATCACTGAATTAATCACTTAATTATCTCATTAACTTTAACACTCTTGACTTGAGTGTTAATTTAACACTGGAGTTTGTGCTGTAGAGTAAATGACGCTCCATCTGAAAGCAGGTGAAGGCGATTTACTACTAATCAAGGAACCGGCTTTACTGACGAGATGCGCATAACAATATCGTGCGATATGTCGCCCAGCCCGACACTGAGGGAGATAATCTCAAATTGTAAGCCACCGTTATGTAGATCAGTGTTTGCTTTACTTGGCCTCTTGACCCTTATATTATTAACTTTAGGTTTTGTTTGGCTGCAGAATCTGAGATATAACTGCCAGATGAACAGTGAAAAAAAGTGATTTAGTGGTAGAGTTGTGACGTTCGTGAACGAACCGATTCTTTTGAACGGCTCATAAACATGAACGATGGGAGCCGAGTCGCGGCTGGAGGGGAGCCGTTCTTTTTGTCGTTCTTTTTTTCCTATGCGTGTTTCACACAGATGCACACAAATTAGCTCCTCAGTTATAGGGGAAGGGGCGCACCCAGCGCAGGGGTACTACTGCCTAACAGCATGATGATAGTAGTTGTGCATGCGCGCCCATCCTTTACGTGAGTACTCCAATGGAAAAAAAAACCTACGTGCCTTTGTCATTGGGTAGGAGCGGAGTTGTGCGCGCTGCCGTCAAGCTGGCTTCTTAAAACTGACTAAATATTTAAAAAGAGCCAAAAGAGCCGTTTTTTTTTATCAAAATGTTCTTGTGTGATAACAATGTTCTTGTGTGGAAGTGTTACTGTTTGTAGTAAAAGCTGATTTGCACAGAAATTCATTGCAGCCGGCTTTGTTTTTTATGTTTATTTGTGAGTAGGTATTGTATGAATAACATAAGTCAACATAGCTTTACACATACACACACTTTGTACTAAAGGTGAATCCAAAATAGTGATGTCACTTTCTAAACAGAGGGATGTTGTGCAACCCTATGGTATATAGTCCACACATGACAAATGAGGTAATAATCTATATTTCAGAAAAATTCAAACTCATATATTGGTGTGTGATATCTGAGTTTAAATTATTTGACTACAAATCTCACCTCATCATTCCTCCCAGTGATTATTTCCAGGATAAACTGAGATGCCCTCAAGCTGGCTTCTTAAAACTGATTAAATATTTAAAAAGAGCCAAAAGAGCCGTTCTTTTGAACGGCTCTTTGTAAGGAACGGATCGCCAAGATCCGGATCCCCTCAAAGAGCCATAAATCCCATCACTATTTAGTGGTGTTGGTTATATTATGACAATCATCATTTGAACATTATGTTTTTGATATATGTTGTTGGTTACAGCATAACTGTGATTCTGCATAGATATCTAGAACTTTAGATATAATATAAAAGATATCTTAAAAGTTGTTTTAAAAAAAATTAAAATGTTTCTTTAAGGCAAACACAGATATCAGGATTCAGTCAATGCATCTCAACAATGGTGACAAGCAGAATATTCAATTAGGAAAAGCAAATTACATAGAAAATTCAGATCATAATTTATTCATACCACAATGCATGATGGGAGCCATTAATGAGTTGTGATTGGTGGCAGCATCTGCAACATGCTTTATTATTGTCACCATTGTTGAGATTCACAGGCTGATTATTGATGTCTGTGTTTCTAAATAGGGTCATTTGAAAGTGTTTTGATCAGAACAAAGCTAATTAAAAACTTTGGATTATAAGAAAAATACTGATAATCATATGCTGTAGAATCACAGAGCTGTTGCCAACAAGTTAAACTATCTCAATAAGTTTCATTTTCAGATCACAGCATGATTATGCCAAAACATAACCAACACTATCAGATCACACATTTCTTTGTTCATTTGACTGTTACAAATTAATGACAGCAGACAAACATAATTAAAAATAAATATAAGGGTCAAGAGTCCAACTAAAGCAAACACTGATCGCCATAACGGTGGCTTCCAATTTGACATTTTCTCCTTCAGTGATTCTGCTTGTTAACATCAGGTGTCTTCAATAATGCTCAAACATCACTCAATTAATCACTTAATTATCTCATTAACTTTAACACTCTTGAGTGTTAATTTAACACGGAGTTTTTGCTGTGTAGTAAATGCCGCTCCGTCTGAAAGCAGGTGAAGGCGATTTACTACTAATCAAGGAACCGGCTTTATTGATGAGATGCGCCTAACAATGTCATGCGATATCGCTCAGCCCTACTCTGCACCGCTTCCATGCGCTATATATACCAGATATACCATTAGTGTGATCTTCATTTACTACAAACCAAAATAATCTAGTGCTTTTGTGTCATGAAAAAAACCATGCATGATTTCCAATGTGTAACAGCACAGATCTTCTCCAGACTCACTGTTTTGGACGATGTCCTGCATCTTCTTCCAGACTCTGAACGGCAGGTTGCCCAAGTAACGTGGCACATGAATCAAAGCTCCAGAAGCCATCTGTGGATCCGGCTGTGAGATCTGGACTCTGGAGGAACATTCAGGAGTCAGAACTGCAGTGGATCAGAACCAGAGAGACCAGAGACACCAGCAGATCACTCACCTTTCCATTGAGACTGGAAACTCCTGCAGAACATACACATAATTTATCATCAAGAACTCAATCAATCATCAATCAATGAATGATGTGAAATCAGACCTTCAGAAAGCAGACATCATTGGCTTTCATCATCTCCTCCATGTCTTTGATTGTGTGTGAAAGATCTGAGATGTGTCTGTCCATCTCCTCCAGCTTCTCCTTCATCATCCGCTTCTTCTGCTCCACTTCCTCCCTCAGTTCAGTGATTGTAGCTTCTTCATCATCTCTGAGAAACTGATGAAGCTTCTCAAACTGCTGTTTAATCTGACTCTCTGTGTGCTCAGCTTGAGACTGAAATCACATCACATTCACTTCAATCAACTCAAAGAAGCAACTTATTCTGAAGCAGCATAAAGAGTAAGCGGGGAAATGTGGGTTAGTTAAATACAACTTTAACTTTCCGAAGTACTACTTCTAGTAGATGTTCTGTGTCTGTAGGTTGAATATACACATGAATCTCATTAGTCTCTCTTCACAAAACAACACTGTTTTAAATGGTTTTTGAGGAAGATTCATTCATATGTGGTATCATTTGAACAGAGGTGGAAAGTCCAGGGGTCAGAAAGTAAAAGTCCTGCCATAGGTTTATTCCACCCATGAACTCAGTCAGCTGATTTCACTAATTAGTTCTATCTTCTGTCTGAATTAGCAAATCCAGGTGATTGGAACAAAATACTGAGGAGGACTTTTACTTTCTGAACTTGGAATTTGCACATCTGCATAGCAATGCCACATGTCAGCCAAGAGCTAAGAAATAAACCAGAACTGGACCTTATCGTAGCCAAAAAATCTGTGTATATTAAATATGGAGTAATTTCAGCCACAACCTAAGATGAAATCAACTGAAGAGAAAAGAAGACATTAAATCTGTGAAGATCTCAGCAGAGGGGGAATAAACAATCTTATTAATAATCTTATTATACATTTTGTCTTCCTTGGCTGCTGTGACAGTGTTTGTCAAACACATTTGTAACCGCAAAGGAAGCTAAAGTGAAAAGAGATCAGCTGATGATGGTTATCTGTTGATGGTTTTATAATCATCATGAAACATACTGATTCGCTGAGGTTTTTATAATCTAACAATTATGTTGTTCCACTAATATATTCACATCACAAATCCTGTGTTAGTGCAGTATACTTTGTTTTTGTTTTGTGTGGCCAGTCCACGAGGGGCTGCTGGCTTATACTTATACTTTTGTTTTTGTATATATTTGTTATATTTTGTTATTAAAGGGATACTAACAAGCTAACAAAGTTTCGCCGCAAGACAAACCGATTTAGAGCACGCACTGAGACGAGAGAGGTATGTATCAACTCGTCTTAGTTAAGGGAATAACATAGTTTAATTAGGGCTGGGCGATATATCGCACGATATTGTTATGCGCATCTCGTCAGTAAAGCCGGTTCCTTGATTAGTAGTAAATCGCCTTCACCTGCTTTCAGATGGAGCGGCATTTACTCTACAGCACAAACTCCAGTGTTAAATTAACACTCAAGAGTGTTAAAGTTAATGAGATAATTAAGTAATTAATTTAGTGATGTTTGAGCATTATTGAAGACACCTGATGACAAGCATAATCATTGAAGGCAAAAATCACAAATTGTAAGCAACCGTTATGGCGATAAGTGTTTGCTTTAGTTGGGCTCTTAACCTTTATACATTCACTTTAAATTTGTTTGTCTGATGTAATTTTAATTTAACATTCAGATGAACAAAAAAATGTGTGATCTGATTGTGTTGGTTATGCTTTGGCATAATCATGATGTGATCTGAAAATGAATTTTGTTGAGATAGTGTGATTTAACCAATTGGCCTTTGTGATTTTAGAGCATATGTGAGTATAGGTATGTGTCTTATGATCCAAAATATTTAATAAACATTGTTCTGATCAAAACACTTTCAAATAAATTCATTTAGAAACACAGAAATCAATAATCAGCCTGTGAATCTCAACAATGGTGACAATAATAAAGCATGTTGCTGTGGCTGCCACCAATCACAACTCATTAATGGCTCCCATCATGCATTGCGATATGAATAAATTATGATATGAATTTTCGATGTAATTTACTTTTCCTAATTGAATATTCTGCTCGTCACCATTGTTGAGATGCATAGACTGAATCTTGAAGTCTGTGTGTGCCTAAAAGATAGATTTTATTTTAGAAAACAACTTTTAAGAAATCCTTTATATTATAGCTAAAATTCTGGATATTTATGCAGAATCACAGGTATGCTGTAACAAACAACATAAATCAAAAACATAAAGTTCAAATGATGATTGTCATAATATAACCAACATCATCAGATCACTTTTTTTCTTTGTTCACCTGGCAGTTATAACTCAGATAAAGCAGCCAAACAAAATCTAAAGTTAATAATATAGTCAAGAGTCCAACTAAAGCAAACAATGACCGCCATAACGGTGGCTTACAATTTGAGATTTTCTCCTTCAGTGATTCTTCAGGTGTCTTCAATAATGCTCAATCATCACTAAATTAATTACTTAATTATCTCATTAACTTCAACACTCTTGACTCATATACACTCGCAGGAGTGTTAATTTAACACTGGAGTTTTTGCTGTGTACAAAGAGCCGTAGTTAACTGACAAGCTGAGCCATATCGCATTAATTATCGCTGGCGATACGTCCGCGATATCAATGGGATATGGCTCAGCTTGTCAGTGAACTACGGCTCTTTGTAGTAAATGCCGCTCCATCTGAAAGCAGGTGAAGGCGATTTACTACTAATCAAGGAACCGGCTTTACTGACGAGATGCGCATAACAATATCGTGCGATATATCGCCCAGCCCTAAGTTTAATATGAAAAAACGGTGGAGTATCCCTTTAAAGTATTGGAATGTTCGCCGGTTCCCGCCACCTTCTTCCCATAACATCTGAACCTCTTTACAGTAATCGTAAACACAGCCATGTTGAAGCCTGTTGAATATCCGAAATCCTTGTCCCCGTGAGGAAAACAGCTTATATGTTATAAGTGATGTTTTTTGAAAATGTAAAAATGCAGATAGTTTTATGTGATGGGTATGTTTAAGGGTAGGGGATCAAGTTTTTTCATTATGAAAATTATGTCTAAGTCCCCATAAAACATGAAAACCCAACATGTGCGTGTGTGTTCCAGTCAATAAAGGAATATGAATTTATGCCAGAAAAATCAGTTAAACTGTTCTAATCATATGTATGAAAAAGACAAAAGAATCAGCCCTTACCGTGATGTGTTGATCTGTTTTCTCAAACTCTTCTTTAATGTTTTGATTGTGTACAAGTTTCTCTTGTAAATAATTCAGTGCTGTATTGAGCTCCTCCTGGAATTTAAAGAGAAAATCTATAAGACACCAGAGATTTCTGTAATATGATTACAGAGAGATCTTTATGTAATATAAAGCTTAAAGGGATAGTTCACCTTAAATAGAGAATTCTGTCATTAATGCTCGATCGCATGCTGCAGTAACACAAGGTATGTGTTGTGAAAAAATATTAAAGTTACAGTATAATTGTTAGGTTAAAATATCTCAGTGAATCAGTCTACTTCATGATGATACAACAGCCAATAAAGACAAAATATTTAATAAGAGTTAAGAGCCGAACTAATGGGAACACTAATCACTGTTATGGTGTCTTCAAATGAAACAGAGTTAAACCCCTGTTAATTCTCAATAAAACTTTTGTAGGCGTCTGACAGAAATAAAGTCAGTCTGGTTAGTAATAAGTGAACCCGGTAATGCTGTTTGTGGAGTTGTTTATTCCTCCTCTGCTGAGATCTTCACAGATTTAATGTCTTCTTTTCTATTCAGCTGATTTAATGAGGCATGGCTGAAATTACTCTATATTTATTTGCTCTTGGCTGACATGTCCAAAATCACAGTCTTTGCTATGCCAAATTAATTGATATAAGTAGTGTAGAACAAACTGTGTCTATTCCTCGTTTAGTGAGGCCATATAATAAATCTACTGTAGGATCTAGGAAAAATCTTATTGTAATTAAACCTGAAAATCTAAATATCAGTGAACAAAAACAATTTCTAAAACTAGCTCTTCTAAACATTAGATCGCTCACACCTAAGGCGGTCATTGTAAATGAAATAGTCACAGATAACAGCTTCGATGTACTTTGCCTTACTGAAACCTGGCTTAAACCAAATGAGTATTTCGGTCTAAATGAGTCTAGTCCACCAGGATACTATTATAAGCATGAGCCCCATCTGATCGGTCGTGGCGGCGGTGTTGCAACAATCTATAGAGATATTCTTAATGTTACTCAGGAAACAGGTCACAGGTTTAATTCGTTTGAAGTACTTGTACTAAATATTACGCTCTTAGATGTAAGAAAGAAATCCCTATTATCTCTAGCCTTGGCTACTGTATATAGACCTCCAGGGCCCTATGCTGATTTCCTAAAAGAGTTTGCAGAGTTTCTCTCAGATCTATTGGTCAATACCGATAAAGCAATAATTGTTGGAGACTTTAACATACACGTAGATAACACAAATTATGCGTTAGGGACTGCGTTTACAGATTTATTAAACTCTTTTGGGGTCAAGCAAAACGTCAGTGGTCCCACTCATCGTCTAAATCATACACTAGACTTAATTATATCATATGGAACAAATCCAACCGATATAGATATTATACCGCAAAGTGGCGATCTCACTGATCATCACATGGTAACTTGTATAATACGTACTACTGAAATTTGTCATGTTGCGCCACGTTATAGACCAGGCAGAACAATCCTTTCAACCACTATAGATAGATTCTCAAATAGCTTACCTGATCTATCTCAGCTGCTCAGTGAACCCAAACAAACAGATGAATTAGAGGAAATGACTAGCAGTTTGAGCACCATTTTCTCTAGTACCTTAGATATTGTTGCACCAATTAGATCAAAAAAGGTTAGAGAGAAAACTAAAGCACCTTGGTACAACAGTGCTACGCATGCTATCAAGAGAGAAACTCGTAACTTAGAGCGTAAATGGAAACAAACTAATTTAGAGGTCTTTAGAATCGCGTGGAAAGACAGTATGTCGTGTTATAAAAAGGCTCTAAAAGCAGCCAGGGCTGAGCATCTCCGCAAACTAATAGAAAATAACCAAAATAATCCAAGGTTTTTATTTAACACCGTGGCTAGACTAACAAATATACAGACATCACCAGAGCAAAATATTCCGTTACAGTATAGTAGTAATGATTTTATGAACTACTTTAATGAGAAAATAGAAAGCATCCGTAACACAATTGTAAATGTACACTCTTTTATGGTGTCTTATGATTCAGCCTCAATTATCGCCCCTCTGCACCAACTACTCCGCTTTACAACTATAGGACAGGAAGAGCTAAATAAACTTATCATTGCATCGAAACCAACAACATGTTTATTAGATCCAATACCCACTAAACTACTGAAAGAAGTGTTACCTGTAGTGGAAGAGCCTCTTCTCAATATTATTAACTCGTCTTTATTTTTAGGTCATGTTCCAAAAATATTCAAGCTGGCAGTAATAAAACCTCTCATTAAGAAACCGCAATT
Source organism: Siphateles boraxobius (assembly GCF_051911475.1). Classification (NCBI taxonomy): domain Eukaryota; kingdom Metazoa; phylum Chordata; class Actinopteri; order Cypriniformes; family Leuciscidae; genus Siphateles; species Siphateles boraxobius. Next base: position 4,146,713 of record NW_027509130.1, on the reverse strand, counting down.
AGACCCAAATAACTTAGCAAATTACAGACCCATTTCAAATCTTCCATTTATGTCTAAAATACTAGAAAAATTGTGTCCACTAAATTGTGCTCTTTCTTGCAAGAAAATGAGATATATGAAAAATTCCAGTCAGGATTCAGACCGCATCATAGCACAGAAACTGCGCTAGTTAAAATTACAAATGATTTACTTTTAGCTTTTGACCAAGGCTGTATCTCAATACTAGTTCTACTCGATCTTAGCGCTGCGTTCGACACTATCGATCATAAAATACTCCTGGATCGACTACAAAACTACACTGGTGTTCAGCGACAGGCATTAAGCTGGTTTAGATCGTACTTATCAGACCGTTATCATTTTGTCTGTTTAAATGGGGAAAAATCAAAGATAACGTCAGTAGACTATGGAGTGCCGCAAGGATCGGTGTTAGGCCCTCTGCTATTCTCAATATATATGCTCCCACTTGGTAATATTATAAGAAAACATGGAATTAATTTCCACTGTTATGCTGATGACACTCAATTATATATTTCATCACGGCCAGATGAAAACACTAACTTATCAAATTTGACAGAGTGTCTCAAAGATATAAAATGCTGGATGACGAGTAATTTCCTGCTACTAAATTCAGATAAAACGGAGGTATTACTTATTGGTCCAAAAAACTACCCACAAACTCACTTACAATACAACTTTAATATAGAAGGATGTCCTGTTACTTTATCCACTACAGTAAAAGACCTGGGTGTTATACTAGACCGCAACTTGTCTTTCGAAAATCATATTTCATATGTTACAAGAACAGCCTTTTTCCACCTTAGAAACATTACAAAGCTACGTAACATGCTGTCTGTTTCTGATGCAGAAAAGTTAGTTCATGCACTCATGACCTCGAGACTAGATTTTTGTAATTTTTTATTAGCTGGCTGTCCTGCATCCTCAATAAACAAGCTACAGTTGGTGCAAAATGCAGCTGCTAGAGTTCTTACTAGGTCAAGAAAATATGATTATATAACACCAATTTTATCATCTCTACACTGGTTACCTATCAAGTTCCGTATCAATTACAAAGTACTATTACTGACCTATAAAGCCCTAAATGGTTTAGCTCCTGTGTATTTAATGGACCTTCTATCGCCCTACAATCCATCGCGTTCTTTAAGATCACTAAATTCGAGGCTTCTGGTCATTCCTAGGATATCTAAGTCCACTAAAGGAGGAAGGGCGTTCTCACATTTAGCTCCAAAACTCTGGAATAGCCTTCCTGATATTGTTCGAGGCTCTGACTCGCTGTCCCAGTTTAAAACTAGTTTAAAGACGCATCTCTTTAGCCAAGCATTTACATAATGCTTACCTTTTATACCACTGCTGAATCAGATCAAATGCATTTAATATTATAAAACTTGAAGCGTCTGTAGGTTATTTGTATAGGTTGCATAGTATTTACAGTCATTACGTTCCTGTGTATATTGCGTGAATGACGGGTGGTTGGGTAGATATTGTGTTTTGCGGTAGGTGGTATGCCATACGGAACCGTTGCCACTGAACCTGCTTTAACGACGACAGTGGGGCTCGACAGCCTTAGTCAAACGGGTTGGCGCGTATGGTTGGGCTGCGGAGAGATTGTGGTTGGGTCTCAGCAGCAGGAGGGATGTAGAGGTCAGTAAGCAGGGCTGAGTTGAGTGGGGGACGGAGGGGGGTGACTCTGGGACGCAAGAATCGCTGTCTTCATGTTTTTTATCATTTACGCCCGTGTTATGGAAATCATTATGAACAGCAGCTACGCTAATTATTTCCCCTTTTTGCTTTTCTGCTGTTATCTCGGGACGCGAGTCCCGAGAAAAACGGCGTTCGTCAGCTCCAGTTTGTATCCAGCCTTTCACAGAGACTTCAGATACCCCAATCACAAAGCCTGTGAAGAGACGACTCAACACCGGCGATATGGACCCTCTATGGTGGACGGCACTGATCCTCAACAACTCGTCTCAACACCGGCGTGATTACTTGGACTTCCAAAAGATGGAAATGGATAAATATTCTAAATGTTCCGATCCAATCTGACTTGTAATGCTGCCCGAATCATAAATCATGCACTGTTCCTTCGTTGGCCAGAGGAGAACTAGCCCTCCGACTGAGTCTGGTTTCTCCCAAGGTTTTTTTCTCCATTCTGTCACCTGATGGAGTTTTGGTTCCTTGCCACTGTTGCCTTGGCTTTTGGCTTGCTTAGTTGGGGACATTTAATATTCAATAATATTATTGATCTGCCTTACTTAAGGTGGACGTTGACGCAATTTTCTTTTAGAAACAAACTCTGTTACATTATTTTCATGTTATCACTGTGAAGCTGCTTTGATACAATCTGTATTGTAAAAAGCGCTATATAAATAAAGGTGACTTGACTTGACATGTGGCATTGCTATGCAGAGGTGTAAAGTCCAGGTTCAGAAAGTAAAAGTCCTCCTCAGTATTTTGTTCCAATCACCTGGATTTGCTAATTCAGACAGGAGATAGAACTAATTAGTGAAATCAGCTGACTGAGTTCATGGGTGGAATAAACATATAGCAGGAATTTTACTCTTTGACCCCTGGACTATACACCTCTGATACCTGGCCAGCACGCACATTTTTTTTTGGCAGGATGGTAGAGGAAGACTCATGAATATTCATTAGGGAAGTCATCCCTGATTGGTCTGATGACCCAGCAGGCACAGTACGTCAATGTGATGTCAGGAAGACGTTGGACTCCAACTAATCCAACGTCAGTCTAGGGCTGGGCGATATATCGCATCACATTGTTATGTGCATCTCGTCAGTAAGGCCGGTTCCTTGATTAGTAAATCGCCTTCACCTGCTTTCAGATGGAGCGGCATTTACTACACAGCACAAACTCCAGTGTTAAATTAACACTCAAGAGTGTTAAAGTTAATGAGATAATTAAGTGATTAATTTAGTGATGTTTGAGCATTATTGAAGACACCTGATGTTAACAAGCAGACTCACTGAAGGAGAAAATCACAAATTGTAAGCAACAGTTATGGCGATAAGTGTTTGCTTTAGTTGGGTTCTTAACCTTTAAACATTCACTTTAAATTTGTTTGTCTGCAGTTATTTAATTATAACAGTCAAATGAACAAAGAAACTGTGTCATCTGATAGTGTTGGTAAATATGTTCTAGCATAATCATGCTGTGGTCTGAAAATAAATGTTATTGTGACAGTTTGGTTTAACTTATTGGCAACAACTTTGTGATTTCAGGGCATATATGAGTATAGGTATATTTCTTATAATTCAAAATATTTAATAAACATTGTTCTGATCAAAACACTTTCAAATAAATGTATTTAGAAACACAGACCTAAATAATCAGCCTGTGAATCTCAACAATGGTGACAATAATAATGCATGTTGCAGTGGCTGCCACCAATCACAACTCATTAATGGGAGTTTTTTTTTAGAAACAACTTTCAAGAAATCCTTTTTATTATAGTTAAAATTCTGGATATTTATTCAGAATCACAGTTATGCTGTAACCAACAACATAAATCAAAATCATAAAGTTCAAATGATGATTGTCATAAAATAACCAACACCATTAAATCATTTTTTTCTTTGTTCATCTGGCAATTATAACTCACATACAACAGCCAAACAAAATCTAAAGTTAATAATATAAGGGTCAAGAGCCCAACTAAAGCAACCAATGCTCGCCATAACGGTGGCTTACAATTTTAGATTTTCTCCTTCGGTGATTCTGCTCTAGGTCTCTTCAATAATCCTCAATCATCACTCAATTAATCACTTAATTATCTCATTAACTTCAACACTCTTGAGTGTGGACTCATATCCCAGGAATGTTAATTTAACACTGGAGTTTTTGCTGTGTACAAAGAGCCGTAGTTAACTGACAAGCTGAGCCATATCGCATCAATTATCGCTGGCGATACGTCCGCGATATTGATGCGACATGGCTCAGCTTGTCAGTTAACTACGGCTCTTTGTAGTAAATGCCGCTCCATCTGAAAGCAGGTGAAGGCGATTTACTACTAATCAATGAACCGGCTTTACTGACGAGATGCGCATAACAATATCGTGCGATATATCGCCCAGCCCTACGTCAGTCAGACGTCATATTTTGGTTGAAAATTAAAGTCAGGTTGACATCTAAACCCAACGTTTGTTTAGCGTTGTTGTAAACTTTTTCCTTCTTCAGTGTAGAAGACTCAGAAGCGAAAACCAGGAGACTTGGTGGTATCTTTTAAGCAGGATTCTTTATTTTCTGCAAAACTCATCCATATCTCCCAGCATGCATTGTGGCATTAATAAAATATGCAGCTGGATTTTTTGTAGCTCGTGAGTTGCTCTGATTATTAGGATATTTTGTTTGATTGTCACCATTGTTGAGATTCATATGCTGTTTCTTGATGTCTGTGTGTGTCTAAGAAATGCCATAGATGAAAAGTTTTTGTGCACTAAATAATATTTAAAAAAAAACAAGTATATTATGTGATAACACTATTAGATATGCTGTAAAATCAAATGACTTCTATATTAATAAAAACAACATTAAAACCAGAAGTATTAGGGGGCTTTTACACTGGGCTCGTTTCCTGCGGTCCGAGCCCGGGCGCGATTGTCCCCGGCGCCCCCCCCCCGCAGCGTTGGTCTGGTTTCACACTCAACTTGATTCTATCGAACTCTGGTGAGTTTGCGTGCGTCTTACGTCATTGCAAACGTGCACGGTGCATAATGGAAAACACGACGTGGGTCAATATATTGTGTTTTTTATTAAGTTGGTGCTATTATGCATAGCTGAGTAAACAACGAAGATTAACTGTGTGTGTGTTTCGCATATGCTGTCTTTCCGCTGCTTGCAAATGGACTCTTGAGGAGACAGTGGATTTCCATTAATTTGTTGCCCTGATTGCACGCACTATGCGCAAATACACTGCAGACTCACTCTTGCTCGTATCCAGGGTAAATTTTTAGGGATGTCCCGATCCGATCCACAGCATCGGTATCGCGCCGATACCGGCCCAGAACGCTAGATCGGAGATCGGAGGGGAGAAAAAAATATGAGCGATATCCAGTTTAGCGGCGCAGCCTGTCACGTGATGAGAGTAGTAGCCAATTATAGTCGCATGAGTATGAGAGTTAGCTACGGTATTTTACAGAATGGCCATGTCAGCGGTGTGGAATTATTTCAACCTTAAAGAGGAAAAAAGTCCAACGGCTGAATGCAAAATTTGCACTGCAAATGTTTCGAGGGGTGGCAGTGCTGTTGCTCGGTTTAACACAACTAACTTAATTAGGCATTTGGAAAAACACCACGCGGAACAGTATGAGGAATTTCTGCAAGCAACGGCTGCAAAGAAGAGCAAAACGCCCCGAGTCCGACAGCAGACATTGATGGAATCAATACAAAGTCGAGAGAAACTTCCCCCGTGCAGCAACAAGGCCAAATTGATAACCGAGAAACTAGTTCAGTTTATTGTCCTGGACGACCAACCCCTTTCAGTGACAGAAAATGTGGGATTTCGACGCCTACTTGAGCATCTCGAGCCTCGCTACACTTTGCCCAGTCGGCATTATATCACGGAAAAGGTAATCCCTCAGATGTACAACGAAGTTTGCGATGTTCTCTCCAAACTTGTGGAGAATGTAAGTGCAATTAGTCTCACAACAGACATCTGGAGCTCAGAGGTGAGTCCAATGTCCATGTTGAGTCTGACCGCGCAATGGATAGACTCTGATTTTAGTTTGAAAAAAGCTATTTTGCATGCGCGGGAGTTTCGTGGCTCGCACACGGGGGATTTTATTATGGCAGCAATTGAGGAGATGTTGCGTGAATGGAAGATTAATAAAAACAAAGTCCATGTAATCTTAAGGGACAATGCAAAAAACATGAAGAAGGCCATGGATCAACTTGGCGTGGCCAGTTTAGGATGCTTCGCGCACACACTGCAGCTAATTGTACATGAGGGGCTGTTGTCGCAGCGGAGTGTAAGTGACGCATTGGCCAATGGAAGAAAAATTGTAGGCCACTTTAAACACTCGCCGCTTGCCTATGCACGGTTAGAAGACATCCAAGTGGAGCTAAATATGCATCCTAAGCGTCTGCAGCAGGACGTCCGAACTAGATGGAACAGCACCCTGTACATGATTGAAAGCCTCATTGCGCATAAACGAACACTATCTGCATATACAGCTGAATACGACCTGCCAGCCACACTGACAGCAAACCAGTGGGGGCTGCTGGAGAAGGCTTCCACGGTTCTGGCCCCTTTCGAGGAGATGACAAGGGCAGTGAGTGCCTCCTCCGCATCTCTAGCTGATGTCATCCCCGTTGTGTGTGTCCTGAAACGTGTTCTCAGTCGGGAAAACGAGGATGATCAGGGGATTAAGACAATGAAAAGTACCCTCCTTGACGCAGTCAACAGACGATTTAATGACGTGGAATCTGAGCCATTATACTCGGTTGCTACTCTACTGGATCCACGTTACAAAGACAGGTAAGGGAATTTCTGTTAACTTTATTTAGTGTGTGTGTGTGTGTGTGTGTGTGTGTGTGTGTGAGAGAGAGAGAGAGAGAGAGAGAGAGAGAGAGAGAGAGAGAGAGAGAGAGAGAGAGAGAGAGAGAGAGAGAGAGAGAGAGAGAGAGAGAGAAACAAATCCCTCATTCCTCTGTATGGTATTAATAAACTTTTAATAAACTACAGAACAGCGCGAGTGGGAAGCGGCATGCGAGCAGAGTTTATGCCGGATCACGCGAGCAGAGTTTATGCTCCGAAAACTAATATAAAACACACACTCAAAGTAGGGTAGATTTAAATAAATAAAAACGAAATTTAAATAAATAAAAACGAAATTTAAATTAATAAAACATAACAACGAAATTTAAATAAATAAAAGCGAAATTTAAATAAAACAAAAACGAAATTTAAATGAATAAAAACGAAATTAATAAAACATAACAACGAAATAAAAAAAACGAAATTTAAATTAAAAACGATAATAATAAAAAAACGAATAACTTAAATATAGAAAAACGAAATTTAAATAAAGAAAAACGAAATTGTGACGTGGCGTCCCAGTCTCGTTTGAAAAATAATACATTTTATTTCTATTCTATTTTACACAACGTCAAAGCACCGCAGCTTAACCCAAAATACAAGCGCAGGCTTGCATTTCTGTCCATACTCCACTGTTCTGCGCATATCAAATACCAACCCACCGAATATTCGGGTCCAGCCCTAGAGAGAGAGAGAGAGAGAGAGAGAGAGAAACAGAAACAAATCCCTCATACCACTGTGTGTGTGTGTGTGTGTGTGTGTGTGTGTGTGTGTGTGTGTGTGTGTGTGTGTGTGTGTGTGTGTGTTAGAGAGAGAGAGAGAGAGAGAGAGAGAGAGAGAGAGGGGCAACAAATCCCTCATACCTGTGTTGTATGTGTGTGTGTGTGAGAGAGAATAACAAATCCCTCATACCTCTGTATGGAATTTGCACTACCATTTCATTATTTCCACGTCAAGTACTGTATAAGTCTTCCAAGCAGGCAAATACCTTGATATTAAGAAAATACTAGATTATTAATATTTTATATATTTTATTATACCAGGTACTTCACAAATGCAGACACTTTGAGACTTGGAAAGGAAGCATTACTGGCGGAGGTAGGAAAGATGGAGGAAGTGTTGAAGACTACATCTGAAACTTCAGCTTCTGACTCTGAGCCAGCAGACAAAACTCCACGGATGGAGGCGTTAGGCACAAGTACCAGCAGCCTTGGCAGCATCTTTAATGAAATCCTGGAGGAGAACCAAGTATTACCTGTTCCAAAGATAACCACAAGTGCACAAATTCAAGTGGAGACCTACCTAAGTGAGGCAAATATTCCACGGTCGGACGATCCCTTACTTTACTGGAAAGTAAACCAACCTCGACTGCCCTCCCTGGCAGCCACGGCAGTTAAGTTTATCTGTGCTCCCTGCACAAGTGTAGAGAGTGAGAGGCTCTTTAGCACAGCCTCAAATGTGATTAATGAAAGAAGGAACAGGCTGACGTCAGAGACCGCTGAAAAAATAATCTTCCTAAAGAAGAATCTGCCCCTCATGGTTATGTGAGCAAACCTAAAACATGTTCAAGAACTTTGTTACAGGGAAACTGCACCCGTGAAAGTGATTTTTTTTTAATTTGTATAATTGTTAATAATGCAGCTAGGTCAGGAAGTTTGTTAAGGTTTAAACTGTTTAAAGTTAGGGTAAGGTTTAAACTGTTTGTTAATGTTATATTTATGTTATACATATTTAGGTCTTTCAGTGCCTTTTTTTATTACTGTGATTTGCACATAGCTGCACTGTGAGGGACAGTTTTGTATTTATTTGGTTATTTACAATGTAGTATGCTGCTGTTTAAGTTTGTTTTAACTTTAAACCTGTTTGTAGTACTGAAGTACTGAAGTACTTGTATTTTAATTTTTTGTAACATTTGAATAAAGGGTGGCAATCTTTTATAATAAACTGTTGTTGTGGACTATACTGGAGGTATATTTTAGGTGGCTAATTGAGAAAAGTGCTATATTTTTTATTAGTTAAAAAAAAAATATCGGATTAATATCGGTATCGGCAAAAGCCAAAGGTGCGGCATCGGTATCGGTATCGGAAGTGAAAAAGTGGTATCGGGACATCCCTATAAATTTTCATCCCTTACGTGTGTTTTATTTAACTAAATACATCATAATCGGCTAAAACGCATGCGCAGGATACTTTACTTCCTGAACAAGTTCGCCCCCGAGTCCGTGTTGCTTTCACATACACGCGAACCGCAGCACAGTTCGGGAGCAACCGAACTCAGACCACCTCCTCCAGGTAGTCTCGGGTTCGGTACCCCAGTGCGCACCCGGGTCCCATGACAGCGTTCACATTAGCGATTTTTCATCCGAACCGTGCCCCGTTCCGAACTAAACTGCCAGTGTGAAAGCCCCCTAAGTCAAATAATCAAAGCATTAAACACTGAATAAGATCAGGGATTCAGGCAATTACATGATGATATCATCAATAAACAGCCAACATCACCTGATCTCATGGCTTTTTTAGCTACAATTGTGCTTTATAAACACACAATTATAGCAGCCAGAGAAAATTTTATATTACAGAGTCAAGGATCAAGAGCACAACTAAAGCAAAAGCTAACCACCATCATCGTGACTTTAAAATATAAAATATGATTACATTAAAATGGAAATTAAATAAAGTAAATCTGGTTAGTTTTAAGTGAAGCTGGTAATAAGTGTACGGCCATGCATTTCACCTTTGTGTTTGGTTTATTCCAACCAAAATTCAACGACTGCCCATCGTTGGAGCTTGAAGTCAAACAAACATTGGATTTAGATGTCAACCCGACTTTCATTTTCAACCAAAATCCAACGTCTGACCGACGTTGTAGTCTATATCCTGTGCCTGCTGAGGACCTACCCCTAAACCTACCCGTCACTGGGGTTAAGACCAATCAGGGATGACTTCCCTAATGAATATTCATGAGTCTTCCCCTACCATCCTGCAAAAAAAAAAAAATTTGGCGGCCAGCACAGCTATCACCATGGTCATTCTTAAATCAGTGCCTGCCGTGTACAGATTGTTGATTAAGGTAAATAATCTGTTGCCTGCCTCTGCAGCCTGTGAGAGACTCTTCAGCTCAGCAGGGCAGATTTTTACCCCCAAAAGTGGCAGGCTTGGTTCAGAGAACTTTGAAAACCAACTCCTTTTGAAGCTCAACAAAACAATTCTGGTGATGTGAAGTTTTTAAAAAGTGCTCCAAATGTTCACAGGTTGTTTTGTTTTGTTTTGTTTTGTTTTTTGAGACTTGATGGAGACTAGAAACGGAGTTGAAATTCTGATGATGTTAAGTTTAGGAAAGTTTGATACTGTGGAGTTCATGGGTGGAGACTTGAAATGGAGTTGTGTGAAGATTGAAATAGATGTATAAGCAGAGCACTATAAGCAGAGAATACATGTTCCTGATGACATGTTCCTGTCAAATTAAAACGTATGCACTGAATCAAAAATATCTACAGCCTTAAACACATGGTAATTAATAATTTTATTTGTAGAATGTTAAAATGTTTAATGTACTGCAATTAACATTAAATATCTGTGCACTGTAAGACATTTCATGTTAGTTTAACTTCACCTGCTGCCTTGAAAATCTAAGTTCACTCAACTAAAAGACTGCCTTTTGTTTCAACTTCGAAACTAAAGTTAATGAACTAATTAATTCATTAATTGAGTGATGATTGAGCATTATTGAAGACACCTGATGTTAACAAGCAGAAACACCAAAGGAGAAAATCACATTTTTAAACCCTTAAACTATTGACATTTGATTTTGTTTGGCTGTTGTAATTGAGTTATAACTGCCAAATGAACAATCAGAAAAAGTGATTAGGTCATGTTTTGACATAATCATCACTTGACCTAAATCACCAAACTCATTTAAAGAGTCTTTACCTTTTTAATTACAGCAACACTGTGATTTATAACAAAATATTTCATAGAAGTGGTTCTGATCAAAACCCTGAGTTAGACACACTGACATCAATAATCAGCCTGTGAATCTCAACAATGGTGACAATAATAAAGCATGTTGTAGTGCATTCTGGGTGCCACCAATCAAAACTCATTCATGGCTCCCATCATGCATTGCGGTATGAATAAATTATTATCTGATTTGCCTTAGTAATTTCCTTTTCCTAATTGAATATTTTGTTTGTCACCATTGTTGAGATTCATACACTGATTATAGATGTCTGTGTGTGCCTAAAAGAAAGACTTATTTTATCAGAACATCTTTTATGAAATTCTTTGGATTAAAAGAAAATTGTGGATCTTGTGCTATAGGATCTCTGTGATGATGTTGTTACCAATATAAATTTAAATCAGAAATTAGGTTCTATATGAGTTCAGTGATTTAGGTCAAATGATAAATGTCAAAACATAACCAACACCATCAGAGCACCTTTACTCTTTGATCATCACTCAGTTTCAGCAGCCTAACAAATTCTAAAGTTTAACATTTTAGGGTCCAAAGACTAACTAAAGCAAACATTGATCACCAAAATGGTGACTTAAAATTGTGATTTTCTCCTTCAGTGATTCTGCTTGTTAACATCAGGTGTCTTCAATAATGGTCAATCATCTTTCAATTAATAACTTAGCTCATTAACTTTAACACTCATATTTTAACACGTTAACACTCTTGAGTCTGGAGTAGGGCTGCACGATTAATCGCACAATATTGTTATGCGCATCTAATCAGTAAAGCTGGTTCCTTGATTAGTAGTAAATCGCCTTCACCTGCTTTCAGATGGAGCGGCATTTACTATAAAGAGCCGTAGTTCACTGACAAGCTGAGCCAAATCACGTTCAAATCGAGGCCATATCGCCAACGATATTTAATGCGAAATGGCTCAGCTTGTCAGTTAACTACGGCTCTTTGTACACAGCAAAAACTCAGTGTTAAATTAACACACCTGGGAGTGTATATGAGTCCACACTCAAGAGTGTCAAAGTAAATGAGATATTTAAGTGATTAATTGAGTGATGATTGAGCATTATTGAAGACACCTAAAGCAGAATCACTGAAGGAGAAAACCGGAATTTCAAGTCACCATTATGGAGATGAGTGTTTGCTTTATTTGGCGTCTTGACCCTTATATTATTAAATTTAGATTTTGTTCGACTGTTGTATCGGAGTTATACCTGCCAGATGAACAAAGAAAAAAATGATCTATTGGTTTTAGGGGTGGTGAGAGAAATCGATTATTGATTAATCGCGAATATGTTATGGACGAGTATGAATCTATTATTAAATCTTCAAAAATCAATTTTTTTATTTATTTAAAAAAAAAATTGCATTATTTTATTTTGAAAAAAAAAATTGTTCTGTAAGTGGAACGCGCCCAGTTCCACTTAGCAAGCGCGTGTAACGCACTGTCTATGGTGTAACCAGCCAGAGCGAGTTAGAGCAGGTGTGTAAAAGCCAGTTTGAGCCTATTTACAATCGTATTTGATTGCAGAGCGCCGTAGCGCAAGCACTACCTCTCGCTCGTTCCTCTCTCTCTCGCGCGCGCTCTCTTACCCTCATATGAGGCGCCGTTTAGGGCTTATATCAAACTTGATTCACGCACACATATATGAAACACATGCATACACATATATTAAGTAGTCAAACATACATGTATACTGCTGAATGCTCAAACAAATACATATGAAATGCACAACGACACACCTAAAGTCGCTCACGCACATACACGGAAACACTACACAAACGAGGTGCGCGCACATACAAACTCTCCACGCACATAGCCTACTCATATGAGACACGCGTGGCACACACAAACTCTCCACGCACATATAAGACATGCGCGCACACACTAATATGAGACGCGCGCGCACATAAACTCTCCACGCACATACTGACGCGAGCACACACACACAAACTCGCGCACAAACTCAATGAGACGGAGACACACAAAAACCCTCCGTGTATGGGGTTAGAATTCGGTCACAATTCTGCGCGCGCAAGATCACATTTTGAGCGCGCAAAAGGGCATTTCGCACACGAGTGACCGGAGTTTTGAGGAGAAATTTTCGTCTCGCAGATAAGAAAATATTTTGAGCGAACTAAAATTAATTTTGCATTTAAAATAAGTGTTTGGATGTGCTCAGACATTCTCTTTTGCATGTGCAAAGTTTCACTTTCTTGTTCCTTTCTGATTGGCTGGCTTGAAAACCAATCACAAGACTCCCTGCATCACCGACTGTGGAAGGGGAAAATACATGGTGGAAGATGTTATGCTTAATTTGTTTAATGGATTGAAAACTTCAATTTAAGTTCAAGTAAACAAAAACATTCACAGCAGAGAAGTTCTGTAAAAACAACTATCATACTAAATTTGTTTTACTGTATTTTCTTATATACTATTTTAGGATGGATAGTGTTCACATTGGTATGCAGGCTTGTTCCTCTCACTGCAAAAAAAAAAAAAGAAAGAAAAAGATGTGGGTAACAATGCAAACATATGCAAATATAACTGTAAGTGAAAATCTTGAGTGTGTGACTCACACGACTTCTAATAATTAGATTTTTATTTTTTTGCAGAGAGGGTAACAAGCCTGCATCCCAATGTGCACACTATCTATCCTAAAATAGTATATAAGAAAATAAAATATATTTTTTAGTATGATAGTTGTTTTACAGAAAATCTCTGCTGTGAATGTTTTTGTTTAAATAATTCCAAGGATATCAAGTAGATTGATTATTATTTTAACGTTATTACATTGCATTTCTACGTTTATTTGATGGCTTTTTTATTCTAATGTGAGTGATGTACCGTTTTTACACACTTATTTCATTAAAAGGGGAAAAGGCTGTCCATCTTCATTTCTGAAAATGTGTAAAATTTGAGACCCCAGCTCGGTCACATTCATATTTCACTAATGTTAATTACTTAACTTGCAGTTCAGAAAGAAGTTAGAACTACCACTTGAGGGGTAGCAAACACTGGGACATGTCATTATGTACAGTAATAGTACGATTTGATTTCGATTAAAAATAAGCTAAAAAAATAGCTTAAAATAAGCTAAAAAATAAACTGTGGTTGTCGAGTGGTATACATTTGAACTTAAATCAAGCCATTAAACAAATTAAACATAAATATCTTCCACCATGTATTTTTCCTCTTCCACAGTCGGTGATGCAGGGAGTCTTGTGATTGGTTGACAAGCTAGCCAATCAGAATTTAGCAGCTGGGTTGTGTTGAGCAAGCGAGCTGTCTGCGCTTAGAGAGCGCATACGGCTGGTATGAAAGATGAAAGGAGCAAGAAAGTGAAACTTTGCACATGCGAAAGAGAACGTCTGCGCACGCATAAAATACTTATTTTAAATGCAAAATTGATTTTCGTTCGATCGAAATATTTTCTTATCTGCGAGATGAACATTTCTCCGCAAAACTCAGTTCACGCGCGTGCGAAATGCCCCTTTGTGCGCTCAAAATGTGATCTTGCGCACACAGAATTGTGACCGAAATCTAATCCCATATCCGTGCACATACTCATATGAGACGCGAGCACACACACACACACACACACACACACACACACACACACACACACACACACACACACACACACACACACACACACACAAACTAGCGCACATATACTCATCTGAGACGCATGCTCACACAGTACATTATATGATTCTCAGTGTGAACAGAAATCACACATTGGTAAGTGCATTTTTTGTTAACAGAGACAGAGTCCATTGCTTTTATTGTTTTTGGTTGTTTTGTTCATTTAAATAGTCTTTAGAAATAAAAGTTTATTGATCTTTGAAAAGGTTTATCTTCATTATTATGCAATTATCATTATTTTAGAAGAAAATGGTCTCAGAACGACTTTATTATCAATATTATCGTTTATCGCAATAATTTCTTGGACAATTTATCGCCCAGCAAGATTTGTTATCATGACAGGCCTATAGGTGTTACTGAAGTTACAGTAAGTTGTTCAAAAATGTTCATTTTGTCTTCTTAATGATTAAATTGGACAATTTTCTTCTAGAAAGGTGTTCAGGTGGAGAGAAACCCTTTTCTTTACCTTGATATGTTTCGACTGCAACCTACAGTCTTCCTCCACCTGAACAACACCTTGTCTTTCTAGAAGAAAATTGTCCAATTTCTACAGTATGTTGGTTCTGATCTACTTCCTAAAGGAAATAAGCCTTTCATTTATTTGTTATTGTTTAGTTCAACTTGATGAGTCACAACCCAATGTGATGTATTAATTTCTGTGTTCTACAGAACATAAGCTACATACAAATAATTCTTAAGTTATAACTACATGACACAGAAAGTGCTTTGAGTTGTTGTTACTCAATAAAAGAGTTAAGTAATTCAGCAGCTGACTTTTTTTAATACTGCAATCACTTTGTAGTGTATTTTCGTTTACTGTTGTGAAATGGAAAATCAATAATCGCTAATCGAGAATCGTTAATAATCTAAAATTGACTGTAATCGAATCGGGACTTCAATAATCGTAATCGAATCGAATTGGGAAATCAGACAGATTAACCACCCCTAATGGTGTTGGTTATAATATGACATTCATCATTTGGACTAAATGTTTGTGATTTATGCTGTTGATTACAGCATAACTGAGATTCTGCATAAATATCCAGAATTTGAGATATAATATAAAGGATTTCTTAAAAGTTGTAAAAAAAAAAAAAAAAAAAAAAAAAAAAAAAAAAAAAAAACTTTCTTTTAGGCACACACAGATATAAAGATTCAGTCAATGCATCTCAACAATGGTGACGAGCTGAATATTCAACTAGGAGAAGTGAATTACATAGAAAATTCAGATCATAATTTATTCATACCGCAATGCATGATGGGAGCCATTAATGAGTTGTGATTGGTGGCAACAAGGATTATTATTGTCACCACGGTTGAGATTCACAGGCTGATTAATTATGTCTGTGTTTCTAAATAAATGCATTTGAAACTGAATTGATCAGAACTAATAGTTGGAAGTTTGGAACATTTTACTGACTTGAATCTTTGAGTCTAGCTCAGCAAAAAGATTGAATCTTTTTTCGAGTCATTTCAGCATAATATAATTAAAATGACATGTTAAATATCCCAAAACATGTAGTAATTATGAAAATGTTGATTACATTTGTAAAAAGAATAAAATTAAACTATAGGGTAATGCAGCCAAAGCCAAATTATAAGAAACCGAAATGTTTTATTAATTGATTAGTTGTTGGGTCTTAAGTTCAGGCTATTGCAGTCTGATTCTGTTAGTTCACCTCACCTCCTGATCCGAGACCTTCTTTCCTTTGCAACTTCATATTTATCAGGTTAGTTTTCCTCTCGTGTCTCGAGACATTAGCTGTCGACTCGCCAGTGTCTGACTCGGATCAGTCTGCTGGGCCAACCGTGCCGTGTGTGTGATGCAGCAGGGCCGGAAATAGAAATGATTAGTTCATCTTTCGAGTCTCGAGTTCGGGTTCGACAGGGTCCGAGTCTTTCGTTCTTCCTGTCAGTCCATAGAGACTATGCTGTCAGTAGCGGAAAGAGAAATGATTAGTTCATCTCTCGAGTCTCGAGTTCGGGTTCGAGTCTTTCGTTCTTCCTGTCAGTCCATAGAGACTATGCTGTCAGTAGCGGAAAGAGAAATGATTAGTTCATCTCTCGAGTCTCGAGTTCGGGTTCGAGTCTTTCGTTCTTCCTGTCAGTCCATAGAGGCTATGCTGTCAGTAGCGGACAGAGAAATGATTAGTTCATCTCTCGAGTCTCGAGTTCGGGTTCGAGTCTTTCGTTCTTCCTGTCAGTCCATAGAGGCTATGCTGTCAGTAGCGGAAAGAGAAATGATTAGTTCATCTCTCGAGTCTCGAGTTCGGGTTCGAGTCTTTCGTTCTTCCTGTCAGTCCATAGAGGCTATGCTGTCAGTAGCGGACAGAGAAATGATTAGTTCATTTTCTTCGAGTCCGGGTTTTAAATCCTTCGTTCTTTTGTCACGTGACCGCTGGTATCTCGCATCAAATACAACATTATATTCGTATTATTGACTGCGTCTGAATGTATATTGTTTTATATTTAGGAATTAAAATACAAAATATGTGCAAAACATTATCTGTTCCATCTTATATTGTCCCTGTCCTTCTATTTTCTAAATGTTTCTTGTGCATCTGTGGTATGTTTTATTATATATTATACATTAATTAAGTACTATTATATTTAATACCTTAACTATGTGCTTGTTTGTAAAAAGGTTGTAAATTAGTAGGCTATTCAATACGGTGACAAGTCACGTGACAAAAGAACGAAGGACTCAAACCCGAAGACTCGAAAAAATTAACTAATCATTTCTCTTTCCGGTACGGATAGCATAGCCTCTATTGGACTGACAGGAAGAACGAAAGACTCGGACCCGGCCGAACCCGAACTCGAGACTCGAAAGATGAACTAATCAATTCTCTTTCTGGTACTGACAGCATAGTCTCTATGGACTGACAGGAAGAACGAAAGACTCGGACCCATCCCGAACCCGAAGACTCGA
This sequence comes from Siphateles boraxobius, assembly GCF_051911475.1. Classification (NCBI taxonomy): domain Eukaryota; kingdom Metazoa; phylum Chordata; class Actinopteri; order Cypriniformes; family Leuciscidae; genus Siphateles; species Siphateles boraxobius. Next base: position 4,129,596 of record NW_027509130.1, on the reverse strand, counting down.
GAGAGATGAACTAATCATTTCTGTTTCCAGTACAGATTCAGAACCCATATGTGGCGCAATGCGCATGCGCGGTCGACACAAAATGAACGAACCACTCTCTGAGACAACTCGGTAGTCCCGAGTCATATTAAAGATTCGTTCAAAATGAACGAATCGTTCATGAACGAAACATCACTAATCAGAACAATTTTTAATAAATGTTTTGGATTATAAGAAAAATACAATTATCATATGCTGTAGAACTGCTAAACTGTTGCTATCAAGTTAAACCAGATCATCTGAATGAGTTTCATTTTTCAGATCACAGCATGATTGTCAAATTATTTCCAACACTATCAGATGACTCTTGTCTTTGATCATTTGTCTCTAATAAATCAATAACAGCAGACAAACAAAATTTAAACTTAAAGTATAAGGATCAAGAGACCAACTAAAGCAAACACTGATCGCCATAACGGTGGCTTACAATTTTAGATTTTCTCCTTCAGTGATTCTGATTGTTAACATCAGGTGTCTTCAATAATGCTCAATGATCACTAAATTAATCTCTTAATTATTTCATTAACTTTAACACTCGTGAGTGTTGATTTAACACTCATATCTGCATCATATCTTCCATCTGAAAGCAGGTGAAGGTGATTTACTACTAATCAAAGAACCGGCTTTACTGATTAGATGCGCATTACAATACCGTGCGATTAATCGTGCAGCCCTAGTCTGGAGCCATATAAACTCCCAGGAGAGTTAATTTAACACTGGAGTTTTTGCTGTGCGTGATGATCTGAATCTGAATTATCTAAATGTGCATTTCTCTCACTACTGTGAGGATCGCGAGTCACCATTGTCAAATTCATCTTTGCAGCTGACACTGACAGAAAATACTTGTTTATTAATTAACAATTAAAATGTCTCCTTGCTATATTTGATGTATTCGTAATCATTACTTTTGCCAGTTCTTTTGTGGCAGCTTTTTGGTGCTTTATTGGCAGTGCAATGGTACATGAACAAGTCACCACCGCATCACCGCATTTTTTTAAAGGGGTGGTAAAACACGATTTCACTTTTCTAACTTTAGCTAGTGTGTAATGTTGCTGTTTGAGCATAAACAATAGGGCTGGGCGACATATCGCACGATATTGTTATGCGCATCTCGTCAGTAAAGCCGGTTCCTTGATTAGTAGTAAATCGCCTTCACCTGCTTTCAGATGGAGCGGCATTTACTACAAAGAGCTGTAGTTAACTGACAAGCTGAGCCATATCGCATTAATATCGCGGACGTATCGCCAGCGATAATTAATGCGATATGGCTCAGCTTGTCAGTTAACTTCGGCTCTTTGTACACAGCAAAAACTCCAGTGTTAAATTAACACTCCTGTGAGTGTATATGAGTCCACACTCAATGGCTGATGTATCTGAGTTATAACTGCCAGATGATCAAAGAAAAAAGTGATCTGATGGTGTTGGTTATATTATGACAATCATCATCATTTGAACTTTAGGATTTTGATTTATGTTGTTGGTTGCAGCATAACTGTGATTCTGAATAAATATCCAGAATTTTAGCTATAATAAAAAGGATTTCTTGAAAGTTGTTTCTAAAAAAAAAACTAAAAAGAAAACTTCTTTTACAGGCACTCACATACTTCAAGATTCAGTCTATGCATTTCAACAATGGTGACGAGCAGAATATTCAATTAGGAAAAGTAAATTACATAGAAAATTCAGATCATAATTTATTCATACCGCAATGCATGATGGGAGTCAATAATGAGTTGTGATTGGTGGCAGCCACTGCAACATGCTTTATTATTGTCACCATTGTTGAGATTCACAGGCTGATTATTGATGTCTGTGTTTCTAAATAAATTTATTTGAAAATGTTTTGATCAGAACAATATTTTTTTAAATATTTTGGATTATAAGAAACATGCCTATATTCATATATGCTGTAGAATCAATAAGTTGTTGCCAATAACTTAAACCAGAACACAGCATGATTATCATAGAACATAACCAACACTATCAGATCACACTTTTTTGTTCATTTGACTGTTATAAATAAACATCAGCAGACAAACAAAACCTAAAGATATTAATATAAAGGCTAAGAGCCCAACTAAAGCAAACACTTATCGCATAACGGTGGCTTACAATTTGAGATTTTCTCCTTCAGTGATTCTGCTTGTTAACATCAGGTGTCTTCAATAATGCTCAAACATAACTAAATTAATCACTTAATTGTCTCATTAACTTCAACACTCTTTAGTGTTAATTTAACACTGGAGTTTGTGCTGTAGAGTAAATGCCGCTGCATCTGAAAGCAGGTGAAGGCGATTTACTACTAATCAAGGAACCGGCTTTACTGACGAGATGCGCATAACAATGTGATGCGATATATCGCCTAGCCCTAATAAAAAGTATTTTTACACTTAAGCTGAGATGATTAACACATTGAAATTGGAACATCTGTCATAAAAAGTTAAATATGTTATCTTTTGTGTGTATGGAAACAATTGACATCTAAGGTTACTGTACATTTTTTACATGGCATAGAAAAAAACATGAAATTCCCTATTTTGTATATAATTGTTTTATATCAGTATTTACAAAACTGCATCAAATTTGAAAAAGCTATTTAAATATGTTAATTTTTTTATAGAAATTACTAAAGAAAATGTATAAAATGAACGTTATGTAACGTTGCGGTAAGCGACACTTTTTAAGAAGATGACCCGAAAAACATAAAAAATAAACATGTTCCAGATTAAAATCTTAACGTCTACATTCTATTTTGTGTACATTTTTATATGTATGACAGACTGTGATGGTTAAAATTGAATTCATAGAGGTTGATTTTTTTAAAATTGGGATAGTCGAAAGTGCCCGTAGTTGCAGAAACACCCATATACAGTGATGTAACGTTAAGTCAACGGCGTTGATAAACACGCTGAAAAGCGATTATGCATGTTGATAACATTCCTGGATTAGTAGGCTAGTAAATCGCCTTCACCTGCTTTCAGATGGAGCGGCATTTACTACAAAGAGCCGTAGTTCACTGACAAGCTGAGCCATATCGCATTAATATCGCGGACGTATCGCCAGCAATAATTAATGCGATATGGCTCAGCTTGTCAATTAACTACGGCTCTTTGTACACAGCAAAAACTCCAGTGTTAAATTAACACTCCTTGAAGTGTATATGAGTCCACACTCAAGAGTGTTAAAGTTAATGAGATAATTAAGTGATTAATTGAGTGATGATTGAGCATTATTGAAGGCACCAGAATCACTGAAGGAGAAAATCTGAAATTGTAAGCCACCGTTATGGCGATCATTGTTAGTCGGGCTCTTGACCCAATATTATTAACTTTAGATTTTGTTTGGCTGCTGTATCTGAGGTATAATTGCCAGATGAACAAAGAAAAAAAAGTGATCAAATAGTGTTGGTTATATTATGACAATCATCATTTGAACTTTATGTTTGCGATTTATGCTGTTGTTTACAGCAGAACTGTGATTCTGCATAAAAATCCAGAGTTTTAGATATAATTATAAAGTATTTCTTAAAAATTGTTTAAAAAATATCATTCTTTTAGGCGAGTAGCATCTGCCTGCAGACACGGAGGCTGCATTTTCAGGATCCCACTTCTAGGACCGCATTTCTAGGACCCTAGGTTTTTAGTGACAACGCCACCTATCGAATTAGAGGACCAGCGAAGATGAATGACATTCAGAGTGTGAGTATCAAATGCGAATCAATTTTTATTTGTTTAACTTTAAAAACAATTTTGATGCATTTCATTGGAAAGTTAACGTTGCCAACGTGCTGGTGATTTGCTAAACAGTCTTGCATGCATAGCCATCATATATTAGCCTCTAATGCTGGAAAATGAATTGTTAGCACGTTCATTTAACGGAACTGTTGCATGATAAGCCTGTGTTGACTTATTTACAGCACAATAAACTGTAGCATGTTTGTTCTGAAAGCTTGTTTATTACTCATTGTTTTTCCATTTTAATTCAGTTAAAATAATCGTAATGTTTTCACTGTCACCTGCTCACAGTCAGCCTGTTTAACGTTACCCACAATACATGTTATGTGTACGTCTCTTCATTTTGACATGGTTTTATAAAGTTGGTTGAGACATATGACATTTTAATAGTCAGACATATCCGAGAGGCCATTATAATAATTGAAATCCCACGTGTTAGATTGTGTCATTTACTGTATACTGTACTCTATATGAAGTGCTATCAAGGACACAGCTCAGGGTAGGCAATAGTATGACAAAAGATAAATAAATAAATTGGTTAAGCACTAGGCTTAGGCCAAATTTATGTCTATTTATTTATATGAAATTAACTTAAAAATGTTTTTCAAGAAACGACATGAGTGTTTCTAGAACCTTTGTTCCAAGAACATCAAAATCATTTTTTTTTTCAAATCTTTGAACAGTATGCAATAATTGTATTATGAAAATTAATTGGTATGGAGATTGATATCATTATTTTTATCATTATCATTACTCTGTGGTAACTGAGATCTTTTAAATATGAAATTTAAAATTAGAGTAGAACATGGTCAACTAAATGTTCCTTATTTAAATCACTTCTCTTTCTCTCTCTTAGGAGTCAGTGATGATGTTGTCCATGTGTTTGTCCATCCATTGAAGTTCTGTCTATGGGTTCAGGTCATGATCAAATTTGTTTTTTTGTGTGTTCAAGTTCAGTGGTTATATATTATTTTGTAAAATATTTTGTGTGTTCAATTTCAGTTTTTATATATTATTTTGTAAAATATTTTGTGTGTTCAATTTCAGTTTTTATATATTATTTTGTAAAATATTTTGTGTGTTCAATTTCAGTTTTTATATATTATTTTGTAAAATATTTTGTGTGTTCAATTTCAGTTATATATTATTTTGTAAAATATTTTGTGTGTTCAAGTTCAGGTGTTTTATATTATTTTGTAAAATACAAAATCTTAAATCTATCCCCAGAGTCATCCTTGTCTTCCTCTGTACTTGAAAATGTGGTCCATAGTGACTGAAAAGACTATAAAATGATTCCTTGTTTATTTTACTTCAGTTATTATATGCTACTTAGACCCAATAATTTCTCAACATTCCTAGGAACCTGGTTTAATTGCAATAAAGAAAGTAGTATTTGGGTGTAATAAAACTTGAAAGAAAAAAAAACACTCTAATGTAGTTAAAACTGGGTGGAAATATTGCATTGGTGGCACTTTTTACAGTCCTCCAAAACTAGGGTCCTGGAAATGCGTTCCTGGGACTGCGGTTCTCCGACTCGGTAGGTGACGCTGTCACAAAAAACTAGGGTCTTAGAAATGCGGTCCTGGAAGTGGGGTCCTGAAAATGCAGCCTCCGGGACTGCAGACAGATAATATTGTTTTAGGCACACACAGAAGTCAAGATTCAGTCAATGCATCTCAACAATGGTGATGAGCAGAATATTCAATTAGGAAAAGTAAATTACATAGACAATTCAGATCATAATTTATTCATACCGCAATGCATGATGGGAGCCATTAATGAGTTGTGATTGGTGGCAGCCACTGCAAAATGCTTTATTATTGTCACAATTGTTGAGATTCACAGGATGATTATTGATGTCTGTGTTACTAAATAAATTCATTTGAAAGTGTTTTAATCAGAACAATGTTTATTAAATATTTTGGATTATAAGAAACATACTGATAATCATGTGCTGTAGAATCACAAAGCTGTTGCTAACAAGTTAAACCAAACTTTCTCAATAAACTTCATTTTTCTGATCACAGCATGATTATGCCAAAAAAATAACCAACACTACCAGATCACAGTATTCTTTGTTCATTTGACTGTTATAAATAAAATAATAAATAAATAAATAACAGCACACAAGCGAAATTTAAATTGAAAATATAAGGTCTTGGTCAAGAGTCCAACTAAAGCAAACATTGATCGCTATAACGGTGGCTTACAATTTGTGATTTTCTCCTTCAGTGATTCTGCTTGTTATCATCAGGTGTCTTCAATAATGCTCAATCATTACTAAATTAATCACTTAATTATCTCATTAACTTTAACACTCATATCTGCATCATATCTTCCATCTGACAGCAGGTGAAGGTGATTTACTACTAATCAAGGAACCGGCTTTACTGAGGAGATGCACATAACAATGTGATGCGATTTATCGCCCAGCCCTATTAGAGACTCTCTAGATTTAGTTTGTGACATTTTAGTCTAGACATCCTTTACAAAAATAAGAAAATGTGTATTAGTAAAACAAAAGATAACAACCGTAAACATACTTCCGACCGGAAGCAGCGCCATTTTGCACATGCATACAACAAATCGAGCATCGTGCCGTACTTGGGCATGGGCGTGGCTTCTGACATCACACTTGGATGTGGGCCAGGTTGGATAGCCACCACAGGATGCAGCGAGCTGTACTTGGTAATATCGGCCCGCCGATATATCGGTCGGGCTCTAGCAAGAACCAATGAGGCTCATTCTAATGTTACGCATCACATTTTAACTTCTGCAAGAACCCATGAGGTTCATTCTCGTGTTACACATCACATTTGAGATTCTGCAGGAACCAATGAGGCTAATTCTCGTGTGTTACGCTGCACGTTTGAGTTCCTCAAGTCTAAATAAAATCTGTTCATCATATAAAGCAATCGAGTCTACTCAGAAAATTTGGACAAAACCACTCAATTCATATGGATTAGTTTTACGATCTCTCTGTGCACTTTTTGAAGCGTCAGTGGCAGTTGCATAACGGGTTTGGAACGACATGAGGGAGAGTAATTATTGAGAGTTTTAATTTTTGGGTGAACTATTCCTTTAAGTGTTTATCTTCATATTAAAATCCTGATGAACGCCTCTCCTTTCTCCCCTTCAGGAACGACTCACACAAGTTCTTTAACACAAGATTACATGGAGGATCATCTCTTGAGGATCTTCTCCTGCAGACAGGACACTCCTGCGTGTTCTTGGTTCTCCAGAACTGTTGAAGACACTCTATACAGAAACTGTGACTACATGATAAAATAACAGGAGCCTTGAAGATTTCTTGACACACTGGACAAGAAATATCATCCAGTGATAGATAGTCAGATAGTGAAGCCATTTTCTCTGTTTGAGATCCAGCAATCTGAACTTTACTCTCTGAATCAAGGTTACAAAAATGATTAACCACAAGTCACAAAGATCTGTTATCTGTTCAGAAACATACGTTTCCAATTCTTCTTGAAAGTTTTTCCTCTTAGTTCTTCATCAGTTGCTGATTCTTCATTTCTTTTGTCAAGACATTAAAGCCAGTATGACAGGAGAAATAACAAGTCAGTCTCTTCCTGGTAAGTGTTGTAAGAGGGTGGAGTTTCTGATCACGTGAGTGTTGTTTTATAATCTTTCCCTCACACACTGTGGCCTCAAAGCCTTTGTCACCCTGAGCGAAATAAAACACACACTCCTCATTAGCATATGGATGACGAAATGTATAAATGTGAAAATAATCAAAGACATAAATAAATTAAAATAAATGCATGAATAATTTTTTTTTTTAAATAAGGGGGTCAATTTTTTTTATTATTTTGACAGTTAAAACATTCCGTAGAGTTCAGCTCCAGCCCTAAATCAAACACACCTGAACCAGCAAATCAAAGTCTTCATATTAACTAGAAAGCTTCAGTGGCGCTCCAGGACCAAAGCTGCCCATCCCTGACATATACTGATAATAATAAAAGACTCAAGACACTTTGTGTTATATTGCACTTTATTACATGGCTTGGTTGAATTCTAGTGTAGAATGCGGTCTGTTATTTCTTGATAACAGGCCGCTACTAAATATAACACACCGTTGCCATGAAAAACAGAGCGTTGTCATGGACGCAGGATTCTAACCTAGAGACGGAATGGACTATTTTCTTTAGCGGAAGCAATACAATAGTTTTTAAATCAATAAACACCTTTTTAAATCAATATTTTGTGTCAAATTATTGATTTATTTTGTAGGTAGCCATGTAATAAGCGGGATAATGTAGAGCGATGTGGTTGCAGAGGTGGAAAGAGTAGTAAAATATAATATTCTACTCAAGTAAAAGTACTATTACTTCAATAAAATTGCACTTAAGTACAAGTAAAAGTACCGGTCTAAAAATCTACTCAAGTAAAAAGTATAGCTCATTTAAAATTTCGGGGGTGGGGGATTCTCCCATGTAGGGTTGTAACGGTATGAGAGTTTCACAGTATGATAACCGTCTCAGAAAATATCACGGTTTATATAAACTGTATTATTTCATTATGGTTATTATTATCATCAGTTAAAATCACAGTTAAATAAATGAAACAACTAATTTCAGTAATTGATTATGAATTAGATTATGTTTATCATTAATAAAATGTTTTAAAATAATTGAGTTCTATGAAATTCAGAATTTTTTTCTTTTTATGATTTGATACAAATATATTATCAAAAACGGTGGTAATCAAATAAAAATTTAGCAAACGTTTTATCCTTTTAGTTTTTTGGCAAAGTGCTGCAAAACAGATTTACTCAAACCATGGACAAACAATATAGATTCCTTAAATAATGTTTAAATAAATTGTATTATTATTATTGTTGTTGTTAATATTATTATGAGAAGTACATTCAGTGGTTAAAGAGAGATTTGGTAGGTGGGGGAACCCTCAAATTTTGTGTAGGTGCAACAGGGAAAAATGACTCACCGTGGGACAACATATTGAGTATTGTGGTATAGCAATACTTTTTGAGACAAGAGTGTCACTGTGGCACCACATATTACTATACATATTTAATTGATATTTTAATGGTTTTATTTTGGTCCATCAACACTGATATGATGACGATACTATGTTAAAATTGCTGAACACTGGGCCAAAAATTTAGCCCTGGCATTGTAGCCACATCAGCCCACATTACCCCCCCCCCCCCCCACAGCCATGTACATTTAAATGTGTGGTAGTAAGGGGGGTTTGGGGTTTTATGCTCCCCAGAGAAAATTTTGATTTCTCTGACCTACATATGTGCAATTTAAGACTTTTGAAGGCCAAAAAATGGATAATAAATAGCTTTAAAACCATGTCAGTGTGCATTGGATTATTTGTCAATACCTGCTCTCTCATCTTAATCTTTCTTTTTCTCTCAGTCTCCTTATCCTGCTGTATTTCTTCCCCTCCTAAAGCTGAACTTTGACTGATAGCCTCTTCATTTTCGTCTGTGTCAGTGAAGAAAGTAAACATAGGCTCAACTGATGAGTTTTATGAATCATTTTTTTAGATAAGTTAATTTATTCAAGGCTACCAGATCAGCATTGCCAATAGGAACCTTCTACAAGCTTTGGAATTTGAAAAGTAATTTTAAATAATACAAATTATAGGCTATGTTTAAGGCAGTTAGTGGAATTGGAAGACGTTCAATTAGCCATGCGTTGTGGAAACGCGTCAAAGCATTCTCAGGTAGGCTATAGGCTAAATATGCAGCATTAATGCACGGTGATTTTGAACGAATATTTAATGTCGATAATGGTTACATAATGTTAAAACTAATCCTGCTATTGATATCTTTGTAAGACTGCCGACCCTATAGAACCATAGCAAGGGAAAACAAATGTCCGGCGAAATATCGAACATTAAACTAACTTTACCACGCTCAACCACCGTGAGGGCATTTCACGCATTTATAATCACTCGCGTTCAGCGGGGAGGAAGGGAGGTTGGTCGGCCAGTCGGTCGGCCAGTCAGTCCATCTCAGGACCAGCGAGATTCGTTGAGATTAATGAACCTATTTATTTAATCATTTATCTGAGGTGCCGGAACGCAGTTCCGGACCGTTCCGGCCCACTTTAACCCCCGGCATTTACTGCGGTTATATTATGACAATCATCATTTGAACTTTATGATTTTGATTTATGTTGTTGTTTACAGCAGGGGTCCCCAACCCCCGGGCCGCGGACCGGTACCGGTCCGTGGGTCATTTGGTACCGGGCCGCACAGAAAGAATAAATAACTTACATTATTTCCGGTTTATTTGTTCACACATTTACCTGTTCACATATCGTGTCTTTTGCGCGCTCAAGTTTGTTATTTCAAATGTAGGCGCGTGATATGCGCGCTCATAATGGAAGTGACGTGCCCGTTTTTTCCAAGCGCGTCCTCGCCGCATCGAGATAAATACATCTCAACTTTTCAGAATGCCGCAAGCGCACTGTAGGTCACGTGACAAGAACCAACCAATCATCTTCCACACTGTAAACTGCTGCACTGGTTAGTAAAAAATATTTTTACTAAAAATATTAATGCTCACAACTGATTCCTTGTTAAATCCATCATTGTTTATACAGAATTGTTCTATATTCTATATATAAATGTGTATGTATTTCTGGTGTTTTATGACCACTTCAGTTATAGTCTAACCTCAGACAAATACAGAGCCGTTGCGCAGGAGAGATAAGTTAGTTTCACGGCAGAAGCTCCGTTTACTGATGCTTGGGCCAACTTTTCTTAAAATATAATCAAACTGGTCCTTGTCCACTCTGAAATAGGCTTTGAACCTCCCATTGTCCAGGCGGAGCTCCTAAATCAGCTGGTGAAATTCCCCATGGTTTTTGCGTTTTTGTAGTATCGGTTGCACGGTCTTGCACCCAAACACTGCAGCGTTTTTTTTTTTACTCTTCTTAGTAAATAAATCTTGTAACAGAGTTACAGCAAGGGTTTTTCGGTGGTGGAAATCCATTGCTGAAATTTCCTTGCTGTAACGGAGAGCGCAGCTGATGGTTGCTTAGCAACGACAGACGCCTCCGGAGTGCAACCTCGCGCCTAGCGTTTTCTACGCGTTTTTAGGAGCACCTTAAAGGCCGGTCCGTGAAAATATTGTCTGACATTAAACCGGTCCGTGGCGCAAAAAAGGTTGGGGACCGCTGGGTTACAGCATAACTGTGATTTTGAATAAATATCCAGAATTTTAGCTATAATAAAAAGGATTTCTTAAAAGTTGTTTCAAAAAAAAAAAAAAAAAAAAAAATTCTTATAGGCACTCACAGAGTTCAAGATTCAGTCTATGCATCTCAACAATGGTGACGAGCAGAATATTCAATTAGGAAAAGTAAATTACATAGAAAATTCAGATCATAATTTATTCATACCGCAATGCATGATAGGAGCCATTAATGAGTTGTGATTGGTGGCAGCCACTGCAACATGCTTTATTATTGTCACCATTGTTGAGATTCACAGGCTGATTATTGATGTCTGTGTTTCTAAATAAATTTATTTGAAAGTGTTTTGATCAGAACAAGGTTTATTAAATATTTTGGATTATAAGAAAAATACCTATATTCATATATGCAGTAGAAAGGTTAAGATCCCAACTAAAGCAAACACTTATCACCATAACGGTGGCTTACAATTTGAGATTTTCTCCTTCAATGATTCTGCTTGTTAAAATAATGCAATTATTTGATATGTATTCTTTAATACATTTAAGATCTCGTATTGAAATCAATAAGCTCATTTTGTCACACTGCAAGATTTAAAATTAACTAAAAGAGAAAAAAAGAGTGAAAAAAGAATTACAGGTCTTAAGAAAATAGACAATTTTTACTTTTTGTTTTTATATTCAATTTGTTTCTAAAATCTTGATGTTGAATTAAAATAAGACATGCATCATCTAACAAAATTGTACTAGTATTTGAGGAAATATACATAGCAAACTGTGAATCTGAACTGTAAAAAATGTTCGTAATTTTAACGGTAAAAAACTGTAAAAAGGCAACGGAAAAGACATGTTAATTGGCTAACAGTATGTACCCTTACTTTATACAGTGAAAAACTGTAATGGCTCTCACGGGACATTTCATGTAATTTTTACAGTAAAATACTGTTAAATGGATTTTGGAAGTACACTGTAAAAAAAAACTATATATATATATATACACACACATATATATATATATATATATATATATATATATATATATACACACATATATATATACACACACACACACACATATATATATATTTTTTTGTTTTTATATATATATATATATATATATATATATATATATATATATATATATATATATATATATATTTGTGTGTGTGTATATATATATATACATATACAGGTCCTTCTCAAAAAATGTGCATATTGTGATAAAGTTTTTTTCCATAATGTAATGATAAAAATTTAACTTTCATATATTTTAGATTCATTGCACACCAACTGAAATATTTCAGGTCTTTTATTGTTTTAATACTGATGATTTTGGCATACAGCTCATGAAAACCCCAAATTCCTATCTCAAAAAAATAGCATATCATGAAAAGTGTCTCTAAACGAGCTATTAACCTAATCATCTGAATCAACTAATTAACTCTAAACTCTAAAAGATTCCTGAGGCTTTTAAAAACTCCCAGCCTGTTTCATTACTCAAAACCGCAATCATGGGTAAGACTGCCGACCTGACTGCTGTCCAGAAGGCCATCATTGACACCCTCAAGCAAGAGGGTAAGACACAGAAAGAAATGTCTGAACAAATAGGCTGTTCCCAGAGTGCTGTATCAAGGCACCTCAGTGGGAAGTCTGTGGGAAGGAAAAAGTGTGGCAAAAAACGCTGCACAACGAGAAGAGGTGACCGGACCCTGAGGAAGATTGTGGAGAAGGACCGATTCCAGACCTTGGGGGACCTGCGGAAGCAGTGGACTGAGTCTGGAGTGGAAACATCCAGAGCCACCGTGCACAGGCGTGTGCAGGAAATGGGCTACAGGTGCCGCATTCCCCAGGTCAAGCCACTTTTGAACCAGAAACAGCGGCAGAAGCGCCTGACCTGGGCTACAGAGAAGCAGCACTGGACTGTTGCTCAGTGGTCCAAAGTATTTTTTTCGGATGAAAGCAAATTTTGCATGTCATTCGGAAATCAAGGTGCCAGAGTCTGGAGGAAGACTGGGGAGAAGGAAATGCCAAAATGCCTGAAGTCCAGTGTCAAGTACCCACAGTCAGTGATGGTCTGGGGTGCCATGTCAGCTGCTGGTGTTGGTCCACTGTGTTTTATCAAGGGCAGGGTCAATGCAGCTAGCTATCAGGAGATTTTGGAGCACTTCATGCTTCCATCTGATTTTATTTTTCAGCACGACCTGACACCTGCTCACAGTGCCAAAACCACTGGTAAATGGTTTACTGACCATGGTATTACTGTGCTCAATTGGCCTGCCAACTCTCCTGACCTGAACCCCATAGAGAATCTGTGGGATATTGTGACGAGAAAGTTGAGAGACGCAAGACCCAACACTCTGGATGAGCTTAAGGCCGCTATCGAAGCATCCTGGGCCTCCATAACACCTCAGCAGTGCCACAGGCTGATTGCCTCCATGCCACGCCGCATTGAAGCAGTCATTTCTGCAAAAGGATTCCCGACCAAGTATTGAGTGCATAACTGAACATAATTATTTGAAGGTTGACTTTTTTTGTATTAAAAACAATTATTTTATTGGTCGGATGAAATATGCTAATTTTTTGAGATAGGAATTTGGGGTTTTCATGAGCTGTATGCCAAAATCATCAGTATTAAAACAATAAAAGACCTGAAATATTTCAGTTGGTGTGCAATGAATCTAAAATATATGAAAGTTTAATTTTTATCATTACATTATGGAAAATAATGAACTTTATCACAATATGCTATTTTTTTGAGAAGGACCTGTATATATATATATATATATATATATATATATATATATATATATATATATATGTATATCCTAATAAATCCAATGATTTATAATGGAAGTCAAAATTCAGTAATAAAAGCCGATCAGTTGCTGCCCTCTGCTGGATACACAGAGCACATCTCATTTCACACCTATCACAGAAGAAGTATTTTGATAAAGTGAATGCATTACAGCAGTGGTTTTCAAACCTGTCCTGGAGAACCTGAGTACTGCACATTTTGTATGCCATTTTGTTATTTTGCCATTTTGTTTACGAGAGACATAAATATGTGCAGTGTTGGGGTACTCCAGGATGGTTTGAAAACCAATGCATTACAGGAATACAAATATCAGGATAGCTAATTATTTATTATTTGATCCGACATTCTGTATTACATTTCAGTGTTCTTCTTTAAAATAATTATATGGTATAAGAACAACAACTGCAATAATAATAATTCATAGGAATTAAAATGTCTTAAATACTGTAGAATTACACAGATTGGAAATACCCCAACACAATGTTTTCATGGCTTTTAGAACAAATATGTTAGTCTTACCATTATCTAAAATCTAGTGTGATCCAAAACAATGGCATTTATCAAATATAAGCACACAGCAAAATCCCCAGTGTCATATTAACACTCCTCAGTGTACATATGTGTACAACATCTGCTTCAACACTGCTTCAGTGTTAACTTTAACACCCTGTAGTTGGACACATATCTACAATGAGGAGTGTTAATATAACACTGTGGATTTTGCTAATCATGTGACATTAAGGAAACCGCTGTGGTTTATTTCAGACCGCCACCAGCTTACAGGAAGAGTTTGATCAGAACAGAAGGTTTCAAATATGAGACAATTTTAAATGTATCATCTTACATGTTTGACAATATGACAACAGTTATGACACATTATTGATGAGTCCACAGTCCCAATAAAATTGTTAAGTGTTTTCTTATATTCATATATTCAGTCAGAATTTTAATACATTTGCAAATAAAAATTTTTGAAGAACACCTAACTCTGTAAATTATATTAAAATCATGTCTATGTAAATTCTAATTTAACACTAGACTGTTCCTCATATTATAAATTACAGCTGTAATATGTTTACATTTATTTAATTTGTACAGACCCGTCGCTATGGGCGGGCCATAGGGGGCCGGGCCCGCCCCAAAAAATGATAAATGCTTATCCCCCCACTTGAGGCACAGATAATTTAATTTTAATATTATCATAGTTGCTAATTTTGTGTTACATTCTTTATCATTAAAACGTTAAAAATATAAAGAAACAATGGTGTGAATTTATTTGATTGATGGGAATCTACACTGCAACAGCCTATCACGGCCTTACTAAAAATAACGTTAGGCTACGTACGTGACGTACAACTAAGCCGCTCAACAGTTACCGCGCATTTTTGAAATCTGTTTCAAAACGAGGTTTCCCCGGATACTCGCTTCAGTTCCTTCCGAGTGGAAGAATATTTCGATGAGGAGGTTCTGCTCGGAGAAACGCCACCTCCCGCTGTACTGACAGGAGGGACTGGAGAGAGGACAGAGCTGCCTTCACTCAAAGTACCGGTAGATTCAAAGTCTCTGTGCGAGTGTGTGTGCGTGCGTGTGTGTCTCATGGCAATGCATATCTCTCTGTTGACTGCTTTAAAATGCAATGTTTGAGAGATGCTTCTGGTGTTACATATAATATGTTGTAGTCAAGTGTTTTATGGATATTCATAACATTGCTTCTATGTAATGTGGTGTAGGCTATAGGCGACCTGGTCATATTGCGGTTGGTTATATGTTTAAAAGTGATGATTACATGCTGCGCGACTAGAGTTGGTTATTATAAATATATACGTAAGCTGTAGGCTAATAATAATTGTGCCCCCCCCCTCCAGACTCTGGCACCTTGATTTCCGAATGACATGCAAAACTGAGCAACAGTCCAGTGCTGCTTCTCTGTAGCCCAGGTCAGGCGCTTCTGCCGCTGTTTCTGGTTCAAAAGTGGCTTGACCTGGGGAATGCAGCACCTGTAGCCCATTTCCTGCACACGCCTGTGCACGGTGGCTCTGGATGTTTCTACTCCAGACTCAGTCCACTGCTTCCGCAGGTCCCCCAAGGTCTGGAATCGGTCCTTCTCCACAATCTTCCTCAGGGTCCGGTCACCTCTTCTCATTGTGCAGCGTTTTTTGCCACACTTTTTCCTTCCCACAGACTTCCCACTGAGGTGCCTTGATACAGCACTCTGGGAACAGCCTATTTGTTCAGAAATTTCTTTCTGTGTCTTACCCTCTTGCTTGAGGGTGTCAATGATGGCCTTCTGGACAGCAGTCAGGTCAGCAGTCTTACCCATGATTGCGGTTTTGAGTAATGAAACAGGCTGGGAGTTTTTAAAAGCCTCAGGAATCTTTTGCAGGTGTTTAGAGGTAATTAGTTGATTCAGATGATTAGGTTAATAGCTCGTTTAGAGACACTTTTCATGATATGTTAATTTTTTGAGATAGGAATTTTGGGTTTTCATGAGCTGTATGCCAAAATCATCAGTATTAAAACAATAAAAGACCTGAAATATTTCAGTTGGTGTGCAATGAATCTAAAATATATGAAAGTTTAATTTTTATCATTACATTATGGAAAATAATGAACTTTATCACAATATGCTAATTTTTTGAGAAGGACCTGTATATGTGTGTGTGTGTATATGTGTGTGTGTGTGTGTGTGTGTGTGTGTGTGTGTGTGTGTGTGTGTGTGTGTGTATTTCATCCTAGTCAGCATATAAACTATTGTTGAATAGAACTTGGATTTGTAAAAGTCTCATGAAAAATTTCTGTTTTGGGTTTGTAATGAATGTAGTTCAATACAAAAACAATGAACTTTAAATAAAGTTGCTATCAAATTTGTGTAATAACTGACCTCCATGTATTTTTTGCAGTTTAAGCCCAAGCCGTTACTTCCTTCTTTTGTTTCCTGTTTTGTATTTAGGTGGTGTAAAGCATGAAACTATAGAAAAAGCTTGTGTTGGAGCAAGTGAATGTAAAAGCTTGTCTTTTACTGCAACACCCCTCAGAGCTGAATATTCTGTCCAGTGCTGCGACACCGACATGTGCAACGACAGACCTGCCCCAGGTATGCTTGTTTATTTAGCCATGAAATCATGTCCATTTAAAGCAGTGGTTACCAAACCTGTCATGGCGCCCCTCAACACTGCACGTTTTCTTTGTCTCCCCAATCAAACACATATGTCCAAACTTTGTCAATTTTTAAATCTACTTTGAAAACACATTTCTTCTCAATAGTTTTTGATATATCTTGATATGTGTTTTATGTAAATATTTTTATTTGTATTGTTTGTCTTTTTGGCCTTGTTTAGCACTTTGGTCAATGCCAGTTGTTTTTAAATGTGCTATACAAATTGTATTGTTTTGTATTGTATTGTAATTTAATATATATTTTGTTATATTATTTATTTTTAATACTCTTCTAGAACGCTGCCTTTGTACTTTCACATTGTTTGTTTTCTATTGTAATGCTCATTCATGATCCACAGCTGAAGAATTGTTGTTTAATTCCAATAATTCACAGAAACATGAAAATGTTCTTTTGTTTCTTTCTCAGACTTGAACTCTGAACTCAATGGGAAGAAATGTTACTCTTGTAACTGGGAAAGCTGTTCACAGACAGTGAATTGTGTGGGGAATGAGAATCACTGCTTTACTGCAAACGGTACGAATTTAGTGATGGATGAAGATAATTAAATAGTTGTTTTATTCTGTATTGCCATCAAATATGATTTGTCTATATATTGGACACTTAACTTTATTCAATGATTCCAGACAAGACAAAGCCAGTTTAAATGTGTTGCTATGACACTTCAGTTTGTCTTTCGTTAAGGATTCAATTTCTGTTTTTTTACAGATGTTTTTCCAGACTCATCAATGATCATGAAAGGATGTGCATCTGAATCTGCATGCGGGTTGTCAGGACACATGTTACCACCTCATGCTAATGTCACATGTTGTGAGGGGAATCTGTGTAACGCTGCAGAGAGAGTCTCTCAGAGCTTCTTGTTTCTCTGCTGTTCTCTGATATTTTACTTTCTCCTGAACTGATGTCAGATTCTACAGAAAGATCCCACAGCAGCTTTACCACACTTTTTTCACTTAACCATGAAAATACGCTGAACATAATTTTTATTTATAAGAGTTTAAGAATTTGGGGGTCAATCAACTTTTGACACATGTTAAAACATGCCAAAATAAAAGTCTCTAGACAGTCAATAGCAGAATCAGGTGAAACTCGGAAAATAAGAATATCGTGTAAAAGTTTGTGTATTTCAGTAATTCAAATTAAAAGGTGAAACTAATATAACTAGATACATATGCATGATTCTACTATTCAGAGGACCGACATTTCTGTATTTAAAATCCTTTTTATTGATTTCATGTAATATTCTAATTTTCTGAGACTTTGAATTTGGGGTTTCAAGCTGTAAGCCATAATCATCAAAATTATAACTTGTGCCCGATTTTCTAATTTTTCGAGTTTCACCTGTATATTAAGAAAAACAGAAATAAATCAGTAATAAAATAAGGATTTTAGAGCAAAAACAATACATTACACTTGGATTGCACTAATTATAACTTGTTACACATGTCCGGACAGAGGATGATTGGATAAGGGATGGATGTATGGATATCTATCTATACAGATGTACAAACAATATCAAACTATACAGATAAAATAGTACTGAATTATGTGTGTTACACACAAGTGTTACAACTAACCCCTCTGTCTGTTACTACCCCGCATATGGGGTAAGTTGTTACACTTGCACTTTTGTCACTTTCAGTGCAACTGTATGAAAATCGTAGGTCCTAGAAAAAAACTTGAAGTGTTCATTTGTAGCAGAGAAGTGTATGTTGCTTGTGTAAAAAAAAAAAGATTAATCTAACCTAATTTTTTTTTTTTTATAATTGAGCCAAAACCAAAATGTGTTAGGTTGTGCCCCGCTCTCCCCTACATGGTTTAATATTTTAAACACTTGCTTGAGAAACTTCATATATAAATCCATATAGAAGTATGCATTGAATAATACATTGTTTAAATTGAAAAAAAAAATCTCTCTCAAAATACTTTGAAAAAAAATCTAAAATATATATTTTTTGCTATCAGTGTGAAAACATTTTCTCTAAAAAAAAAAACGCTTTTCTTTGCTCTCGATGCAATTTTTTGCTCTTGTTTCAGGATTTTGCTTTCGCTGTGAAAATTGTCATGGGCGGGGCCAAGTTCTTTTTTTCCTATTGGAACGTTCCTATTGGCCAGTCGGGTGAGCATCGCCTTGTCTTGGGAGTCGAACTGAATCATTACACCCAGTGTTGCCAGATGTACGATAATTATCGTATTTGTACGATAATTTTGACCTCTGTACGATGTACGATCAATAATGAAAAAAATCACATAATGTACGATAATTTCAGAGTTTTCAGTCGTTCATCCAAACACACATCCTACTGCTTCTCTCTCTGACCCCGAATCATTTCGCAGGCTCGCCTGCCTGCACGCAAGCACGTATATACACACACACACACACAGACACAGAGACACCACACGGTGTCGCCCGGCCCGCACGTCAATCCATTTTTATTCATCTGTTGCAGAAAAGCAACAAGAACAACTAAAACAAAATACAAATTATTTACAGGCCAGAGTTTCTTTTTATAACATGTTTGCAGCGTTGAGCGATGTAGCCAATCACAGACATATGTGTTGATTTCTTGAACGCAATGGCCAATCAGAAGCATTTAAGATAGTCTCCCCTCACCGCTCGAAACGGACTTTTTGTTCAGAGCTGAATTCTGTATGCTGGCAAATCCTCGAATTATAACAAACAAAGTGTATATATTATGAAAGATTCATTGTGCAGTCAGCTTCATTGATAATAACAGAGATGTGTGAGATCGCGTGAACTAATGTCCGCTTTAGGATTTTTAAAGGGGGCGCACTTTGCGCGCATTCAGTCATGCCAAACCATGCACGCAGTAGCCCACTTGATTTTATGTTATAACAGTGGTTTGTGTGTTAATGCTTTAATAACAAATAATTTATCAGGAGTGTACCGCTCTTAGTCACAACACGAAGGCTGAGGTTCTTTTAACTGATGTTAAATGCGCTCTGGACTCAGACATCAACTAAAAGAAATAAAAACTAGAGTTCTAGTAAGCCTGCTCGTTTGCAGTCAGTTGCCTACTGGAAATTATGACATAAAATTTGATGAAAGTAATGCTTTTGAAAACATATTTCTGACAATAAATGAAATATTTTTGAAATGACATGTCTATTTTGTCTCGGCGGAGTTGAGATGAGAACAATCGGAACATGGCATATTCTTGTTCAGCTGCTTAATCTCGTTGTCAGTCGACCAAGATCGCGCACCGCTCGCGCACGCGCATATAGGTGACATGGATAAATTAATATTCCTGGGAGATCCGTAATTGCGCGGGATGTGGAAGCATGCATAAGTTCCCAGAAATGTACAAAAAGTGCTCTGGCCTTGAATGACAAGGTAAGGAAAATAAGACTAAATCAAAATTAATAACCAAGAGGTTGTCCATTTGATTTTTCTTAGGAGAGGTTTTGAGCATTTTACTTCACCGCCAGATTATCAGCAAACTGCAAGAGAACTGCTAGCTGGCTACTCAAAATAAACTAGCAATCTATTCAGTCAGCATATTTGTATTTGATCTGTGTGAATTACAGAAATATAAGACTTACTAGACCTACATTTAGCTACCAAGCAACCTTTCCACAAGGATAGATTGATTTTATTTTTGTGACTTGTGCATATCTTGATGAGAAATGACGCAGAGTAGGCTGTGTGTGTGTGTCTGTGAGTGTGTTGTAGTAGTAAAAAGAGAGAATGGGAGAAGGAAGTGTGTGTGAGCAGGGGCGCTGTAAAGGGGGGGTAAACGATGACGATTCTCGGGGCCCATGACTAAGAGGGGGCCCAGAGAAGCCCCCAATAAAATTGTGGTGCTAAAAAAATATATTTGATAGTAAAAATTATTAACTTTAAATTATTCTATTTGCTGTTTCCTGGTGTCAAAAAAATGTATTTGTTTAGGAAACACAAACGTCCGTGGGCCCCTCTCCCCCTCTCGATAATCATAAAATGGTTCAGTCCGCCCAAATTGTATCCAGGCAACACAAACAGCTCGCCAGCAGAATATCAACTTGACGGAAGAGGAAGTGAAAATGCCTCAAAAATCTGGAAGTCAAAAACGGAAAGAGAAAAAAATAAGAGAAGTGAAAGAGGCAAAGGGTCGACAGTATGTTACCCAATATTTCACAAGAAAAGGTGGGTTTGTAAGTAGGCCTAAATTGTTAATGGACCGTCCGTGACAATGATCGTAGCCTACGGCACTTTTCTGTGCGTACGTACGCACGCTTTGTACATGAGGCCCCAGGTCTCTACGGTAGCATTTTTCGACAAGTTGGCACGTTTCGATAGAGCAGGGTGCAGCGGGTGCACGGCTTTGCCTCACATGCAGCCGGTGTCGGCATCTTTGTACGAGGCTCCGCCCACTTTCAGCACTCTGCTGCGGTCCACGCTGTTGCACCTGTCTTGCAAGCAGTCTAACTTCATGAACTCTGATAAAAAATCCTCTGCCAGCTACTGTACAAACTACTATCAGCTGTTTGTGAGGTTTCAGTGCATCTCTTGAAGATGATGTGGAGTTGTATTACTACTACAGTGTCCCCTATATTGTCAAATACAGCATGATTCATCTCTGCCAAGCATCTTCACATAATACTTTCACATTATCTGATCCAGACCGTCGGCAAAACTCAATTTAAACAGCGCAAAATGACTGCCTGTGGACGTTATAGGTAGAAATGATTATATTTCTGTTTTTATTCACACAATAAATATTTAAACTAGTTTTAATGAAAATTCATGTAGTTTTAGGAAAAGTCAGGGAGCAGCAAGGCTTTATTGATTTATTTAGACAAAGTTATTGACTATGCAAATTTCAAAACGGTCAAAATGACGCCTTGTTCGTTCTAGTGTTAAAGATAATTACCATAAGTTTAAATGTTGTGGTTAAAATGACTGCTGGTGGCCGTTCTAGTGTTAAAAGTGCATGATAAGGGAACTCAATTTTCTCCCCATGTTAGGTCAAGAAAACGCTGGAAAAAATAACAATACACAGTTTTAGTTAAACGATCAATGCAGTCAAACGCACTTTGTCAAAATCATGCCTCGTTCCAAACAGAGTCAAATTAACCAGCAGCAGCAACTGGTCCGGCTGTCTCCCAACCCCTAACTCCAGCATCCCCTGAATCAGCCCCTGCGCTCCCACATGAAGAAGAAGGTGAGCGGCTATTAGTATTAGTTTAATGGCAACACATTAATGTCTGAAAGTGATACACACAAAATATAATAGGCATCTGTAGAGTGGAAAAGATTGGCTATAGGAAATGCTATATACTTTGTCAGTTCCAGGACCCTCTTCCTGTTTGTCAGGGAGAACTGAGGAAGTGGAGGAAGAGATGGAAGAGGGTACAGATGCAAGTGAGACACAGATGGCAGAGAGTGAAGATAGAGATGAGAATTCAGATGCCGAGGATGGACTGAAAATGTTGAGGGATTTGAAAGGGAAGAAAATCTTGTGACAAATGACCCTGGTTTGTGGCCAGCAGTTTGTACTGATCAGGATAGGGAGGACATAGTCAGAAAATTGGCTGTGACCATGAGAGAAAAGAAAGTGGAAATGCCATGCGATTCAGGGGGGAAGCCGTTCCCTGAATACTTGAATTATACAAAGTCAGCCAATAAGAGAGAAAAAATTAAGAGAGACTGGCTTACTTTTAGTCAAAGCAATCAGTCACTTTATTGCATACCATGTGTGCTTTTCTCCAATATACAGAAAAAGCCTTCCTGTAGTGCACTGGCCAGTCAAAATGGGTTTAAAATGTGTCATGTGAAGTGGCGTCGCATGTACAATAAACTCCCAATCCATGAGAGGAGTGATGCACACAGAGACTGCTACTTAAGATGGAAAAATCTGCAAAGATCTGTTTTACAAGATAAAGGTATAGACTCTCTGTTAAACAGGGAGTTCCAAACAGAAATTGAGAAAAATAGGGCCATCCTGGAGAGACTGTTAGATGTTACCCTACACCTGGCCTCAAGAAACCTGCCTTTCAGAGGCAAAACAAGCGACTTAGATGACATTCATAATGGCAATTTCCTAGGCACACTGGAGCTTTTGTCACATTATGATCCTCTGCTGAAAGAGCACTTTCAAAAAATCAGGGACAACAAACAAAAACAAAAAGAAGGAAAACAAACCAGGCTAACACATTATCTTAGCTCTGAAAGTCAAAATGAGTTCATCAACTTATGTGGCAGACGAGTTCTGAAAAGAATTCTACAGGAAAGGGAGGATGCCATCTATTATGCAGTCATCGCCGATGCCACACCAGACATTTCCCATACAGAGCAAAACGTGGTGGTACTACGGTATGTCAAATATGACAAAGAAAAAGACGAGTGGGAGATCACTGAGAGGTTCCTTGAATTCAAGGATTTTTACAAAAAGACAGGGAGTGAGATAGCAGCGATGATTGAGTCTGTTCTTTGTGAGCATGGGATTGACATCAGTGATTGCAGAGGACAGGGATATGACAATGGGGCAAATATGTCAGGGAAGGTAAAGGGAGTCCAAGCTGAAATACTGAGGAAAAACAAGCTAGCTACTTATTCACCTTGTGCCTCTCATACATTAAATCTTGTCGGCGTACATGCTGCACAATCAAGTCCAGATGTATCCACCTTTTTTGGCTGCATAAATCGCCTGTACACATTTGTAAGTAGCAGCCCAGAGCGCTGGGCAATCTACAAAGAGCAAACAGGTTGCTCATTGCATCAGCTATCTGATACCCGCTGGAGTGCAAGGATTGAGGCTGTTAAACCTGTGGCAAAGCACCTACCTTCTGTCATCAATGCACTTGATAGCATACTAATGACTTGCAGTCTCACCAATGAAGCAAGATCAGATGCTAATGGTCTCAGAAAATACTTCATGTCATTTGATGCTATTCTTCTTCTCACCATCTGGCTGAAAGTACTGCAAAGCATTGATGACAGGAATGTTATTCTCCAGTCAGGGAAAATCTCACTTGACATAGAGGCAGCCAATATCAGATCCTTGACAGAAGAGATGCAGTCTCTGAGAGATGCATGGGGGTCTCTCCTAGCTGAGGCAAAGTTGATAGCTAGAGAAGCTCATGTTACTCCTCAGTTAAGCAAGGAGTGCAGTCGCAAGAAGAAAAGAAAGAGATTCCATGATGAAACCTGTGAAGGGGAGACAACTCAGGAAGATTCAGAAACAGAGTTTCGGAATACTGTGTTTTACACTGCTATGGATAGTATCATCAGTGACTTAGACACTAGGTTCCAGAGAATTGCTGATATTGTGAACGAGTTTTATGCGGTTCTGAAAGTTGGGCAGATTAGTGAGGACAAAATCTCTTCTGTGTGCCAACCACTGATCACCAAGTATTCCAGTGATCTAACTCCTGATTTTGAAAATCAAGTAAGACACCTAAACCGTGTATATGCTTCCAACTTCCCCCCTAACCTGTCACCTCTTGAACTCCTAAATGCTATTTGTAAGCTGCAGCTGCAAAGCATCTTTGGAGAAGTGTGCATTGCTTTGCGTTTATTTAGCACACTGCCAGTGACTGTTGCTGGTGGGGAGAGGGCATTCAGCAAATTAAAACTGATAAAAAACTACTTGAGGTCTACAATGTCTCAAGAAAGGCTTTGCAGTCTTGCTATGCTTTCCATTGAGAGCGAGTTGGCTAGAGAGCTCGACTTCAAAGATTTGATTAATGATTTTGCAGCTGAAAAGGTCAGACGTTGGACTTTTGTTTAGAAATGTTGAGCAAGGACAAGAGATTAGAAATGATGTGGAAAGAGTAACTCAGACTCATCTATGTTATACCTTGGCCATTCTTTGATATAGTATATTATGCAAGTTCTGTTTAAATTATTAGAAATTTTTTATGGCCATTTTGTTTTATGGTGATGTTTTCTTGCTGAGATTTTTTTTTCACCACAGATTGTAATTCCTGTTTTTTAAATTAAAGAGTTTTATTTTGAAATTTCAGTATCAGTGTTGAAGCAAATAAATATAAATACATTTCATTGTATTAAGAGTGCTCAGTGTTTCCGTTACATTTCAACTGTCATGTTAAAAATATTAGGTTAGATTAGATTAACTTTATTGTCATTGCCAGTGTACAGTACAAATATGTACAGTACATACATACAAATATAAATATATGTGAATACACTATATGACACATGTACAGCTATGCACAGTATATACATTATACAGTACTGAAGTAGTGCAGTATTACAGAGGACAAATTACGGGTGTGGACATGGGATGGAGTTCAATTGTCTGATTGACTTAAATATATGAGAATGATAGTCAAAATACCATAAAAGCGCATGATTTTATGTAAATTAATATGAAAAAGGTCTCAGCTGTGTTGGGGGCCCTGTCAAGATTCTTTTCATGGGGCCCAAAATCCTTAGCAGCGCCCCTGTGTGTGAGGTGGACTTGGTCACCACAGACCCAAATCTTCTCAGCTGTTGCTACTGTCATATTCTGCATGTCTCTTTATGTGGCACATTATGTTTGGCACATTGTATGGGCATGATTTTATTCTTATTCTTATTTGGCATCACTATATATCATAACAAGGTAATACAATGTGTAATCAAGTGATGACTGATTAACAGTAGCCTAATGTAAATGCTAAATGTCAAATGTCCTAATACCTGTTAATACTACAACAATGCAACGTATATGCTCTTAACCTTGCAGTTTTTCACATATCATGTAATACTCAATTTCTACATTTCTTTGCGCAAAACTCTCCAGAAAGTGCTATTTAATGTGTTTTTTTTAATTCCCGGGGGGGGGGGGGGGGGGCATACCCCCGGATCCCCCTAGGGAGAGCACCCTCACATATCCCAATCTAACCCCTGAATATACAACAAAAACATGTCATACAGTCAGTTACATGGGAAACACACATGACTTTAAACTCGTACATAAACAGAAAATACATACCACTTTGCCTGCGTGTGAGCTAAGAGAGGGGGTTACATCTTGAAGCTTCTTGATTGCATGACTTATGATCATAAAAATAAATACTTTAAACTTTGCAATGATTACATCGTTTTATATGATCAGCAGAGTTGTGAAACTCCGACCGCAGCTAGCCTCTGACTCATTGTTCTGTGGCAAAAACAGGAAGTGACATACATAGACACGATGGGAACAAAATAAAATGTACCCAAAAAACTCTTAGAAAGAATAATTATTGCTCAAATATACAACAGTTGAGTTTATAAATCACAACAAGCATTATAAAATAGTTGAAATATAAAAATGTACAGATTAAACTGATTAAAAGTTGCCGAAATAAATGAGTGTTGAAGTACACAAGCGCCATCTAGTGGAATTAAACATTGTAGACACCCAAAGCTTTGTGACAGCAAACACAAGGAGCATTATGCTGATGTGTATGATGGCGACCAGGGCCGGCTCTAGCCCTTTGGTTGCCCTATAGGGATTTTAATGTTAAATTCATCAATCTGGTGCACTTTGAGAGTTCAAAATTAAAAGCTCCAACCCATATTGAGTGTGCAAATTGAACAAAGAAAAACTCAAACCTCTTTTAGCTACAGTGTCTGTCTACATGACACTACTACATAATAATAGTTATAATATTAATCCCATGACAGTAATAGACATAGGCTATAATGTAAAACAAATGCACTGAAAAATAAAGGAAACTTTCATAATTAATTCTGTTACTTGGAAGTAACCCAGCGCCGCCAATTAAACAAAACAAAACAAAACAAAACGAATGGGCCGATGTACGAGTTTTAAGGGCCACTAAGACAAAAAAAAAAAAAAAAAACCACGTCGGCCCACCGGGAATCTCTACCATCCTGGGGGAAAAGAATTCGCTCCCGGTAGTTCCGATGGCCAGCATGCCTGTGCACAATAAGTACATTTATTTCGTTTGACACCTTAATTGCTGAGATGAGAATACTTACCTCTATACTGGGCTTTCTTTTTATCTTGTTGCTTTCTCCGTTTTCGTCCCTGTGCACCAGAGAGTTTCGATCAACGCGCCAGTGTAACGGAGGCCAGCTAGTAGTCTCTGATCTCAAAAGGCACTGTAGCGACAGATGCTAGAGGCTGCAGTCTTTAGCCTCCTTGTTAGAGCGCCTGACTCTCATGCCGGATACCCGGGTTCGAGGCCCGCTCGGAGCGGGTCGAGTGGGACCCGGGTGGAGGGGTTACATTGGTGCCGTGACCCGGATGGGAGTGAGGTTTAGGGGGGTGAGTGTAACGGAGGCCAGCTAGTAGTCGCTGTGCGAGTAAACCTCACTCCTCTGATCTCAAAAGGCTCTCTAGCGACAGATGCTAGAGGCTGCAGTCTTTAGCCTCCTTGTTAGAGCGCCTGACTCTCATGCCGGATACCCGGGTTCGAGGCCCGCTCGGAGCGGGTCGAGTGGGACCCGGGTGGAGGGGTTACATTGGTGCCGTGACCCGGGTGGGAGTGAGGTTTAGGGGGGTGAGTGTAACGGAGGCCAGCTAGTAGTTGCTGTGCGAGTAAACCTCACTCCTCTGATCTCAAAAGGCTCTCTAGCGACAGATGCTAGAGGCTGCAGTCTTTAGCCTCCTTGTTAGAGCGCCTGACTCTCATGCCGGATACCCGGGTTCGAGGCCCGCTCGGAGCGGGTCGAGTGGGACCCGGGTGGAGGGGTTACATTGGTGCCGTGACCCGGATGGGAGTGAGGTTTAGGGGGGTGAGTGTAACGGAGGCCAGCTAGTAGTCGCTGTGCGAGTAAACCTCACTCCTCTGATCTCAAAAGGCTCTCTAGCGACAGATGCTAGAGGCTGCAGTCTTTAGCCTCCTTGTTAGAGCGCCTGACTCTCATGCCGGAGACCCGGGTTCGAGGCCTACTCGGAGCGGGTCGAGTGGGACCCGGGTGGAGGGGTTACACCAGCAGCTGAGCACTTGCCTAACGTAACGTAACCCCCCACCCCACTGTTAGGAAATGATCGACAATAATCATCAATTCAATCTAATAATCAGGTTGACAAGTAATTAAACGTGTGGCTGAGGGGGCGCCTTAGGATGATCATGTTTAATAAACATGTTTTTGTTTCGCTTGTCATTCTAATTCTGTGATTAATGGGAAGTAGCCCAAGGGCGACATTAGAGGGTGCCCGCGCGCTGCGCCCCCAACACATTTGTCGCCCTAGGCAACCGCCTAGTTCGCCTATAGCAATCGCTGGCCCTGATGGCGACACGTAGGCTAACTTGAAAGTATTTGGAGGTGCAGAACAGAGGGGGAGGAGGAGGAGAAAGTAACAGAAAGTAGTTGAGAACGTCAGTTGTAACGACCCACGTATTAAAATGGTCGGGTTTAAATCAGGCTCGGGCTCATAATTATAGTTAATGTGTCGGGCCGAGCCGGGCCTGTCTCGGACACAACGTGCACGGCTCGGGTAGGGTCGGGCTTGATTTTTTGGGCCCGATCTAAGCTTTAAGTTGAGCACCACGGACACTCGAATATTTGGGTAAGATGATGACACACACGATGTTAGCTGACTGAGCAAGTACAGCATCACTGAAGATTAAACATAAAAAATATCACTCATATACATGAATGAATGTGTATTATATTATTAGCTTGCTAATCGCTAGTAAAGGTAATTATTAATTAGCCATCATGCTAGGTAAACTTGCATGAGTGCTATTTTTTAATGTTTAATCTTCAGTGATTATGAACTTGCTCAGCCAGCTACCCATCGAGTTGTGTGTCTTACCCAAACATTGGAGTGTCCGTACTCAACTAAGGCAGAGGCGGCATATATCTAGGTGAACCGAACGCGAACAATGGTGTAATGATTCAGTTCGACTCCCAAGACGATGCTCACCCGACTGGCCAATAGGAACGTTCCAATAGGGAAAAAAGACGTGGCCCCGCCCATGACACAATTTTCACAGCGAAAGCAAAATCCTGACACGAGAGCAAAAAATTGCATCGAGAGCAAATAAAAGCGTTTTCGAGAGAAAAACTTTTTTAGAAAATGTTTTCACACTGATAGCAAAAAATATATATTTGAGATTTTTTTTTTCAAAGTATTTTGAGAGAGATTTTTTTTCTCAGAAATAATTTAAAAAAATTCAAATTTATATTTTTTTATGTTTTATGAGAAAATACTTTCTCTAAAAACTTTTTTTAGTCTCAAACATTATTATTTTTTGCTATTGGTATGAAAACTTTTTCTCTCAAATATTATTTTTTTCTCTCATGAAATGTTTTTTTTTGCTATCAGTGTGATAACTCTTTTTCTCTCAAACTTTTTTTTTCTCTCAGATCATTTATTTGGTGGTGGTGGTGGTGGGGCAGTGGATAAGACACACACCTTTGGTGTGAGAGACCCGGTTTCAAATCCACTGTGAGACACCTATATGTCCCTGAGCAAGACACTTAACCCCTAATTGCTCCAGAGGCGTACGACCTCTGACATATAGAGCAATTGTAAGTCGCTTTGGAGAAAAGCGTCAGCTAAATGAATAAATGTAAATGTATTTTCTCGCATGTAATAAAGACACATTTCTAGCTCCATACACATACGGTATATTACTGTTTTAATGGAAAATGGTATGATACTGTCAGAATTTGGCCTTTTTTTACAGCAATGGTTAGCAGTGTACAGCATAAACAAATCAAATGAAAAGCGAAGACTTTTACCTCTAATTAAATCCAGCACATACTCTCTCTCAAATACTTCAGGTACGTCTGGTACATGCACCGGCTCAGCGAAACGCTGATTTGTTGACTGTGCCTTCATGGAAATTGAAGCATAGTTTTCGTGCTCTGTGCTCACATCCTGCAGGGAGAAATACTGAAATCACTGAATGATCTGATGCTGTCATTGTTTTGTTTAAATATTTGGTTTGAATTAAACAACAATCGATTTGGTGAATATATGTACACAGCAAAATCCCCAGTGTTAAATTAACACTGAAAAGTGTGAATTATATAAACTGTGAGCAGAGTGTTAAATGAACACTGAAGCAGTGTTAAGTGAGATAATTAAGTGAATAATTGAGTGATGATTGAGCATTATTGAAGACACCTGATGTTAACAAGCAGAATCACTGAAGGAGAAAACCGGAATTTTTAAGACACCATTATGGTGATTCGTGTTTGCTTTAGTTGGACTCTTGACCCTTGATTCATTAACTTTAGATTTTGTTTGGCTGCTGTACATGAGTTATAACAGCCAGATGAACAAATAGAAAAGGTGATCTGATGGTGATGACTGTGTTTTAACATAATCATTATTTCACAATCATTTGACCTGAATCACTGAACTCATATAGAGCCTAATTTCTGAGTTAGGTTTACTTAATTATAGCAGCAGTGACCTTGTACAGCATAACATTTTTTAACATTTACAATGTAATCAAAATAACTTCTAAAAAGTTTCTCAATTTATAGCATCTGACTGCATTTTCTTTTACTGGTATCAACATAACAATCAGATACAACTGAGCAGAGAAAAAATGTTAAAAAATGAAGAGCCCAACTAAAGCAAACACTCATCAACATCTTAACCTTAATTCTCAATAAGAACTTCTGTAGAAGTCTACCAGAAATAAAGTCAACCTGGTTAGTAATAAGTGAAGCTGGTAATGCTGTTTGTGGAGTTCTTTAATTGGATCTTGAGAGATTTAATGTATTTTATCTTCAGTTGATTTCATCTAAGGCTGTGGCTGGAAGTAGTTCTTGTGTTTCTCTTTTCTTCAGTGATTCTGCTTGTAATCAGCAGGTGTTCATCAATAATGCTCAATCATTATTCAATCACTTTATTATCTCATTAACTCCAACACTGATCAGTGTTACATTTAACAGCCTGTAGTGTGCACACTGAGGAGTGTTCATTTCATCTGGGCAAACCCACGTGGGGCCTACATGGAAACCGTGGACAAAACTGGCTGGGTCCCAGTTAGATAGCCCAGGTCAAACCAATGTGGGCCCCACATGGCTGTGCTGGCTGGATGCTTACATTGAAATTTCAGTGCAGCAACTTTGCAGATACTGTTCATGCACCAACAGCAACATTACTCACTATTTAAAATGAAAAAAGTGAAATCGCAATCAACCATCCCTTTAATATAAGAGCATTTTAGTGGCCTCAAGTCTGTTGGAAACCAGTATGTATTTTTAAATACTAAAAGAAATACAACAAATTATTGCATAAATGCATTTAGACCACAACAAAAATTTATATTATTCAAAGAAAGAAAATAAAATGAATTATGCATGTGTATCCGGTCTGCAGCTGACCGCTGTTACGTTTCTCTTTATCTCTGCGTTGTGTACAAGGACCATGACACTGTTAGTGCGATTCAACTAAATGGAGATGTCAACATCAATAAATCGCTTATGGGCATTTCATGACAACATTCACCTGTATGATACAACACTAGTTAGTTGATTAATGGCTCAAAACCCAGCTAATACATAGCCTATCATACGGCCCACATGATATCTTCAAATTCTTAATCTACTCACGCATATAACATACAACAGAATACACTATCCAATCTCAGTACTGTTGACAAGATGATATTAAAAAATGTATACACTTAAAAAAAATTTTGCTCATAAATTGAAGAGCTCTGGAAAACGCTTACCTCTCCCCAGCGTGTGTAATGCGACCTGGAGAGAGGCGCACACACATTAGGCGCTTTTCCATTACCAGTACCAGCTCGACTCAACCAGTGTTGCCAACTATTTTCAAAGGAAAGTAGCTAACACCTTCCCTAAAAGTCGCTAAATGTCGCTAGATGACGTCATACGTCAATTAGCATATTAATGACGTCACCGCGTCGTGTTTGCGTTCTGTCTTCCTAATGTGTTTTCTCTATAAATTAATGCTTTATTTAATATAATATAATATAATTGTCATGATCCTGGTATCCTCTTCTTTTACTCTGTCTCCTTCTCCTGGTCACACCCCTTATTACATTCTCTTACACACTCTCATTCACACTCATTATAACATTCACTTCCAGCCGTTTCTCATTATCCCATCTCTTCTCCGCACCTGTTTCCCACTTTCTCTGATTCTACTCCCTATTTCTAGGCTTACCTTTTCCTTTGTTCTCTGTCAGATTATTGCCAAATGCTGTGCATCTACCTGCTCGTTGATCCAGTAGTATTGCGTCCTGTCCTGTCCTGTCCTGTCCTGTCCTGTCCTGTCCTGTCCTGTCTTGTCTCCTGCCAGAATTATTCTGATGACACTGTTTCTCGCCTCTGCTTTATCCAACCTCAGCAAACGTGAGTGGTCATCGGTTTGGCGTTTCCCACGCTCTCTCTCTCAGACTCTACCAGTCTCTGACATCTGGGATTCCTGTTTGCCACGTATTTCTTTTTCGTTAACTGAGAGACTTTCTGTTACATTTGCCAAGGACTGTCTTCTGTTAAAGTTTTGCCAAGCAGCCACTTGAGTTGTTTCTACTGAACTGTTGTTAAAGACTATCAGTGCACCTTTGGGTTTGGGTCCTCTCTTCACCCACCTGACAGAATAATCTGACCAGACATGGACCCAGCGAAGGATGGTTCTCTTCAGTCGGCACTCCAGATGGGCCATGCTGGGACGTCATGAGGATGAACTGGCCGTCACTCGTCATGCCATGGATTCACTCGCGGCTCGTATGTCTGAGATTTCCCAGCGGCTTCATCTTCTCCGGGTTGATTCTTCTCCGGCAAAGAGTCATGACGTTCCGGAACCTAGAGTGAACAACCCGCCATGTTATTCCGGTGAGCCTAAGGAGTGTCGATCTTTCTTAACCCAGTGTGAAGTTGTCTTTTCACTACAGACTTCCACGTACGCTAATGATCGCTCTCGCATCGTCTTCGTCATCTCCCTGCTGGCTGGCCGTGCGCGAGAGTGGGGGACAGCTGTCTGGAACTCCGAGGCCGAATGTCTCAACCGTTATTCCTACTTCAAAGAGGAGATGTTGCGTGTCTTTGACCGCTCTACTTGTGGTGCGGAGGCTTTTACAGCGGCAGATTTTTCAATTGAATTCCGAACCCTGTCTGCTTCCTGTGATTGGAACGAGCCTGCTCTGGTAGCCCGTTTTCTCGAGGGGCTCAACGCCGTCATCAAGGATGAGATCCTAGCCCGCGAGACCCCCGCTCGACTGGACACCCTGATCGACATGGCCATTCGCTTGGAGAAGCGTTTCGAGGTGCGCCGCAGCAGCCGCGGTTTTGACGGGTCACATCTCAACACCTCCGCCCTCCTCAGCTTCCTCCGCCACCGCCGAGACCGTGCCTATGCAACTGGCAGGGCTGCGTATCTCCGCTGCTGAGCGCCAGCGCCGCATCTTGGCCCGTCTGTGTATGTACTGTGGATCTGCCTCTCATCTCGTCGTCACCTGCCCGGTAAAAGCCAGGGCTCACCAGTAGAGAGAGGGTTACTGGTGAGCGCTTCAATCCTAGACCCTCCGTCACGCGCTCACACTACTTTCCCGGCCCGTCTCCGTTGTCCAGGAGTTTCTGTTTCATGTTCGGTCCTTATTGATTCGAGAGTCGAGGGCAATTTTGTTGATGAAACCTGGGCTCGCAAACAGGGGATTCCCCTCATTCATCAGAAAGTCTCCACCCCGGTCCACGCCCTCGACGGTAGTATTCTCTCTCGAGTGCGATATTCTACTGCCCCGGTGAGTCTCACCGTCTCAGGCAATCATCAAGAGACAATTTCTTTTCTAGTTTTGCATGCCCCTTTTAATCAGATTGTTTTAGGCCATCCCTGGTTAGTTGAACATAACCCCCAGATTAATTGGTCTAATGGCTCCATTCTTTCTTGGAGTTTGTCATGTCATGTTAATTGTATGATGTCTGCTGTTCCTCCTGTCTCTTCTGTTTCTGTTTTTCAGGAGGAGCCAGGTGATTTGTCTGGGGTCCCGGAGGAGTATCATGATCTTCACGCGGTCTTTAGTCGTCCCAGGGCCACTTCTCTTCCTCCCCATCGACCTTATGACGGTAGCATCGACCTTCTTACTGTCACCACTCCCCCTCGCGGGAGACTTTATTCTCTCTCTGTCCCAGAACGCGAGGCTCTTGA
The DNA here is from genome assembly GCF_051911475.1 of Siphateles boraxobius. Taxonomy (NCBI): domain Eukaryota; kingdom Metazoa; phylum Chordata; class Actinopteri; order Cypriniformes; family Leuciscidae; genus Siphateles; species Siphateles boraxobius. Next base: position 4,095,596 of record NW_027509130.1, on the reverse strand, counting down.
GACGTACCTATCCGACTCGCTCGATGCAGGTACTATTGTTCCCTCTTCTTCCCCTGCCGGTGCGGGTTTTTTCTTCGTTAAGAAGAAAGATGGTTCATTACGTCCCCGCATAGATTATCGAGGTTTTAATGACATCACAGTCAAGAATCGGTATCCCTTACCGCTCATGTCATCTGCCTTCGAGGTCTTGCAGGGGGCCAGGGTCTTTTCTAAACTGGACCTTCGTAATGCTTACCATCTAATCTGCATCAAGGAGGGAGACGAGTGGAAAATGGCGTTTAACACCCCCTTAGGGCACTTCGAATACCGGGTTCTTCCCTTCGGTTTGGTCAACGCTCCCGCTGTGTTCCAGGCGTTGATTAATTACGTTCTCAGAGACATGTTGAACATTTTCGTTTTTGTCTATTTTGTCGATATTTTGATTTTCTCTCCTTCTCTCCAAGTGCATACTAAACGCGTTCGTCAGGTCCTCCAACGCCTCCTCGAGAATCGACTGTTCGTTAAGGCCGAGAAATGTGTGTTTCACGCGCAGTCTATTCCTTTTCTTGGTTCCGTGGTTTCTGCTGACGGTATTAGTATGGACCTTTCCAAGGTTCATGCCGTCACAGAATGGCCTGTTCCCGAGTCGCGCGTCGCCCTACAACGTTTTTTAGGTTTTGCAAATTTTTATCGTCGGTGCATCCGCAACTTTAGCCAGATTGCCGCGTCTCTCTCAGCTCTTACATCATCCAGGGTCCGATTTACCTGGACGGAGGATGCACAAGCAGCTTTTGATCGTCTTAGACTTAGTCGTCAAAGACTATGCGCTCGTCAGGCCCGTTGGGCACTTTTCTTTACGCGCTTAAATTTTTCTATCTCATACCGTCCCGGTTCTAAGAACCTCAAGCCGGATGGCCTCTCACGACAGTTTTCTTCCTCTGTGGCTGCTCCCAGTAAGGAGGAGATCCTCCCTCAGGGCATGGTGGTGGGTGCAGCTGTCTGGGGAATTGAACGTTTGGTTAAGCGTGCTCTTGCACACGCAGTAACTCCTCGCCTGTGTCCCAAGGGCTTTCTATTCGTCCCGCCTTCTGCTCTTCTAGCTGTCCTCCAGTCGGGGCACTCGTCCAAACTTTTTTCCCATCCCGGCGTCCGGGGCACCGTCGCCGCCATTCGTTAATGGTTCTGGTGGCCCTCTTATGAGCGCGACGTTCGCCGTTTCATTGCTTCGTGTACTGTCTGCGCTCAGACTAAATCGAGTAATTCTCCCCCGGCCGTTCTGCTGCGTCCTCTCCCGTTACCTTCTCGTCCGTGGTCACACATCGCTATGGATTTTACCACGGGCCTTCCCCCTTCTGAGGGGAACACCGTGATCCTTACTGTCGTCGACCGTTTTTCTAAGACCGCTCGTTTCATCCCTTTACCCAAACTTCCTTCTGCCAAGGAGGCGGCCCAAATTGTCGTCGACAAGTTTTTTAAGATCCAATGTCTCCCCACGGATGTTGTTTCCGATAGGGGTCCCCAATTCTCTTCCTTATTTTGGAAGGAGTTTTGTCGCCTGATTGGTGCTTCGGTGAGTCTCTCCTCCGGTTTTCACCCACAGACCAATGGCCAGGCCGAACGAGCTAACCAGACTATCGGTCGTATTCTCCGCAGCCTCTCGTTTCGCAATCCTGCTTCCTGGTCAGAGCAGCTCCCCTGGGCAGAGTACGCCTTTAATTCCGCGCCTTCATCCGCTGCTGGCTTATCCCCATTCCTGTGCTGTCTTGGTTATCAGCCCCCGCTCTTCTCCTCGCAGGACTCAGACTCTAAGTTACCGTCCGTTCAAATCTTTATTCAGCGTGCTAAACGCACTTGGAGAGGAGTGAGGTCTGCTCTTTGCAAGTCCCGATCTCGTACCCGACGGTTCGCTAATAGGTGACGAGTCAAGAGCCCTCGTTATTCTGTGGGACAGAGGGCTTGGCTGTCCACAGCTAATCTTCCTCTCCAATCCTCTTCGCGTAAGCTGGCACCTAAATTTATCGGTCCATTCCGTAATCTTGAAATTCTTAGCCCTGTCTCAGTCAAACTCAAATTGTCCTCTAATCTTCGGCGCATTCATCCTGTCTTCCATGTGTCCTGTATTAAGCCAGTTATTCGCGCCCCTCCTCTTCCTGTCACTTCTCCTATCCGTGTAGAGGGCGCGCCAGTCTATAGGGTTCACAAGATTCTTGACATCCGCCCTCGAGGTCGTGGTCATCAGTTTCTGGTGGATTGGGAGGGTTACGGTCCTGAGGAGAGAAGTTGGATTCCATCAAGGGACGTCCTGGACCGCTCGCTGATCGATGACTTCTACCGCTCCCGCCAGTCTTCCTCCTCAGTTGCGCCAGGGGGCGCTCCTTGAGGTGGGGGGGGGGGGGGGGGGGGGGTACTGTCATGATCCTTGTATCCTCCTCTTTTACCCTGTCTCCCTCTCCTGGTCACACCCCTTATTACATTCTCTTACACACTCTCATTCACACTCATTATAACATTCACCTCCAGCCATTTCTCATTATCCCATCTCTTCTCCGCACCTGTTTCCCACTTTCTCTGATTCTACTCCCTATTTCTAGGCTTACCTTTTCCTTTGTTCTCTGTCAGATTATTGCCAAATGCTGTGCATCTACCTGATCGTTGATCCAGTAGTATTGCATCCTGTACTGTCCTGTCCTGTCCTGTCCTGTCTTGTCTCCTGCCAGAATTATTCTGATGACACTGTTTCCCCACCTCTGCTTTATCCAACCTCAGCAAACGTGAGTTGTCATCGGATTGCCGTTTCCCACGCTCTCTCTCTCGGACTCTACCAGTCTCTGACATCTGGGATCCCTGTTTGCCACGTATTTCTGTTTCGTTAACTGAGAGACTTTCTGTTACATTTGCCAAGGACTGTCTTCTGTTGAAGTTTTGCCAAGCAGCCACTTGAGTTGTTTCTACTGAACTGTTATTAACCCTTTAGGCGCCAGAGGTTTTTTCCTAAAACGTCCAATTTTGACATCTTAATTTCAAAAGTCTATATATTAAAAGTGATAAAAGATAGAGACTTTCTGTAAATTAGAGAAATATTAAGGATGACCCAAAGTTTATGTAGGGATTACATTTTCCTAATTTGCATATTATGACGTCATATGGTGGCGGCAATCTTGGATTATAGAATTCTCATGAAAAGTCACGTTTAAATGATAAAATGCAGCACTTCTTTCCCCCCAAAATGTCCATCACCTTCTGTATGCTATATTGCACAATACTGAATGCTCAGGTATATAGTAAGTAGTAAACAAACTGTAAATCATTACTAATAAATGGTAGAAACAAACCGAATGCATGTAGTGGTTGGACTTTTGCTGTAGAGATATTCCATTTACTAAATACAGTAGGCACTCTGATTCCATGTATGGGGCATATATATATTATTCATATGACATACAAACACAAGTAGACAAGACCTGTTTAGTTCAAATGCTCACTCGCCACGGCAAGGCACAGATCATGAGTGAGATGATACGAGCAGCGCGTCCAGATCTGCCTCGCGCGCGCGCCGAGTGTGCACAGCTCGGACTACTGTCATTGTCATTGCGACTCCTCACCCTGCCTCCACGTTGCCTCCTAACTGTCCTATGAATACTTCGACCTCGTCTAACATACCCAGTTGTATTAGACAAAGTCTCCACCACAATACTGTCGCCGCGATTGTGATGGTGAGAGGCTCTGATAACATGGCTCACTCGCACACTAGCTCCGCTTCTGATCGCACTGATTCAATGCGCTCTAACTCAAACATTTTGTATAGAAACATTACGTTTGAAGAATGACATGTCTGCCATCCAGTGGAGGGGAGGTCGAACGAAATTTGACACCCAATTTGAAAAAAATCGGCCGTTTTATTCAGTGCGCGATCTTGTCAAGTAAACTCGACCGTGGCGCCTAGAGGGTTAAAGACTATCAGTGCACCTTTGCGTTTGGGTCCTCTCTTCACCCACCTGACTATAATATAATATAATATAATATAATATAATATAATATAATATAATATAATATAATATAATATAATATAACCGAATGTCAAATAAAGTATTCTCATTTCCTATTTTGCTTTGTCAGAAAAATAGAACGAGTAGCTATGATATAGTGAATGACTACATTTTTTTATGTGGAAAATTATCTGAATTGAGAGAGTTCGGGAACCGGATGAACTAAAGCTCTGTGATAGTGAGTATTACAAGTAATAAGCACAAGAAAATAAAAGAAATTAAAATGGTCAAACTAAATTCTTTAAATATAAAACAAAACAAAAGCAGATAAGTGATAAGTCTGTGGAAAAACACTGCTCATTAGTGTCTGTCAGCAGCCGTGCGCTCCTCTCAGTCATTCACTGAACAGGGGAGACGCAGATAGAGAGTGACGGCACGGAGAAAGCAAGACCTCGCGCTCGCAGGACAGTATTAGCAATATTTGGAGGTTACTGAGGTTTGTCCAAAAAGTCACTAAATTTGTCGCTAGTCGCTTTTTGGAAAAAATGTCGCTAAAGGGGTCTTGAAAAGTCGCTAAAAATAGCGACGAAGGCTCTAAGTTGGCAACACTGGACTCGACTTGCTTTTCACTCCGTTTTCCATTGCAGATAGTACCTCCACAATTAGAACCTGGTCGTCATAGCGACGCCACAGGAAACTGCCGTGACGTAATCTTCTATGCGACACACACTCGCTACCCACACACACATGACAATGCACCTCCTCGTTTGACCACGGACCATCAGGATACTCCGTCTGGCGCGCGCAATGATGACGCAGTGAATAGTGACGATTCTCTCTGACCAATCAGCAGTCTGCCGTGTTTTCATGTCACATTTTAGTATCGCCTCAGCTCGCTCAGAACATCGCCGGAGGTAAAACTCGAAAAATGTGAATATCGTACAAAAGTTTTTTGCACGATATTTCAGTAATTCAAATTGAAAGGAGAAACTAATACATTTAAGTATATATAAGGAGATACATATGATGCATGATGACTATACTTTTCAGAGGGCCGACATTTCTGTATTTAAAATCCTTTTTTTATTTTTTTATTTCATGTACTATTCTAATTTTCTGAGATTTTAAATTTGGGGTTTTCATAAGCTGTAAGCCATAATCATAAAAATGTATAACTTTTGCACGATATTCAAATTTTTTTCACCTGTATTGCTCAAAGAAAAACTGAAATAAATCAGTAATAAAATAAGGATTTTAGTGCAAAAACAACAATACATTACACTTGGATGGATTGCACTTATTATAAACCGTTACACATGTCCAGACAGAGTCTAAGTCGACATTAACAAATTCTATATTCTTTGAAATAACCACAGACACAAGAAACATCATGGGAATTTCCTTTACTCAGTGTTACCCACACAACCACAACCACACCAACACACACATAGAGAGAGAGAGAGAGAGAGAGAGAGAGAGAGAGAGAGAGAGAGAGAGAGAGAGAGAGAGAGAGAGAGAGAGAGAGAGAGACTTTTGTTTGACTATCTTAGTGAGGACATTGCATAGACTTTCATTGATTTATTATAAGGTTATTGATATTTTCTATGGCCTAACCCAAACTTACCCATCACAGAAACATGTGTGAAACACAAGATTTAAATAAAAACATGTTTTGGATTATTTATAATTTTTTGTTCATAATTATAATGTGTATAACCTTTTTAAACTAGTGTGGAGCAGTAAAATGTCCCTCACTAATCGGTTGTCATAATATTTCACTATAAGTGAGGACATTTGGCCCTCACAAGTATAACCAAAAGTTTGTGGGGTTTTTTTCAGTCATGGTGGGGAATTTCCATTGACTTGGCCTACTATATTTGAGGTTTTGACCCATTTGTGGGTTGCAGTGTGGGAAAGGTGGGTCGCACAGCAGCTGGTTATATTGTTTTGTAGTTTAGCTTTCCTCTGCTGAGATCTTGAGAGATCTGTTAGTGTTTAATGTTCAGCTAGGATAAAAAGTGTTTCTGTTGTCTGAGTTCTGTGGGTCTCCACTGTGAAGAGTAGAGTCTGTGCTTCAGTCCAGAAGACCAAGTAACATTGTTGTTGCTGCATGTTGCTTTATTTATAAGGCATTAACTGTATTTCAGCAAATGTATAACTATTGTACATTTATTTATTGTTATTGTTATTTTTAATTAGTTATGTTTTAGACATGTATGGGAAGGGCAAATGAAGCATTGAGGTTTACCCCTGATTGTTCCGGAAAAAGATTCAAAACTTCGAAAGTGTGTAAAACAGCGCCACCTAGTGTTAAGTCAAATGTATAGCAGCCAAACCCCTATGAAAGAAGCTTCATCGAACGAAGCAGCCACCACACAGTCCCTATAGTTTCATGTTATATGCACAAATAAAAGCCTAACAGTGCGTCTGTGTTGAATTTTTCTCTGTGATAAATTAATTTACTCATTAAACTGTGGCATTTAATGCCAGTATGAATATCAATATGATGTTCACGTATATGAATTGCATATGGCAAATATAAAATTTTCCTGAAATAATTTGTTTTCTTCATATTAATTGTAGGACTGGGTATTTAAAAATGTAATCGAATAAGTCTGACTGAAACTTTGTAAAGTAAGATCTGGGGTTCGAACATTCTGACAGGCAAAATGAATCACGCACGTGATTGGACAGAAAGTGAGGCTTCGTTTGTCATTGGTCATGTGTTATGTCCGTAAGAACGTTTATAGTTGTGTGTGGGGTGGGATTTTTGGGGGGTGGCCAAGATGGGACACAAAGCTAGTGTGGGGTGGCCATGGCATAGCAAAGTTAATGTGTATATGTACGCAGCCGACCATGGTTCGAATCCCGGTCCTTTGCTGCATGTCACATCCTCTCTCTGTCCCATGATTTCCTGTCTCATAACTGTCAAATAAAGGTGACTATCCTGTTAAAAACAGTCCTAACCACCTATCACAGTCCCCAAGTATCTCTGGTTATTTTAACATGTCTATTTTTAATCAGTAATTATTGTCAGGATAGGGTAAATCTTTTCTAAGAGCTATTTTCTTGTAGTGGATTGGGGTGGCCAATGAGCTTTCAGGGGTGGCCCTGGCCATCCCAGGCCACCCCCTAGAATCGCCACTGCGTAGGAAGCCCGAACACAGAAGACCTGACAGCTGGGTGAAAATAACACACTTTCGACGGCATGGCTACTGCTCTCCACTAACTCTTCCTCTTCGACAAAGCCGCAGAAATATGGCCATGCCCCCTTTTTTGCATATTCCGGAGGGAGGGTTGATGTAAATTATGTTAGTTACGTATAAAACCCGGGAAGTTTCTCGTTGTAGTCCCATTCGAGTCGTTTTTGTAGGCACTGTAACAGCAAGCAGATGGTCAGTTCTGTCATTTGATTAAATTACTGGTGTCTAATTTGCAAACACAGCTCCACTCTTCGTGGACTGTGACACAAAGCAAATGGTGTTTGGACTTGATTAAGTTACTGATTCTGATTCGCACACGCGCCACATTTCTCTAATGAATAAACAAAGGAATGCCCTGTTTTACCGACATGTGACCAAAAGGGGCGCCGCTCTGGCTTGAGATCCCGCAGGGAACTCCCCAGGGTTTCCTCTGATATGACATCTCAAGCTCTTTCTGATTCTGATTCTGATTCTGATTCTCAAACAAGACGCACAACACACACACACACACACACACACACACACACACACACACACACACACACACACACACACACACACACACACACACACACACACACACACACAGGAACACTAATTTGTGACCACTGTGGTCAAAGTACCTTTCTAAATGTATGAAATGTTTTTCTTGGGTGTTTCACGATCCCCATGTGACCAATTGCTATAACTATAAGCTTTATGGTGTATAATCAAACTTGATATGCGTTTAATCACGAAGAATCATGTATCTTTATCTTACTAGCTCAAAGGAATACCTTGCGTGGTATTATTGTGATCAGAGAAATCCAATGGTATTGAATCCTTAACCCAAAGTGCAACATGATGCATTCTTTTATTAATACCAGTTTATAAGTGTATTACGACCCAGTTCTGTCTCCTCTGTACATTGCCCGGAGGGCGTGTACCTCGCGAGCAAAGAAGTTTGCCGCCACGCCTCCTCCCAAACGATTGGATCAGGCACGTAAGAAAGGCGTGCCTCTGGCTCCTTCAAAACTCGGAGCGCCACGTCTGTTCTTTGCAGTTACGCCAGAGAGAGGTCCACACTTTCCACTATGAACTGCAGCCGGAGTTCTTCGTCGTTTTCTAATTTTGCTTTTAATCTAAGTTTCTTTCTATTGATCTACCTCAGTTGATAGTTTTCCTTCGTTCAGTGTATTCACGAACGAAACGAATTCAAGATTAATCATCTTTCATACGGGCTGCAGCTGAGCGATCGCAACACCTACCTCCGCACGGAAGAAACTTTGGACACTCAGCTTCTTTTCAAACCAGCTGCACAAAAGGGGCCATATCAAAGCAAGTACAATCTAAAAGAAATGCTGTTTTAAGGTTGTCTAGATTAACTTCCTAGAAAGCCTTTGGGGTCTCATTTTGAAGTAACTGTTTGAACTGTTCTGTCCTGAGAAGATCTCTCTCTCTCTCTCTCTCTCTCTCTCTCTCTCTCTCTCTCACACCCTCTAACTTTCTCTCTCCAATATTTCGTATGGCAATCATTTTGGTAATTGTTTGTTTTTGCTATGCATATTTACTCCTGCGTGATTTAGGTAGTCTATGTAATGTTTTGTTGTATTAAATTCCATAATCCTTTTTGAATTGAATCTGTCTCATTGTTCCATAAACTTGAAGTCCCTGAAAATGTCGATTTAAGCAACAAGCTCTATTTGGTTTAACTATTGAAATATCTAAAGTGCCTTACACGAAAATATCACTCCTAGTGGACATAGGAAGGGTATTGTCGCTGTTTACAGGCCGGTAAGTTGTGATAAGGAAGTTTCGCCTCCAGTCAGATACAGATTGCGTGATAAACAAAATTTGAATCAAATGCAAATTTACTCTGATAATTGATCTGATTTTACCGAGCTATGTTAATAATTAATACGAGCAATTATGAAGCATATTGATTCATATACGTTGGGATAATCTAATTTGTGTATGTGATAATGCATATTCATTATATTATGAATAGTATTCCCCCTTTGAGTTAATAACTTCCCTAAAAAAAGTAATTGTCGCTACATATTATGGTGGAAAAACGCAGGCATTTTCAAACTTCATGTTGGGACCAATATTCAGATTCATATTCATGTGTGTTTTTGAGAATTTAATATTGTGTACGCGCGTTTGCATTGTGTAGTTATAAGTCGACTCAAAAACTGAGCAAGGCGAAAAGCCGCGTCAGTAACACACCAGTAATGCTGAAAGGAAGTCTAAAGCATTTCTGTTTAGCACGACTGGATGTGAGGAAAACTGCAGTCACAGTATGTTACGGCCCAGTTTAGAGAAAAGGAAACTATTTTTCTTTGCTTGGCTGTGGCACATTTTAATACTGTCCGAAGTCCTGGTGAACGAAGAAATCTTCACTCAGGCGTATTACCGGTATATTTTGTGAACTGCGGGAGCGAGAATCCTCCTGGCAGTAAAGATCTTTATTTTATGTCATTAGGAACGATAACTTCGGGTTTCGAAACACTGGCTTAGCTACCCAGTGAAAATCCCGTTCCATTTTCTGTGCAAACCGAGCACAAAGAGATCCGCTGTGATCCTCGAAAAGTATACTTGTAAATGTGTGTATATTTGTTTCATGTTTAAAAGAAGCCTGTGCGCAGGTGATGAGGTGGTGATGGCACAATGGATAAGACACATGCCTTTGGTGTGAGAGACACGGGTTCGAATCCACTGTGAGACACCAATGTGTCCCTGAGCAAGACACTTAACCCCTAGTTGCTCCAAAGGCGTGCGACCTCTGACATATATAGCAATTGTAAGTCGCTTTGGATAAAAGCGTCAGCTAAATGAATAAATGTAAGTGTTCGAAAGTGGACAAGCTCAATGTAAGTGGTCGCAGGTGCGCGTATCGGTTTCAAATTACCACGCTCGTGAGTTGGGTCCGCGGGGGTACGCCACCGCGTGTGCAATAGCAGGTATGTTCCACTAATAAATGGAATGATTTAGAATGGAATTCAAACTTCACTAATAAAAGCATGATCAGTTGCTGCCCCCTGCAGGACACACAGAGACATTTTTATCACAGAGGAAATAACTATTTTGGTAAAGTGAATGCATTACTGCTGTGGTTTTCAAACCTGTTCTGGAGTAAGGGAGAGCGGGGCACAACCTAACGCTTTTTGACTTTCTCATTTTGTATTAATCTGCTTAGGGTTCAGAGTATTTTTTCCCCCACATTAATTTCCCACATGTCTAGAATGATTATGTGGTTTTGTTTCATTAATACAGTGTATTACTTTTTATTGATACACCGTGAAAGAATGGAAGTGAAATGTGACAACATGGTTCTTGCGTGCACTAGAATTATGTCCTGTCCACTATCTAGCCGGGACAATTTAGATGCAGCCTTTGCACCTCACCAGGTGAGGGCGCTGTTACTGAAGCTTCGAGAAAAGAACCCATTTTCAAAACATTTCTTCTAAATGGTTCAGTGCTTCACCAAAAGTTAATTTGCCCATCACTAGTCAAGAGCTCAACTAAAACAAACACTGATCACCATAATGACGACATCAAACCACACATTTACAATTAAACACCAACATTTAAAACTTGTATGTAGATGTATGACAGAAATAAAGTCAAAGTGGTTAGTAATAAGTATCATAATGTGTAATGGCTGGAAGTCAGTTGTAGTTTGTGTGTTTCTCTATTTTCTGTTCTTGTGTTCCTCTTTCCTTCAGTGATTCTGCTTGTTAACAGCAGGTGTTAGTAGTTAATAGCCTACACCTTGTGTCAAAATGATTTATGACCCTATGATTGACAGGTGGGCGTGGCTTTCCTTTGATCTTCCCCCGCCCCTTCCGGTTCCTCCCCTTCCTGTCCCGCCCCTTGTCCCGCCCCTTCCGGTTCCTCCCCTTCCTGTTACCTTTGACCTAGTTTCCGCATCTTCCGGTTACACTTTCTGTCAAAATGATGGATGGTTACCTTTGACCTAGTTTCCGCCCCTTCCGGTTACACTTTCTGTCAAAATGATGGATGGTTACCTTTGACCTAGTTCCGCCCCTTGCGGTTACAGCTTCTGTCAAAATGATGGATGTGTGACAGTTAGTTTGATTGTTTGATCAAGAAAAGGGAGGTATTGGCCTTGTTAACATAAGCTTTGATGTTACAGTTACAAAGTGATGTGACAGTTAGTTTGAGATGTGATTGTTTGAAGTTGGTGTTTTGGTCACCGCATCCCTGAGCTTTATCAAGGGGAGCTGTGAAAGTGATAAGAAAAAAATGTACAACTATTCACTGGACCAAGCATTATGTTCATTTAAATAAAATGGTGAAAGTTTATCTGTTCTGTAAAAAAGAATATAAAATAAAATCTCACACAAAAAGTTGAAATAAATGTACAACTATTCACTGAACCAAGCATTTCAGTTTAAATAAAATGGAGCCACAAAAATAAAAAATGTACAACTATTCACTGAACCAAGCATTTCAGTTTAAATAAAATGGTGAAAGTTTATCTGTTCTTTAAAAGAATATAAAATAAAACCTCACACAAAAAGTTTAAATAAAATGGAGTCACAAAAATATTCCAAACAGTTAAAAATGTATTAGAGAGTTGAAGAAAAAACATACAGCTTATGTAAAACCTCACACAAAAAGTTTAAATAAAATGGAGCCACAAAAGTATTGCAAACAATCCAATGTATGAATGATCTGACTCTGTCTCAAAAACATAGGGAGCACGCGCGTCTATGTGTGTGTGTGTGTGTGTGTGTGTCAAAGCAGGAATTTCCCCCCCCCCCCCCCCTCCGCATTGCTGAGGACCTTGAAAGTTTATCTCACACAGAAGTTGAAAAAGCATTATGTTCATTTAAATGAAATGATTATAAAATTTACATTTAGTCATTCACAAATATTTGACACTGACTCAAGTTGAAAAACCATGCTGTTCAATTAAAAGTATATAAATTAAACAAAAATAAAATCATCTTACTGTTTCACCATGGTTGAAAAAAACCCACAAGTGTTTCCCCTGAAGTCTTTTCTCTCTGTCACACCAGCGTGTGGCTGGCCTGGTATCTGTTTTTGTGACACGTTCCTGAGTCCAATGAAAAGCATTGTGTTCCTTTAAAAGTGTATAAATTAAAATATATCATATATAAAATAAATAGTTTACTAATTGTTGTTCATTTAAAATCTTACTAAATTACTGAAGTTGAAAATCATGCCGTTCATTAAAAAATCTTACTAAATTAATGAAGTTGAAAAGCATTCTGTTCATTTAAAATAAATATTTTACAAATTTACTGTAGCAGTTATGTTAGATTTAGATAAAAATAAAATCATCTTACATTTTCACCAGGGTTGAAGTAGCTCCTATCACATAGATGTCCATATCGACCATTTAAAGTTGAAAAGAACTATTTCTCTCTTTCTCTCTCTCTCACACCAGCGTTTGACAGTCAGAGGGGTTGTGTTCAGTGATCAGAATGAGACTGTGAATGTTTGCTAAATTTATTTCATAGTGTATAAGCATTAAAAGTTTGAAATAGTTTCAAACTTATTCAATGAATTCATAAAAAACAATTATGCTATATCGATGGTCTCTGGGGAAAACTTGACTATATTTTTTTATTTATCAGGGTGCATGTAAAGAACTTTGAAATTTGCGGCTCTCACAAGTTATCTCACACATTGTGTGAAATGTTTAATAATTCCTCAAGTAGTATCTGTGAGAAAATCCCCACATAGGCCTATCTGTAGTGAGAGAGCAACAATGAAGACTTTTAGAATCTGTGATGCCTCAGGCCGAGCCCCATTGATAGCCTCCTTATAAGCTCCTTCCGATCACCAGCACATCTTCAGAGAAATACGTTATTTTACAATAATGTTAGCTTCAGGATATAGGGTGACAGAGCAGATGAGCCTCTGTGCATCATGTAATGTTAGTCTGCTAACGCCTTTCCAGAGCCAAAGTTTTGTTCGTACTAAATTTATTTCAAAGCATAATCGTAAAAGTTTAAATATGATCTTTTAAAAATGAAAAGATTGTTTAAATGAAATCTTTACATCTTTACAATCTTTTTTTTTAACGGTGACCCAAAGTATAATTGTTATTAATATAACCATAATGATTTTTGTACTGTAACAGCATATTCTACCCCGTACACCTAAACACGACCATCACAGAAAACTGCATTTTTACATTGTTTTTTACATACTGTTTTGCACTCTCACACACTAAGTTGGTTCCATAAACTCAAATAAAGTATATAACTCAATGTATAATGACAAAATGTATTCAAACAATTTAACCTTAGTTTTAGCTAAATAATATATATAAAAATTATATATATATATATATATACAAATATAAAATATAAAAACTCCTTACATTTTCATAGAAGTGAAGAAGTAGTAGAAACTAACAATAAAAAAACAAATAGTTTAAGATGTCATAAACAAAAACCCTCCCAGATCCTTCAGGGATAAACTACAGGGTGAGATGAAGCTTCACACCCTCACAGAGACGAGAGGAGTGACAGGCCAGATGAGCCTCTGGGGTCACAATGCCCCAGCATATGCAAAGTTAGTCTGCTTTCCACTGTTTTATTCATATTAAACTTGTTTAATTAAAAGCATAATCTTAAAATTTTAAATGAGATCTTTTCAAATTAAAAGACCGTTTAAATCAAATCTGTAAAGTTTTATTAAAATCGTATCTTCTATTTATCTTCTACTTCTGTATGATATAAATGAATTTCATAAATTTAACCTAAGGTATTATTTTTTTACTAAACATCGTTTGTTCAAAAAATAAAATACATTTTTTTTTATAAATCAAGAATTGTGCTTTGGCGTCTTAGATCTTATTTCAAACTGTATTTTTGTCCATGCGACATGAAACATGTTGTCACAATGTTTTTGTTGTTTTAAAAGAAATCCCAGGACTCTACATTGCTCTTATTTAGATTAAATTGTATCATTTAGAAAATCACCACACATGTTCAGAGACACGATGTGCCTCTGTGGTCCATGAGTAATAAGTAAAGTTTGTCTTGAGCGAATATATAATTTTACTCGTCTTAATTCAAAGCATGATCTTACTTTTTCTACGGTAGCTATGATCTATTGTACGTATAAGATCATTTTTACTTTTCTTGTATCTCCCAAACTATCCTTATTCATTGTGGAAACACACAGGGTGAACCCCTTTACTGAGAGTATACTATCGGTTATCTACTCAAAATATATGTAGAATTTTAAAATGTTAGCCTTTGTTGATGCGACAGGCCACATGAACAGACTTTGGAGAGAGCTGATGATACTATAGCGGGAAGCATGCCCCTTTGACCTCCTCCATTTTTGTAGGCTTTTTGTTAAATACCCTATAGCTTAGTCCTTAATGGTACGCTGTGTAGAAATTTCCCCATCTAGCGGTGATATTGTATTTTGCATTCAAACGCATAGTGCTCTCTAGCGCTTCGCTTTTTCAAATGCGTATTGCAACTACGGTAACCGCTATGTGCCAAGAAGCTACGCCCTGTCGTCCAATTGCACTTCATCGAGTTTAACTATACACGTTTTACCGTTATGTTGCCTATGTAATGAATTACACAACCACGGAATGAAAAAGCTTGTAATTTAGACCATAACACTGACTTAACTGTCGAGGAGAAAGCAGGACTTCGGTGTCCCTTTCAAAGTCTTTTCTCCTTCATTAGCTCTATCCACCTGGGAAAAGCCACCCCCATATTTACCCTCGTTTTAAATTTGCCGGTCGCGTTTCCTTTTAGATTAAATTTTTAAGCTTTATCATGGCTACGAGGATTGCATTATGAAGTGCCGTGCAATCTTTCAAGCGCCTCTCACTGACCGCTTCAGTGGTTTCAGTCAGCCGGCTCTGAACGAAAAGGTTGGCTAGTTGAGCTAGGCTAGTGCTTTTTGTCCCGCTCTGCTATTATAGTTTTTCAAGATGGCGGAACGACATGGAGGCCTCCATGGACTTACCCGTACCATGTAAATAAAGATAAGAAATTCTTTGCTTACGAGGATAAGTCAGTTCGTTGGCAAAGTTAATTTTACACCAACGAGAAAATATTTATGAATAAAGACATTGATTTTAGCTAATACAATACTTTATAAAAAAACTACCATAAGTTTAATTTCAGATGTGTAAATTACGAAACTCAATTTTTTAACCGAGTGAATCTACGCATGAGAGATCTTCATAAGTCATAACTTCAAACCAAAAGATTAAAAACCAAAGATTAAGCTAAATGACACTAGGTTCCAGCGTACCTAAAAAGTTAAAAAGTTAAAATCATGCATACGTGTTGTGTTCTGACACAAGGCCATTAGCTGATTCTTTTTGTTTTATAAATTTACTTTACTGATTTCTACAAATATCAGCCTGATAATATGTACTTAATACACGATGAAACAAGATAATCATGCTACCAATTACGTCTGACACAATGTTTTTAAGAAAAGTAGAGTTTTAAAATGCAACTAAACCAGATGATTTTTCTTTTGACAAACCTACGGAAATGCATGTCGATTACTAAGTTTCAGTCATAGTGCGAACATGCAATGTTCGAGAAAGTGTAATCTTTGCGAGGTCTCACCCACAAACGCAAAACTTTGTGTTGGGAAAATATTATGGAAGTAATTTTCAAACCGTAATTATATTACATTTATATTTTATTACTATTATGGTTTCATGTTGATTTAAAGTATTTGTTATTAATTAATACCTTTATTTTTATCTAACAATTCAATATCCAGCTCAAAATTTTGTTCAAAAATTGATCTCTGATCCCAAATAATTAGATAATGTAATGCTCACAAGCCACAGATATTCTCCTGCATAGTATGTGTGTAAATAGTAGTGCTTAAATCTTTGGCTGTATTTTGTCACCCTCATGCTGATCCATGCATAGCTTTTCACTAAAAGAAAATATTATGGAAGTCATTATCAAACTTGAATTAAACCATATTTTATTTATTAATATTAGGCTTTCGTGCTGATTTAAAGTTTTTTTTTTTTTTTTTTTTTTTTTTTTTACATCCACCACAAATTTTTTTTCAAAAATTGTTCTCTGACCCCAAATAAACAGATAATGGAATCTTCACAAGCTACAGTTAGATATTATTCTGCTTAGTATGTGTGTAAATAGTTGTGCTTAAATGTTTCGTTGTATTTTTACACGCCAACATATTCTGTCACACCGTAGTGATGTAAAGTTCCACACTCTTGTAAAGACTATGGTCTAACTTTAAAACATAATCTTTATACATGAATTCAAAAGACCAAATCACTAAGAAAAGTACCGTTTAAAATAATAAATACACAAAAGTTCACAAATGATGGTTTTATTACTATTACTATTCAGATAGCAGACGACACTGGTTCACATTTTGAATGTGTGTCTGTTTTAGGTGAAGACTTTTCTTTGAGAGCCGTCGACATTCATTGTTTAGGAATAAATTACCATTGATAATTTAAGTGTTTGTACTCTGAAGTATTTCTGTTTGAGAATGTTTGACTAAATTGCAACTTTCCCTCTATCTACGATGTGGAATCACACAAAGTATTAACGCAAAAAGTATGTGCATGCTGTTTTACACGTTACAACAGAATCACATATGACTATTGCACTGAGAGAGGCGTATTCATTAAGACTGTTAAACAAATCGGTTTAAACCTGCAGATAACATTGCACAAAGTAAATTCTAGTGATCAACTTTCTAAAAAGCAAATACAACATGAGCCATACAGAAAAGCCACTTGTGATCAGTTTTGTATGTTTGTAATTGACATCATGTTTCTTTTTGTACAGTTTGCAAAAACTATAGTCTCCGAGCGTGGTCAAACATATAGGAATTTATGAAAAACATGAACAGATATTTCTACATGAGATATTTATTTTAGAACATCTTTCAGCTATGTCTACGAAACATCGACATGAAAGATGAGTATTGCTGTTTTTCTGTTACCTATAAAACTATTATACTTCAAACTCGTCTAGCTATTGCCCATTTCACAGCACAGTCGGTTATTTTTTCTACGTGGCTAAACAACGGTTAAGCTAATGAATTACCGTTGAAAGGCGGGATGATTCATTTTTTATTCCGTCTACACCGATACTTTGACACAAGAGTTTTAGTCAGGGGGTCTTTTAGGCCTGATCCAGAAAACAGACATTGTGTTTTATGTCTTAATAATCGTTCTTCTTTTTATGAAAAGTAAGCAGTTTTTGGCCTCATCATCAAAAATGTTTAAACATATTGTAAATATCAATTGTTATATAAATTATATGTGAAACACACTCAGTCGCATTAGAGTCGGATTCTTGTTTATATTGAAGTTTGTTATTGAACCGCTAGTGTTCTTAAATTGTTTACCACGGTTTCATTTTTAACAACACAATCGTAACACTTTTCGTATTTTGTACGATGTTTTCTTTACACTCTCACCCCATGGATATCGGTTTCCTACAGTTAGCTGTAATGTTGGTGAACTCTAGGCCTTCTCTTTTTCATGTACGACAGTATTTGCATGAATTGGCTTGATTTAATAAAATGATGGTTTAAACCACATTATATTATTATACCATTTTTAAATTGCGCTTAAATGTATATTTTATATTTTAACCCTTTATGCAAATATAGAATAGGCCTACCGCACAAGGATCTCTGAAATATTTTTTTCGTGTAAAACATCTATGTAGATCTATGTTTTTAAAAATACAAAGACATCTTTCTACCAGCGACCCTCAAAATCTGGGCATACAACAAAACACAGTGCATCCGTGTAGCTACGATGATTGATCAGAAAATTACTTTTGTCGCTTTGTTTGAAGAAACACTTTAATCAGCTGGTGCTTGATAACTATTAAACAACCCTCAATTCGGTAATGATGCGATATTGATATCGCGTTTTAATTTCAACTCAATGCGCTAAAGGTCTATAACTGAACTTTAACGTCTTAATATTTGGTAAAAGTTAACTTAAAGCCTTACTTTCTAAACGCTTTTTGCGGAACTTGTTGCGAACATTCACTCAGCCATATGTTTAAAAAATATATATATTGGTGTAATTAATAGAATTCCTGAAGACAACCGATCCGAAACCTCTTATCACTTAGTCGAACTCCATTATCCTTTAAGACTGCGTCTTTTAAACGTTTTTAACCGCCTAAAGACTCAGGGTTAGACGGTCTATAATAAGCTTTTTCAAAAGCTCCGACATGTTCTCGTTTCGACCTCTGTAAAAGAAATAACACACACACACATGCATAGTGGTTCAACCACTATTTTTGAACAAAATTTTGAGCTGGATATTGAATTGTTAGATAAAAATAAAGGTATTAATTAATAACAAATACTTTAAATCAACATGAAACCATAATAGTAATAAAATATAAATGTAATATAATTACGGTTTGAAAATTACTTCCATAATATTTTCCCAACACAAAGTTTTGCGTTTGTGGGTGAGACCTCGCAAAGATTACACTTTCTCGAACATTGCATGTTTGCACTATGCCTGAAACTTAGTAATCGACATGCATTTCTGTAGGTTTGTCAAAAGAAAAATCATCTGGTTTAGTTGCATTTTAAAACTCTACTTTTCTTAAAAACATTGTGTCAGACGTAATTGGTAGCATGATTATCTTGTTTCATCGTGTATTAAGTACATATTATCAGGCTGATATTTGTAGAAATCAGTAAAGTAAATTTATAAAACAAAAAGAATCAGCTAATGGCCTTGTGTCAGAACACAACACGTATGCATGATTTTAACTTTTTAACTTTTTAGGTACGCTGGAACCTAGTGTCATTTAGCTTAATCTTTGGTTTTTAATCTTTTGGTTTGAAGTTATGACTTATGAAGATCTCTCATGCGTAGATTCACTCGGTTAAAAAATTGAGTTTCGTAATTTACACATCTGAAATTAAACTTATGGTAGTTTTTTTATAAAGTATTGTATTAGCTAAAATCAATTTCTTTATTCATAAATATTTTCTCGTTGGTGTAAAATTAACTTTGCCAACGAACTGACTTATCCTCGTAAGCAAAGAATTTCTTATCTTTATTTACATGGTACGGGTAAGTCCATGGAGGCCTCCATGTTGTTCCGCCATCTTGAAAAACTATAATAGCAGAGCGGGACAAAAAGCACTAGCCTAGCTCAACTAGCCAACCTTTTAGTTCAGAGCCGGCTGACTGAAACCACTGAAGCGGTCAGTGAGAGGCGCTTGAAAGATTGCACGGCACTTCATAATGCAATCCTCGAAGCCATGATAAAGCTTAAAAATTTAATCTAAAAGGAAACGCGACCGGCAAATTTAAAACGAGGGTAAATATGGGGGTGGCTTTTCCCAGGTGGATAGAGCTAATGAAGGAGAAAAGACTTTGAAAGGGACACCGAAGTCCTGCTTTCTCCTCGACAGTTAAGTCAGTGTTATGGTCTAAATTACAAGCTTTTTCATTCCGTGGTTGTGTAATTCATTATATAGGCAACATAACGGTAAAACGTGTATAGTTAAACTCGATGAAGTGCAATTGGACGACAGGGCGTAGCTTCTTGGCACATAGCGGTTACCGTAGTTGCAATACGCATTTGAAAAAGCGAAGCGCTAGAGAGCACTATGCGTTTGAATGCAAAATACAATATCACCGCTAGATGGGGAAATTTCTACACAGCGTACCATTAAGGACTAAGCTATAGGGTATTTAACAAAAAGCCTACAAAAATGGAGGAGGTCAAAGGGGCATGCTTCCCGCTATAGTATCATCAGCTCTCTCCAAAGTCTGTTCATGTGGCCTGTCGCATCAACAAAGGCTAACATTTTAAAATTCTACATATATTTTGAGTAGATAACCGATAGTATACTCTCAGTAAAGGGGTTCACCCTGTGTGTTTCCACAATGAATAAGGATAGTTTGGGAGATACAAGAAAAGTAAAAATGATCTTATACGTACAATAGATCATAGCTACCGTAGAAAAAGTAAGATCATGCTT
The DNA here is from genome assembly GCF_051911475.1 of Siphateles boraxobius. Taxonomy (NCBI): domain Eukaryota; kingdom Metazoa; phylum Chordata; class Actinopteri; order Cypriniformes; family Leuciscidae; genus Siphateles; species Siphateles boraxobius. The sequence continues at coordinate 4,075,429 of NW_027509130.1, read as the reverse complement.
TGAATTAAGACGAGTAAAATTATATATTCGCTCAAGACAAACTTTACTTATTACTCATGGACCACAGAGGCACATCGCGTCTCTGAACATGTGTGGTGATTTTCTAAATGATACAATTTAATCTAAATAAGAGCAATGTAGAGTCCTGGGATTTCTTTTAAAACAACAAAAACATTGTGACAACATGTTTCATGTCGCATGGACAAAAATACAGTTTGAAATAAGATCTAAGACGCCAAAGCACAATTCTTGATTTATAAAAAAAAATGTATTTTATTTTTTGAACAAACGATGTTTAGTAAAAAAAATAATACCTTAGGTTAAATTTATGAAATTCATTTATATCATACAGAAGTAGAAGATAAATAGAAGATACGATTTTAATAAAACTTTACAGATTTGATTTAAACGGTCTTTTAATTTGAAAAGATCTCATTTAAAATTTTAAGATTATGCTTTTAATTAAACAAGTTTAATATGAATAAAACAGTGGAAAGCAGACTAACTTTGCATATGCTGGGGCATTGTGACCCCAGAGGCTCATCTGGCCTGTCACTCCTCTCGTCTCTGTGAGGGTGTGAAGCTTCATCTCACCCTGTAGTTTATCCCTGAAGGATCTGGGAGGGTTTTTGTTTATGACATCTTAAACTATTTGTTTTTTTATTGTTAGTTTCTACTACTTCTCCAGTTCTATGAAAATGTAAGGAGTTTTTATATTTTATATTTGTATATATATATATATATATATAATTTTTATATATATTATTTAGCTAAAACTAAGGTTAAATTGTTTGAATACATTTTGTCATTATACATTGAGTTATATACTTTATTTGAGTTTATGGAACCAACTTAGTGTGTGAGAGTGCAAAACAGTATGTAAAAAACAATGTAAAAATGCAGTTTTCTGTGATGGTCGTGTTTAGGTGTACGGGGTAGAATATGCTGTTACAGTACAAAAATCATTATGGTTATATTAATAACAATTATACTTTGGGTCACCGTTAAAAAAAAAGATTGTAAAGATGTAAAGATTTCATTTAAACAATCTTTTCATTTTTAAAAGATCATATTTAAACTTTTACGATTATGCTTTGAAATAAATTTAGTACGAACAAAACTTTGGCTCTGGAAAGGCGTTAGCAGACTAACATTACATGATGCACAGAGGCTCATCTGCTCTGTCACCCTATATCCTGAAGCTAACATTATTGTAAAATAACGTATTTCTCTGAAGATGTGCTGGTGATCGGAAGGAGCTTATAAGGAGGCTATCAATGGGGCTCGGCCTGAGGCATCACAGATTCTAAAAGTCTTCATTGTTGCTCTCTCACTACAGATAGGCCTATGTGGGGATTTTCTCACAGATACTACTTGAGGAATTATTAAACATTTCACACAATGTGTGAGATAACTTGTGAGAGCCGCAAATTTCAAAGTTCTTTACATGCACCCTGATAAATAAAAAAATATAGTCAAGTTTTACCCAGAGACCATCGATATAGCATAATTGTTTTTTATGAATTCATTGAATAAGTTTGAAACTATTTCAAACTTTTAATGCTTATACACTATGAAATAAATTTAGCAAACATTCACAGTCTCATTCTGATCACTGAACACAACCCCTCTGACTGTCAAACGCTGGTGTGAGAGAGAGAGAAAGAGAGAAATAGTTCTTTTCAACTTTAAATGGTCGATATGGACATCTATGTGATAGGAGCTACTTCAACCCTGGTGAAAATGTAAGATGATTTTATTTTTATCTAAATCTAACATAACTGCTACAGTAAATTTGTAAAATATTTATTTTAAATGAACAGAATGCTTTTCAACTTCATTAATTTAGTAAGATTTTTTAATGAACGGCATGATTTTCAACTTCAGTAATTTAGTAAGATTTTAAATGAACAACAATTAGTAAACTATTTATTTTATATATGATATATTTTAATTTATACACTTTTAAAGGAACACAATGCTTTTCATTGGACTCAGGAACGTGTCACAAAAACAAATACCAGGCCAGCCACACGCTGGTGTGACAGAGAGAAAAGACTTCAGGGGAAACACTTGTGGGTTTTTTTCAACCATGGTGAAACAGTAAGATGATTTTATTTTTGTTTAATTTATATACTTTTAATTGAACAGCATGGTTTTTCAACTTGAGTCAGTGTCAAATATTTGTGAATGACTAAATGTAAATTTTATAATCATTTCATTTAAATGAACATAATGCTTTTTCAACTTCTGTGTGAGATAAACTTTCAAGGTCCTCAGCAATGCGGAGGGGGGGGGGGGAAATTCCTGCTTTGACACACACACACACACACACACATAGACGCGCGTGCTCCCTATGTTTTTGAGACAGAGTCAGATCATTCATACATTGGATTGTTTGCAATACTTTTGTGGCTCCATTTTATTTAAACTTTTTGTGTGAGGTTTTACATAAGCTGTATGTTTTTTCTTCAACTCTCTAATACATTTGTAACTGTTTGGAATATTTTTGTGACTCCATTTTATTTAAACTTTTTGTGTGAGGTTTTATTTTATATTCTTTTAAAGAACAGATAAACTTTCACCATTTTATTTAAACTGAAATGCTTGGTTCAGTGAATAGTTGTACATTTTTTATTTTTGTGGCTCCATTTTATTTAAACTGAAATGCTTGGTTCAGTGAATAGTTGTACATTTATTTCAACTTTTTGTGTGAGATTTTATTTTATATTCTTTTTTACAGAACAGATAAACTTTCACCATTTTATTTAAATGAACATAATGCTTGGTCCAGTGAATAGTTGTACATTTTTTTCTTATCACTTTCACAGCTCCCCTTGATAAAGCTCAGGGATGCGGTGACCAAAACACCAACTTCAAACAATCACATCTCAAACTAACTGTCACATCACTTTGTAACTGTAACATCAAAGCTTATGTTAACAAGGCCAATACCTCCCTTTTCTTGATCAAACAATCAAACTAACTGTCACACATCCATCATTTTGACAGAAGCTGTAACCGCAAGGGGCGGAACTAGGTCAAAGGTAACCATCCATCATTTTGACAGAAAGTGTAACCGGAAGGGGCGGAAACTAGGTCAAAGGTAACCATCCATCATTTTGACAGAAAGTGTAACCGGAAGGGGCGGAAACTAGGTCAAAGGTAACAGGAAGGGGCGGAACTGGGTCAAAGGTAACAGGAAGGGGAGGAACCGGAAGGGGCGGGACAAGGGGCGGGACAGGAAGGGGAGGAACCGGAAGGGGCGGGGGAAGATCAAATGAAAGCCACGCCCACCTGTCAATCATAGGGTCATAAATCATTTTGACACAAGGTGTAGGCTATTAACTACTGGTGTTCATCACTAATGCTCAACAATCACTTACATATTCAAGGAATTATCTCACTGCAACACTGTGTCAATGTTACTTTTAATTTTTGTAGTGTGGTTTTTCCTCTGGGTGTTGAAAGGGTTAACAGTGTAAGATAAAAGACACAATGGATTTTAACAGTAATAAACTGTTAGCTAAAAACAGTTATATACTGGCAAAACTGTTGGTTTTGTGGGTCACCATTGTGCTGAAGAGTAGAGCCTGTGCTTCAGTCCATGCAGGAGAAGACCCAGAACCATTCACTGTAAGTTTTAATGATTACCAATATACAATTGGGACTATCAATATGTAGACATGCAAGTTATAAACAGATTTTATTTCAGCAGAACTTTATCCTATACAGGATATGGCAATGCTCTTATTTTCTAGCTGCATGATTGCTTTTAAAGTATTCACATTAAATGTTAGTTCACTAAGACAACACACATTATGCTTTTAAAATAAAGTAGACTTCTAGAGTAATGAATAAGTCATCATCACTATAAAACAAATTGAAGAAACTGTTATTTTAGCTTTCTCAAACTAACAAACATTTGGCTATAATTTGCAGAATTGCACTCTTGACATTTCCTTAAAAAACATAATAATATTTCCATATATGGCTGTCAAATCAATTAATTTGTATAACAAAACAATATACAAAAATTGTTTATACATGTAGCCTATGTGAGTGTATTATATATACATATGAATTTACACAGCACACACACACACACACACACATATTTTATGTTAACACAGGCTTTTATTTATTATGTAATTAATAGCAAATTAATCTATTTGACAGCCCATATATATATATATATATATATATATATATATATAAATAAAGAGATTAAATGAGGCGCATAGCACAGATAAGCAAGCAGCAAGTGTCCAGCACACAAAAAAATATTTGCTTTGTGAGAAGAGGAAGAAATACATAAATATATTATGAACACAATTATTTTCAAGCATTTAAGCATAAGCTCTGAGAAACATTTCTGAAAGCATGACCCACATAGCAACATTGTTTGACAGAAATAAAGTCAGTCTACACTGTTAGCAATTGATGTAATTTCTACAGTAAACCTTACAACAATGTATTGTATTTGTGTTTTTACTGTAAGTAGCAATGCATCATGGGAAATGAATGGACAGTCCTGTATTATTATTGTAACTACACTGTATGCGCAGAGTTTTACAATGGTTTTACAGCCACCGCGTTGCATCATGGAATCACCGCGGTTGGAATTTTGAATTTTTAGGCGGTTAGTTCTAAACGAACATTCTGGGACTGAGCCATCATTGACATTCAAGAAGAAGAAAGAAGAAGAAGAAAGAAGAAGCAAACATTCTGGGACGAAGGTAAGTTAACTTTACGTTATGTAACTTACTGTTGCCCTTACATATGTATTTTTATAATACAGATATAACGTTATTAGTTCTGCTTATCTGAGTGGATGGTGACGGTTTCGTCTGCTTTGATAAGCTAACATGAAGTAAGCTGTCCCCTTGTGGTTTAGCTAAATTGGAAATAGGGCATGGTTGGGCAGAAATAGGTGCTTTTATGATAAGGTAGCTAACTTTATTAACGTGTCTCTTCCTCCATCAGTCATGTACTGGTAGTTGCTAACGTTAGCTACCACCTTGTTCATCACAAATTGATGCTATTTTTAATCTGCCTAAAGTAACGTCAACATGGTTCTTTCACTGTTTGGATGGATTGGCTAGCTAGCTCGACTGTCATTTAGGGCTGTCAACGAATATTCTAAATTCGAATATATATTCGAATAGTTTTAAAAACAGAATTTCGAAGGTGAAAAATAATATTCGAATGTGGAAAAACATGCCCGCTGTAGCAGAGGCACGGCTGTCTGCTTTCCGAATAGGCGTGCTGCCTGGGATATTGCATGAATAAGGTAACGTTAACGTTAGGTTAGAGACAGCACATTTTTGCAGGCTCCCACTGGTTTGATTATTTACCGTTTCATGTCAAGGAAAAGTTCCATGTTTAACGTTGTTACCACAGCACAGATTGCTCGGAGCGGTCAATGTCGGTTCTAAAACTTCAATTAATGTTAAGACTATTTGTTTCGATCACTGAATGAAGCCTGCTATATGGGACAAGAGTCGCAACCTTAAATTGCTTGCACAAAACTCTTGATCAGCACTCAACATTTGTTTATTGTTGTTGTTCGTTTAAACCGTTATGCGCAGAGAGCGGTGAGGCCGAGACGAGAGTGCGAGCGAGCGAGAGTGCGAGCGAGCGAGAGTTCAGAGGTCTGCTCTACGGTCTTGGCCATTAGTTGATTTACTTGTTTTTGTGTAGGTAATACGTTGTCAAATAGGTTTAAACTTAAATAAACTACCTATACAAGTAGTTATGTCTCTTTGTATTAATTTGTCCTGTATTGACGTAATGCGCGTCATTGACAAAATGCGCAACCAGATGTTAGAATATGTGGGGGGTTTTTTTGAGGGAATATTCGAATGTCATTTTTAAACAATTTTTCTGTTTGTAATCTAGCTAGATAAGGTGTCAAATCTTAAACTGAACTGCGCGCGTGCATCTTCGAAAAATTGTTTCCAAGTGCTTATCGTGAAAGGTCTCTTCTCAACTTTTTGCACTTGCTGAAAGTCCGGTGTTCTGTGGAAAGTTTTTCATTGCGCTCTTGACTTCTGAGAAGAACGTCACGTCTGCCTCCTGTCAGTGAGTTGGTTAGTTAGCCATAAAAAGGTAGTTTGTATGTTTGCAATCATCTTATAACTGTTAAAGCATATATATTAAGTACAGATTTTATAACATTATCGTATATTTCTATCTTTTTTTTTGTCCGTTTCGCTGTTTTGCCGAAAATTTTCAGACAACCACCACGTGTTGTGAGGGTGAGCTAGCTGCTAGCAAGCTTCACATAGCAACAGTCCAAAATGTTTATTTGCAAGTTTAGCACATGTGGTAAGGAATTTAATAGAGTTTGTGAGTTTACTCAGCACATTAAGTTGCATAGTAATAGTGCTAATTACAGATATCAGTGTGGTGTGCCTGAATGCTCCAGACAGTATCTTAAAATTCCTGTACTTAAAGCTCACATATACAGAGACCACAAACCAGATGTTCCTTTGAGTAATAGTCAGCGACCATGTACTCCTATACAATGTGACTTTTGTGCAGTAAGGTGTGAAACATCATCTTTACTAGTTTGTCACTTGAGGTCACATTTGCGTGAAGGGTTACACATTGAATGCCCATTTAGAGGATGTGATAGAAGGTTCTCTGTTTTGTCGAGTTTTGCATCCCATCTTTCTAAGAAGCACCGCAATGACAGTGTTGAACATGTAGAAAACCCCTCTAATGTAGAAAGACCTGTTGCCAGTGAATCAGTGAGTGAGTGTGAACCATCTAACGTTAATTATTCTGATGATGAGCAAGAAGTGCCTGTTGCAGTTGATGAATCCCTCTTTCTTCAGAATATCACACTTTTCTATCTAAAACTTCAGGCTAAACTACTATTGCCGGCTACTACAATACAAACGATTATTGAAGGATATCAAGATGTCCATCATGTCAGTCTGACAAATCTGCTTAATACCTTGAGTGAGAAACTAACTGTCCTTGGAATCCCAAAGGCCACAATTAGTAACATTATGGATGAAATGAGAAAAGACGATCTCCTCACAGCCTGTAACAGTGGGCCTTTGCGCACAGACCAGAAAAGAAAGACGGCTTTTAAAAAACATTTTAATTAAGTTGAGCCGGTGCCTCAGTTATTAGGTATCAATGAGAAAGGTAAGGAATCGTTTGCCCATTATGTTTCTATTAAAGAAACATTGGCTGCACTTTTTAAAAGCAAGTCCATGCAGGAACAGTATGCAGCAACACGTTCCCAACCATCATCAGAGGGTATTTTCCAGGATGTAAATGATGGGAAGGGAGCTCAGTGCAACCCTTTATTTAAAGCGGAGCCATCTTCTCTTGGTCTTATACTTTATCAGGATGCATTTGAAGTGGTTAATCCACTTGGATCTTCTAAAAAGAAACACAAGATTCTAGCAGTTTATCTCACTTTAACAGACATTTTGCCTCATAACAGATCATCCATAGATCAAATGCAGCTTGTTCTCTTGTGTAAGGAGCAGGACTTCAAATATTTTGGGATGGACAAAGTATTTGAGCCCCTCATAAAAGACCTGAAAGCTCTTGAGGAAACTGGCATCGAGATAAATAATGGACAAATTGTCAGAGGTCGACTGTGTGCTATTTCGGGTGACAATTTAGGGTCTCACTGTATTGGTGGATTTGTTGAGAACTTTAGTGTGAGCCATTATTTCTGCAGGTATTATGATATAAAAAGATCAAGTTTTGAGAGCTCTCCATTATTATGTGGCAACAAGCGTACAGAACAGTATTTTCTGAATCATCTACAAGAATTAGAAAACACTGGTACAAATTCTGAATGTGGTATCAAGTCAAACTCTCCGTTTAACCAACTGTCCTTCTTTCATGTTTGCCAGCCTGGATTACCCCCATGTCTTGGCCATGACCTGTTTGAAGGCATTGTTTCCTGTGACCTTAGTTTGTTGATTGGTCATCTAGTTGAGGAGAAACATTTCAACTATACACAACTCAACAGGTGCAAAGATCAGTTTAACTATCAGGGAAATGATGCTCAGGACAAACCAGCCGATGTTTCACCAGGTAGCAGAAGACTTAGTGGACATGCAGTCCAGAAATGGTGCTTCCTGCGTTTGCTCCCTCTCCTGATAGGAGATAGGATTAGGAATCCATGTGAGAATGCTGCCTGGCAACTTGTGCTGCAGCTCAGAGAAATTGTAGAGCTCATTTGTGCACCAGCAATCACTACAGATCAGGTTGCTTATCTTAAAATACTCATTGAGGAGTATATCTACTTTCGAAGGCAGCTCTGTCCCAATGAGCCTCTGAAGCCCAAACACCACTGTTTACTTCATTATCCAGAGCTCATTACCCACTTTGGTCCCCTTATTCGCCTTTGGACTCTCAGGTTTGAGAGTAAGCACACATTCTTCAAAAGATGTGCTAGGAAGTTACATAATTTCAAGAACATCTGCAAGACTGTCGCAGAGAGACACCAGCTCTTCCAGGCATACTTGAGAGCAGGTGAAATGTTTCAGCCGAGTGTGTTGCTGGATAAAGAGATGACATTCTATGTAAATGACTACAGCGACAAAATCCAAGAGGCTGTTGTTGGTTTGCATTTTAAATCTAAAGATACAGTAGCATCTCACACAGTGACGGTGAAGGGCACATCATACAAAAAGGGCATGTTTATTTTGCTGGGGAAAACTGAAGAAGAGTTGGAGGTTGGCAAGATAGAGCTGATCATTGTGCACCATGGCTCTGTGTCCTTTGTCTCAGAAATATATCGTTTTGTTAAGTTGAGGGACATTGGGGTCTATAGTGTTTTGGGGACACCTCAAGAGCAGTTTGTTTGCATGAGGCATGATGATCTACTGGATTATTATCCTTTGCCAGCCTACACAATGTGTGACATTACAATGATCTGTCTCCATCACTCCTTTGCAGAGACATGGCTGCAGCACAGGAGGAACTCAGGAGGGCTGTCTCGGCAGTACTTCCGGACCTCCCCGCAGACACACTAACTACCTTGATGGCAGGCCTGGAGGAACTTGGTGTGGAGAACAAGGAGGACATGAGCCTTCTAAGTGAAGAAAATATTCTGCCCTTTCTCCGTGTGGTCCAGTCTAGAAAGCTTCTCCGTGCCTTTTCATCTCAAGGTAAGCGTAGGTTGGGTGGTTCGGGTTCTATGGGTGGTTCCGGGATGGGGGTGGTCGTCTGCATGGAGTGACACATCTCAGATCTTTCACACACAATTAAAGACATGGAGGAGATGATGAGAGCCAATGACGTCTGCTTTCTGAAGGTCTGATTTCACATCATTGATTTGATTGATTGATTGATTGATTGATTGATGATTAATTGAGATCTTGATGATAAATGGTGTGTTTGTTCTGCAGAAGTTTCCGGTCTCAATGGAAAGGTGAGTGATCTGCTGGTGTCTCTGGTCTCTCTGGTTCTGATCCACTGCAGTTCTGACTCCTGAATGTTCCTCCAGAGTCCAGATCTCACAGGCGGATCCACAGATGGCTTCTGGTGCTTTTATTGATGTGTCACGATACTTGGGCAACCTGCCGTTCAGAGTCTGGAAGAAGATGCAGGACATCGTCCAAAACAGTGAGTCTGGAGAAGATCTGTGCTGTTACACACACACTGAAATCATGAATGGGCTTTTCATGACACAAAAGCAATAGATTATTTCAGTTTGCAGTAAGTGAAGATCACACTAGTTCTGGTAGAAAATGAATATTATCAACTTTGTTTCCCTTTTTTTGGAGAATGTTTCTCCTCTCTTCATCTACACTGTTAGACCTTACCAGGTTTTTTTTACAGTAAAATACTGGCAACACTGTTCTTGTGTTTCTCTTTTTTCTGTTCTTGTTTCTCTGTCTTTCAGTGATTCTGCTTATCAGGTGTTCATCGGTTTCTCAATTCACTCACTTCTTTTCATTCAAGTGGACTATATTAGTGCACTATTGTAGGGAATAGTGAATGAGGATATAGGATGTGATTGGGAACACAGCCTCTGAGTGTCTGTTAATTCACAGTATATTCCTGTAGGCTACTTTCTCGAAAATGCAAATATAACCCAGAATGCATTGTTTTCTACGGTATATTACTGTTATAATGGAAAATGGTATGATACTGTCACTTTTTTTACAGCAAGGGTTAACAGTGTAGGATGGCCACAATAAAAGGCCACTCTAAAATGAGCAGTTTTATCACACAGCACAAGGCCACAGAGGTCGCAAGTTTTGAGGGAGCGTGCAATTGGCATGCTGACTGCAGGAATGTCCACCAGAGCTGTTGCCCGTGAATTGAATGTTAGTTTCTCTACCATAAGCCGTCTCCAAAGGCGTTTCAGAGAATCTGGCAGTACACCCAACCAACCTCAGAACCGCAGACCACGTGTAACCACACCAGCCCAGGACCTCCACATCCAGCATCTTCACCTCCAAGATCGTCTGAGACCAGCCACCCGGACCGCTGCTGCAACACTCGGTTTGCATAACCAAAGAGTTTCTGCACAAACTGTCAGAAATCATTTCAGGGAAGCTCATCTGCTTGCTCATCGTCCTCATCGGGGTCTCGACTTGACTGCAGTTCATCGTCTGACTTGAGTGGGCAAATGCTCACATACGATGGCGTCTGGCACTTTGGAGAGGTGTTCTCTTCACGGATGTATCAGTTTTCACTGTACAGGGCAGATGGCAGACAGCGTGTATGGCGTCGTGTGGGTGAGCGTCAGAGGTAATCCAGGGGCCAAAGAGTAAAAGTCCTGCCATATGTTTATTCCACCCATGACCTCAGTCAGCTGACTTCACTTATTAGTTCTGTCTCCTGCCAAGAGCAAAGAAATAAACCAGAACTGGACCTTATCTGAGCCACAAAATCTGTGTATATTAAATATGGAGTAATTTCAGCCACAGCCTTAGATGAAATCCACTGAAGAGAAAAGAAGACATTAAATCTGTGAAGATCTCAGCAGAGGAGGATTAAACAACTCCACAAACAGCATTACCAGCAGAGGTGGAAAGTAAAGGGGTTAGAAAGTAAAAGTCCTGCCATATTTTTATTCCACCCACAGCAAAAACTCCTTTGTTAAAGCAGAACTATGCAACTTTTTTACCTGTGCGTGCCCTGATGAACTGTCGGCAGTCTGTATTGTATGTGCGCCTTGAACACCACATGTATACGGCGCCGGGTTATTTCTGTTTGATTCTAATTTTATCAGATATTTTTTGCAGTAAAGCAATTCGTTACATGTAAACAGGTTCCACAGGTTCCACATAACAGGGTTACGTTAAACAAACATAATTTGTTCATGTAACTTCAACATCATGGAAGTCATTTTAAGCGATCCAATTAAACTCTGAGCTGAGTGTTAAATGAACACTGAAGCAGTGTTAAAGTTAATGAGATAATTAAGTGAATAATTGAGTGATGATTGAGCATTATTGAAGACTCCTGATGTTAACAAGCAGAATCACTGAAGGAGAAAACCAGAATTTCAGGTCACCATTATGGAGATGAGTGTGTGTTTTAGTTGGGATCTTGACCCCCACATTATTAACATTGGATTATGTTTGGCTGCTGTACGTGAGTTATAACAGCCAGATGATCAAATAGAAAAGGTGTTCTGTTGATGTTGGTTGTGTTGTAACATAATCATTATATCACAATCTTATGACCTGAATCACTGAACTCATATAGAACCAAAATACTGAGTTAAGTTTATTTTATGGATTATAGCAGCTCTGCCACTGTAGAGAATACCATTTTTAGCCTTTACAATGGAATCCAAATGATCAAATTAAAAAAAAAGAAACTAAAAGAAACTTCTTAAAATATATTTTTTATGCAGGCACACACAGACATCAAGAATCAGACTGTGAATCTCAACAATGGTGACAATTACAATGCATGTTGCAGTGCATTCTGGGTGCCACCAATCAAAACTCATCCATGGCTCCCATCATGCATTGCTCCATGAATAAATAATGAGCTTATGATCAGAGGTGATCTGTTTGTCACCATTGCTGAGATTCATATGCTAAATATTGATGTCTGTGTGTGCTTGCATACAAATGCTTTTTAGAGATTTTTTTTTTTTTTTTTTTTATTTGATCATTTGGATTTCTTTGAAAAGGCTAAGAATGGTATGCTCTACAATGGCAGTGCTGCTATAATCTATAAGGTCACCTTAACTCAGAATTTGTCTTCAATATGAATTCAGTGATTCAGGTAAACGTTTATGTTAAAACACAATCAACCATCTGCTCCCAGCTTCCCCTTGGGGTACACAAAATCTCGAGCAATCCAATAGTTATTAATACTATTAAGATTTGGCATCAATTCAGGAAACAATTTGGTCTACATAGAGCATCGATTCATATGCCAATTTCAAATAATCACTTATTTTCCCCGTCCCTTGCAGACAGCTTCTTTGATATTTGGGCAGCTAAGGGTCTCTCTACTCTAAACGACTTGTATGAAAACGAAGTCTTCTCCTCTTTCTCTTCTTTATCAGCTAAATTTAACCTTCCTAATAGTCATCTTTTTCGTTTTTTTCAAGTGAGGCACTTTATTCAAAAGTTATTTCCCCATTTTCCCAATCGTCCACCCGAATCAGAAATGGACTCAATTCTCACCTTCGACTCTGGTCAAAGACGACTGATTTCAATAATTTATGGTAAAATAATCTCCTTAACCCCTTCTCCGATTAACTCCCTTAAGCTAACGTGGAAGCAAGATTTGGGCATTGACATTTCCGATGACCAGTGGAAAAACATCCTTAGTTTAGTTCACTCTTCATCTATTTGTGCTAGACATGCCCTAATACAATGTAAAGTGCTTCACAGAGCCCATTTCACTAATGCCAGACTGGCAAAAATAATTCCTAACAGAAGTGGTGCCTGTAACAGATGCAGACAATCCCCAGCCGATCATCTTCACATGTTCTGGTCATGCCCGGTGCTATCAGACTATTGGTCCGACATTTTCAGAACTCTCTCACAGGCTCTCAATTACACTTTTATCCCTAATTCCTTAACTGTCCTGTTTGGCCTTTCTCCAATCAGAAGTATACCAGCTACAGCGCACTGCGTCATTGCCTTTACTACTTTGCTAGCCAGGCGTGCCATCCTCCTTAAATGGAAGCATGCTTCTCCTCCATCACATGATGATTGGATAAGAGAGGTATTGCAATGCATCCACCTTGAAAAAATTAGACACTCTCTTAAGGGTTCGCTGAGATCATTTCATAAAACTTGGAGCCCTGTACTGACTACTATTGAAGGCCTGATCGTGAAGTCAGGACCTCCTGATTAGACTTCTGTGGAGAGGGGGGAGACTTTTCTTCTTTTGTTTACTGTCTTATAATATTCAATTCAATTCAATTCAAGTTTATTTGTATAGCGCTTTTCACAATACACATTGTCTCAAAGCAGCTTTACAGAAATTGCATTTCGGAAATGTACATAGAAAAATACAGTTAGTTAATCATGTATTAATTTATGGCATAACATATCGCCGGCTTTGAGTCGTCTCTTCACAGGCGTCGAGTCGTCTCTTCACAGGCGTTGGGGCATCTGAAGTCTCCGTGAGAGGCTGGATACAAACTGGAGCTGACGAACGCTATTTACCTCGGGACTAGCGTCCCGAGATAACAGCAGAAAGGCAGATGGGAAATAATTAGCATAGCTGATGTTCATAATGTTAATGCATTCGAACTGATTCAGCAGTAGTATCAAAGGTTAAGCATTAAGTGAATGCTTGGTTAAAGAGATGCGTCTTTAATCTAGTTTTAAACTGGGACAGTGAGTCTGAGTCTCGTACAATATCAGGAAGGCTATTCCAGAGTTTAGGAGCTAAATGCGAGAACGCCCTCCCTCCTTTAGTGGACTTAGATATCCTAGGAATGACCAGAAGCCTCGAATTTAGTGATCTTAAAGAGCGCGATGGATTGTATGGCGATAGAAGGTCTGTTAAATACACAGGAGCTAAACCATTTAGGGCTTTATAGGTCAGTAGGAATACTTTGTAATTGATACGTAACTTAATAGGTAACCAGTGTAGAGATGATAAAATAGGTGTTATATGATCATATTTTCTCGATCTAGTAAGAACTCTAGCAGCTGCATTTTGCACTAACTGTAGCTTGTTTATTGAGGATGCAGGACAGCCAGCTAATAAAGCATTACAGTAATCTAGTCTCGAGGTCATGAATGCATGAACTAACTTTTCTGCATCAGAAACAGATAGCATGTTGCGTAGCTTAGCAATGTTTCTAAGGTGGAAAAAGGCTGTTCTTGTAATATATGAAATATGATTTTCGAAAGTCAAGTTGCGGTCTAGTATAACACCCAGGTCTTTTACTGTAGTGGATAAAGTAACAGGACATCCTTCTAAATTAAAGTTGTATTGTAAGGGATTTTGTGGGTAGTTTTTTTGGACCAATAAGTAATACCTCCGTTTTATCTGAATTTAATAGCAGGAAATTACACGTCATCCAGCATTTTATATCATTTAGACACTCTGTCAATTTAGATAAGTTAGTGTTTTCATCTGGTCGTGATGAGATATATAATTGAGTGTCATCAGCATAACAGTGGAAATTAATTCCATGTTTTCTTATAATATTACCAAGCGGCAGCAGGTATATTGAGAATAGCAGAGGGCCTAACACCGATCCTTGCGGCACTCCATAGTCTACTGACGTTATCTTTGATTTTTCCCCATTTAAACAGACAAAATGGTAACGGTCTGATAAGTACGATCTAAACCAGCTTAATGCCTGTCCCTGAACACCAGTGTAGTTTTGTAGTCGATCCAAGAGTATTTTATGATCGATAGTGTCGAACGCAGCGCTAAGATCGAGTAGAACTAGTATTGAGATACAGCCTTGGTCAGAAGCTAAAAGTAAATCATTTGTAATTTTAACTAGCGCAGTTTCTGTGCTATGATGCGGTCTGAATCCCGACTGGAATTTTTCATAGATATCATTTTCTTGTAGGAAAGAACACAATTGAGCGGACACAACTTTTTCTAGTATTTTAGACATAAATGGAAGATTTGAGATGGGTCTGTAATTTGCTAAGTTATTTGGATCTAATTGCGGTTTCTTAATGAGAGGTTTTATTACTGCCAGCTTGAATATTTTTGGAACATGACCTAAAAATAAAGACAAGTTAATAATATTAAGAAGAGGCTCTTCGACTACAGGTAACACTTCTTTCAGTAGTTTAGTGGGTATCGGATCTAATAAACATGTTGTTGTTTTAGATGCAATGATAAGTTTATTTAGCTCTTCCTGTCCTATAGTTGTAAAGCGGTGTAGTTGTTCCAGAGGGGATATAATTGAGGCTGAATCATAAGACACCATAAAAGAGTGTACATTTACAATTGTGTTTCGGATGCTTTCTATTTTCTCATTGAAGTAATTCATAAAATCATTACTACTATATTGTAATGGAATATTTTGCTCTGGTGATGTTTGTTTATTTGTTAGTCTAGCCACGGTGTTGAATAAAAACCTTGGATTATTTTGGTTATTTTCTATTAGTTTGCGGAGATGCTCAGCCCTGGCTGCTTTTAGAGCCTTTTTATAACGTGACATACTGTCTTTCCACGCGATTCTAAAGACCTCTAAATTAGTTTGTTTCCATTTACGCTCTAAGTTACGAGTTTCTCTCTTGATTGCATGCGTAGCACTGTTGTACCATGGTGCTTTAGTTTTCTCTCTAACCTTTTTTAATCTAATTGGTGCAACAATCTCTAGTGTACTAGAGAACATGGTGCTCAAACTGCTAGTCATTTCCTCTAGTTCATCTGTTTGTTTGGGTGCACTGAGCAGCTGAGATAGATCAGGTAAGCTATTTGAGAATCTATCTATAGTGGTTGGAAGGATTGTTCTGCCTGGTCTATAACGTGGCGCAACATGACAAATTTCAGCAGTACGTATTATACAAGTTACCATGTAATGATCAGTGAGATCATCACTTTGCGGTACAATATTTATATCAGTTGGATTGGTTCCATATGATATAATTAAATCTAGTGTATGATTTATAATAACAACTTTTGTATGCGTATTTATTTTTATTTATTTATTTTATTATTTTTATTATATATATATATATATATATATATATATATATATATATATATATATATATATATATATAATTATTTTTTATTTTTTTATTTTTTTTCTCTTATTATAATTTGTTTTTATTTATTTTTTTATTTTATTTACGTGAGAGCTATGAGTGGCCTTAGGGGTGGGGTGGGGGGGTTGATTGGTGAGGGTCTATATTGATGTGCGGAACTGTTCTGTTGATTTCTTTCTTTTCTCTCTCTTTCAGACACCTTGTTTCATTTTACATCTGTTGTTTGTAACACCCTTTATATGTCTGCAGAAAACTTAATAAAAAATAAAAATAAATAAATAAATAAAAAAACACAATCAACATCTACAGACCACCTTTTCTATTCGATCATCTGGCTGTTATAACTCAGATACAACAGCCAAACAAAATATAAAGTTAATAATGTGAGGGTCAAGAGCCCAACTAAAACAAACACTGATCATCATAATGGTGACTTAAAATTCTGGTTATCTCCTTCAGTGATTCTGCTTGTTAACATCAGGTGTCTTCAATAATGCTCAATCATCACTCAATTATTCACTTAATTCTCTCATTAACTTTAACACTGCTTCAGTGTTCATTTAACACTCAGCTCAGAGTTTAATTGGATCGCTTAAAATGACTTCCATGATGTTGAAGTTACATGAACAAATTATGTTTGTTTAACGTAACCCTGTTATGTGGAACCTGTGGAACCTGTTTACATAAAAAAGTTAAGTAAAGCCAACACATCATTTTTTTTAGTGTAGGGGGGTACGAGACGACCACCATTCAGCCCAAAAAAAGTAATATAATCATTCCAATGACTCCAAAGCTGTTCGGTTAAGGTAGAAAAGTTGCATAGTGCTGCTTTAAATGAACTTTCCTGGGAGTTTATTTGGATCCAGACTCAAGAGTGTTAAAGTTAATGAGATAATTGTGACCCTGCCTGTGAAAACCCAGCTAAAGTCATTTTTTTGTGATTCACTGTTTTCTACATAAAATCATCCTACATAATGTAAAGAACATTCTGTGAAAATATAACCTTGATATCTTTAATATTGACTGAGTAAGGCTATGTCAAAGATTTGCTGAATTTCGGGCTCAGAAAATCATGTTTTTGAGAAATTCCAATTTAAAAAAAAGCTTATTTTTAAAACTGCAACACATTTGATCCATAATTATCCTCCAGATGTGCCATATACCAAATTAAAGCTGAGATTCTCCCCTTTTTAGTGATATATGACACATTTATGGGAAAATTCTTAAAGTTTTGTAAAACAGGCCTATTTATTATGATGCGCATGTCCAAAAAACTAAAAGCATAAAAACATTGAAACGAATGAGGGTACCAGAAGAGCTTGATTGTAGCAACAATTACCATGTCAATTCAGTTGAATGATGTGTATAACTTTATTAGTAAAATTAAATATCAGTGAAAATATAATATCAGACTAATAGCTTGGGGTTCAATCACCAAAACTGGCTCGTCCTCATCATCATGTTGGTCACTGCCTGAAAAAACAAGGAGAATTGTTTCAATTCAAAGCAAGAGACCTAAATGGAGACCTAAACATGCAGGGGGAGGGGGGTTATCCATTTTAAATCCACATTTAAAATGGATAATGAAGCATTTTATATGAAGATATCAGACTGGATCTGATTAATTGAGGGGAGGGCATTGGGACAAGAAACAGGTATGGATATGGCCATGGCTTCAATTCAGAGTGTAATCAAACAAATAAACATCATGTCATAAACGTAATTAATTTAAACTGACTCAATCCCAATCAACAAATGTAATAAACATTTAAATCCACTATTTTTGCATCACAGGATGAATTCTGTGTTAGCATTACATTGGCTGAACACTGACAGTAGGCCTATGTTACATATTCAGCATTAAAAAAAAATAATGACAAAAACTTACCGTCAAATTCCTCGTCAGTTTCGTCATAGATTGTGTCCTGTTCATCATCACCATCATCCTCCAGAAAATCATCCGCTATAAAACCGGTTAAATCATAATTTGGGGCAATTCTTCTTAAATGTTTGGCGATGACACGAAACAATCTCCTCAGATATCTGAACCCGGTTTAAATCGCTTTTTTTTTTCATTGCGTTGACCTGATTGCCGCTCGTGCGGATTGATATTAAGGTCTGTTCACTCTTTCTAATAGAAATAAGTAGAAAAGAAGTTCCTGAACTGAATGATAAGAATCAGCAGGTGTTGTTGCGCCGAAAAATAAACCCAGAGACGATTGAAATGTAAAGAAAGCCCACGTCCGGTATTTTTTTTTTTTGCGCAAAAGTATAACGTAGTGTCAATAAAATCATTAATTTTAGTATTTATCATGTTATAAATGAAAATGTGAGTATTGCATCTCAAAACCCTTGGTATAATCTATCATTTACAGCAATAAACACACATGACCTATTTTTGTCATTTTTATGGCTATGACTACTTTGACGCTCTTTTACTCATAATTAGATTCTGCGACTTTAGCCGGGGGTTCACAGGCGGGGTCACAATTAAGTGAATAATTGAGTGATGATTGACCATTATTGAAGACACCTGATGTTAACTAGCAGAAACACTGAAGGAGAAAAATCTATATTTTAGTCACCGTTATGGTGATCAGTGTTTGCTTTAGTTGGGCAGTTGACCTTTAAATTTTTAACTTAAGATTTTGTTTGGCTGTTGTAAATGAATTTTAACAGCCAGATGAACAAAGAGAAAAGGTGATCAGACGTTATGTTTTGACATAATTATTATTTGACCTGAATCACTTAACTCATTTAGAGTCTAATCTTTGACTTGAATGTATAATGATCATAACAGCATCACTGAGATTCTACAGCATTAGACCAAAAATGTTCAATATTAACCAAATAATATCTTAAAAGTTGTTCTGATAAAAAAAAAAAAAAACATTCCTTTTTAGGCACACACAGACATCAAGATTCAGTGTATGAATCTCAACAATGGTGACAAACAGAATATTCAATTAGCAAAAGGAAATTTCTAAGACAATTCAGATCATAATTTATTCATACCGCAATGCATGATGGGAGCCATTAATGAGTTTTGATTGGTGGCACCCAGAATGCACTGCAACATGCTATTTAATTGTCACCATTGTTGAGAATCACAGGCTGATTCTTGATTCCTGTGTGTCCAAATAAAATAATTTTCTTTTGAATAGAACAACTTTTAAGAAATCTTTTGGATAATATTTAAATTACTGAAAATAGTATATTGTGTAATCAAAAGCTTAAACTTTGATATACAAATGAGTTTTGTGACAAAAGATGATTATGTCAAAACATAACAGACTTCACCTCATCATCTTTCCTTGTTGTTCATGTGGCTGTTACAACTCAGGTACAGCAGTCAAACAAAAACCACCATTAACAGTTTAAGGGTCAAGAGTCCAACTAAAGCAAACACTGATCATCATAATGGTGACTTAAAATGTGATTTTCTCCTTCAGTGATTATGCTTGTTAACATCAGGTGTCTTCAATAATGCTCAATCATCACTCAATTATTCACTTAACTATCTCATTTACTTTAACAATTTTGAGTCTGGATCCAAATGAACTCCCAGGAAAGTTCATTTAACACTGGAGTTTTTGCTTTGGGTGGAATAAAAATATGGCAGGACTTTTACTTTGTGACCCCTGGACTTTCCACCTCTGGAGCTAAGGGCCGAGTTTGGACACCCCTGCATTAAACACTGATAATAAAAATTAGTGTGTAACTAATAACACACAGTTATCAGATGAAAATGTCTGATGTGTTTGATCAATAGGACGAGTGTCATAATTCATAATAATCTGTCCCACTAAGCAAAATGATGTCCAAAAGACGTCTTTTCAATGTCTTTGTCACAAAAGTCGGGCGTTGAAAAGACGTCCACTGAGGAGCCAGAATGAAAGTTTTTATGACGTCTTTTTTTGACGTGTTCTGGACGTCCGATCTGGACGTTCATGGACTCTCTTCGCACAAGGTTAAAAACTAGTTCAAATGTGGTCATTGTGGACATATTTTAAACAGCATTTATGGTCTCATTTAGACAATTTATACTGTTTCTGGACGCATTAAATTAAAACTCATGTTTATTTCAATGTCATTTCCTTACATTGTTTAGATGAGGTTTAGATGTTGGTTTCATTTTAAGTTACCATTGTGGTCATCAGTGTTTGCTTTAGTTGGGCTCTTGTTCCCAGTTCTTCTTACTTTAGCTTTTCTTTGGCTGTTGTAACTGTGTGTTTGTATAACACCATTGTTGTGGCGGAGAAAGCCAAGAAAGAGTACGATAAACTGTCATCAACTCCATGTTGATGATGACAAAATCAACACAAAGCCAGCAATTAATATTGTTTAAACTTTAGTCTTTATGTCTGGCATTAATAACCACCAATCTTGTGGTACTGCATTAAAATGATCACTTATTTGAAGGTGAATAAAAAGCATGATTACACAATGTTTTGAGAAAATGCATCATATAGTCCTCCTCAGTATTTTGTTCCAATCACCTGGATTTGCTAATTCAGACAGGAGACAGAACTAACTAGTGAAATCAGCTGACTGAGTTCATGGGTGGAATAAACTTATGGCAGGACTTTTACTCTTTGGCCCCTGGATTACCCACCTCTGGAGCTAAGGGCCGAGTTTGGACACCACTGCATTAAACACTGATAATAAAAATTAGTGTGTAACTAATAACACACAGTTATCCAGATCGAACGTCCAGAACACGTCAAAAAAAGACGTCATAAAAACTTTCATTCTGGCTCCTCAGTGGACGTCTTTTCAACGTCCGAATTTTGTGACAAAGACATAGAAAAGACGTCTTTTGGACATCGTTTTGCTTAGTGGGTACAAACCTCCATAGGTCACAATCCACCACCCAAAGCCTTCTTTCCAAAATCCTGGCCGACATGACATTATGCGCAACTTTCCGCTTTCTACATATATAGACGGGGTGGGCTCCTTGTCATGAGCTGTGATTGGTCCGTCCTTTGGACAGACGTGGTGTAATTTGTGCTTCCATAGTCTATCACACCTGAGGCGTTTCCCATAGTGAGATACCGAACGATCGTTTGAAAGAGAACCAGACTTCATTCTTATTTGGAAAGCATGTTTACTCTGTCTGAATCGTTCCCTTTCCCCTATACACTCTAAAAAGAGATGTGTTAAAAAACAACACACATCATGTGTTGATGGTATTTTGACACGTTGTGTAGATTTTTTAACACACAATGTGTGTTAAAATGTAACTGATAGAATAGCACTGGGTGGAGGGAAGTTTGTGTTTATGAAAATAATTATAGGTATATTTTATATGGTATCCCATAAAAAGCTCTAAAATAAATAAAAGAATACATTACAATAAATAAAGAAAATCTTAATTCATAAAAACTTTATGAAGATTAACTGGTGTTTTTTGGCAGCCAATCACATCATGCCTCTTTTTTGCAATGTCTTTTTCAAATGCTGCTTTTACTTGTTATTAATAACCAATTTATTATAACAAACAATTTATTTCTGTCAGACTCTACAGAAGCTCTTATTGAGAATTAGCAGGTTTCGTGTTGATGATTCATTGAATATTTCATTTGAAGTCACCAGAATCGTGATCAGTGTCAGCTTTATTTGGGCTCTTGACCCTTCACTCTTTAACATTAGTTTTCTCTGTTGCTGTATTTGTGTATTTATTTTGCACATTTGAAACAGCAGATTTAATCATGAAAAAAGGTCATCAGATGATAAAATTATCATAATGTAATTTTGTTAAGCATAGCAAGAGTTTAATATCTATAAGATGAGTTTTGTAAGAGCTTCTTTTTATCTTCAGTTGATTTAATCTAAGGCTGTGACTAAAAGTCAGTTGTAGTTCTTGTGTTTCTCTTTCCTTCATTGATTCTGCTTGTTAACAGCAGGTGTGCATCACTAATGCTCAATCAACACTTAATTAATCACTTAATTATCTAATTAACTTTAACACTGCTTCAGTGTTATTTTAACACTCTGTAGAGTGGGACCATATTTGCTCCGAGCAGTGTTGATTTAACACTGGGGATTTTGCTGTGTACTAAAACCTAGCCTGGATACCAGCCTGAACCCCGCCCACAACATTTTTTGGTCGGGAAGTTCGGTCTGGACTCGATCCATTGAGGAGTAATTATGATCGGTTCAGAAATCGTCGGGCCAATCAAATGGCCAGGGCGGGCTTTATACGATGATGGACAGATGATCTGCAGTTACGTAATCATCACGTCATCAAAGAGCGCTTGGTTTGAACTGGTTTACAACAAAGATCCCAACTAACAGACTTTTGTTATAAGAACGTTCTCCAAATATTCAGTATTGGTTCTGGGAACGTGAAAAATGTCCAGTTTTCTTGACGTTAGAGGAACGTGTTTTAAAAGGTATAATGTTCCTCAAACGTTCTTTCAACGTAAATTTTTTTTTAAATTAAACATTCTAGGAACGTTGATTTCTAACATTCCAAGAACATAAAAATGTCCAGTTTCCTGAATGTTACTAGAACGTTATTTAAAGGTTAGTGGAACATTTTTCACGTTCCCAGAACCAACACTGAATATTTGCAGAACGTTCTTATAACAAAAGTCTGTTAGCTGGGATGACTGCAGCTGGAGAATTGAGATGTGTAGATTCTGCTATCACGTCTGTTGTAAAAGAAATCGACAGCGCATTAATTTTAAAAGACGAACAGAGAACTGCAATCAAGGCATTTGTCGATCGTAAAGATGTGTTTGCTGTCCTTCCTTGTCGTTTGCTTGCTCTGATTGGTTGTAGGTCTGTCCAATTGAGTGCAGAGTTTTTTCGGTTAAGAAACACCTCATAATCAAAGCCCTATGGAGCAATATCAGACTCACATTCTGACTAGAATATGAGTATGATGAAGTCAGGCTAACTAAAACCATAAAGAAACATGAAAACACAGAGTAGCTCTCTGGTTTGAAAAAACAGAATCAGTCAGAGCATTCATTTCTCGATAATTACAGACTGAAACATCTAATTATTTAATTCAGTGATCTTTCTAATCAAATCCAAACCTGGGAAGTCCATAGCTATAACCCCAAAACGAACCTTGGGATTGTTTTTAGATTCGTTGTTGAGATGATCATACAGCCAGGGGTTGATGTCTTCTGCCAATTTTTTGGGGGTCTTAAATACATGCAATTTAGGCCAGCCTGTGCCACTTGAATAGATTAGAAAAACTTTATCAGCTCTATCATTTTCGTCTCTAGCCTTAGTCAGATGGCTTTTAATCTTTTCTTCCTTTATTTTAACATCAGTTACTATATAGTCCTTACGTTCATCAGTTTCAGTTAGACTGATACCCAGCTCAAAGGCGTTTTTCTGAACAAATACAATCTTTCCTCTTACTTGCCCAATTGTTGGTATTTTTTCTAAAATCCAGCTAATGTCATTTTCAATCATATTTTCAATTAAATTTTGAACTCTGCCTTTAAAAAGAAAAATGACAGGCTTAACTCTGACCAACACTGTCTCAGTATTATATTCAGATAAAAATGTCTTAATCGTGTCAACAGCATCCGGGAATGATGTATGTTGGTAAATCGGTCCATGCATAATTATTAATCCTAAGGCAGACACTCTCAAGTCGAAGTAGCGTATCCCAGCCTTTAGCTGGTCCTTTAGTGACCATGCCTGACATTCTGCTGCTGGTCCTCCATGAAGAGCCAAGGAGTCATGGGTACCAGGAATAGTGAGCTCAGAAAGTAATGTTTCATCATTCAGAGATTTCATCCAGCGAATTTCATAATTTTTAGGGAGATTGAGTTGTGCCACGTCATTAAACGCTTCTAGTTGACTACTCTTGAATATTACACAGTCCAGTCTGTGGAAAAAAATCAGAATATCAGGTCAACAATACTTAACACGAGTTCTTCATACACAAACTGGTTGTGTGTGTGAGTGTGTGTGGGTAGAGGGGTAGAGCATGGTGCTAGCAACAGCAAGATCATGGGTTAAATTCACAGGACGTATCAATATCACTGTAAAACCAAACAGTATATTTACACAATTAAATTGAGTTCACTGCACTCAAATAATACTGAAACTTGAAGTGGCTTGAATGACTGAAACAGAACTCAAACTGAATGAGTTATAGAACATTTCTAGATCCCAAAATGATAATTGAATAATAATTATATAGTTAAGTTAATTAATCATCAATTAAGTGATGATTGATCATTAGTGATGAAGACCTGCTGTTAACAATCAGAATCACTGAAGGAAAGAGAAACACAAGAAATACAAGGTTTAAGGTCACCATGATGGAGATCAGCGTTTGCTTTAGATGGGCTCTTGACCCTTGACTATTGAGTACAAGATTTTCTTTGGCCGCTGTAATTGAGTGTTTATGAAACATTTGTTATGGCACAAGTCAAGGACAAGTATGATGATGATATTCATCACTTAAAGGGTGATTCCACTGGTGGAGACATGAATATGTATTGAAAGTGGGTGATATATGTAGTAGAATAGTGCTTGTGGATTGTAGACAGCAATCCCCATAGTGCATTGCAATGCTCAGCTCCGCAGGCCACTCCCACCTCTACGCTACCGCCTGGAAATCATTTCACACAATTTCTAGTGAAGAGTTACTTTGCGAACTAATTATTGAATTACTCCTCATTTTGTTTCGAAATGGTGTGCACTTGCATAGTACCGGCATGTTCAGCCAGCACAAGGAAAATACACAGAGTAAGTTCTCTGTTTAAGCAATTAAATATTTTATCTATTTTCAGCATAAACATCTATCAAACATGTATCTTTATGTACAAATATATGGTTCAAAATCATAGCCTCCCAAAAGTGTTTAATAACTATTTTTTAATTAATTCTGATGTCCATTCATATCCAACCCGACAAACAATGAATGTTCATCTTCCCTATTATCATACAAGTCTTGGTCAATTTTCCTTAAAATATAGAGGACCGTCACTTTGGAATACTATTCCTCGTTTTATTAAAACTAGCTCATCATTGTCAGTATTTAAGTCAAGCATGAAAAAACACTTGTGTGATTGTTAAAATTTCTGTATATGTGTTTTCTTTAATTGTCTGTCGTTATTGTGACGATTGTTGTTATTTATTATAATAATTTGGTGTAGTATTAATTGAAAATCCAGAGGGGAGGTTTTACTATAAGCCCTTGGGGGTTTCTTACCTCTCCTGTATAATCCATATGTATTGTTTTAATATCTATTTGTTTTGTTGTTGTGCTAAATAAAAAAAATTAAAAAAAAATAAAAAAAAGTTTTCATAGATTACCCAAAGATTTGGACTTGTGCAAAAAGTGGCTACGGGCTATCAATAACCCGAAGTTCGGAGAGGACACAGCCATTGAAGCACTAAAACATCTGACGGTGTGCAGTCTACATTTCAATCCAGAAGATTTCGAACCCAACCCCTTATGGTGTGTTCACACCGAACGCGAATAGAGCGTCAAATACGCGTCTATCGCGTCTAGTTAGACGCTTGAACAATCGCTCGAGTTCAAATTTTTCAACTTGCGCGGAAGACATTCGCAGCAAACACGACGCCCAATTCGCGTCATTCGCAACGCCCGGCGCGAATGATGCGTCTATTCGCGTCTTTGCATTGACTTTGTATGTAATCCACTCGCGCAAATAATTAAATTCGCGTTCGGTGTGAACACACCATTTGAAGAGACCCGCGCTTGTGAAAACCGCAATTCCGTCGATATTTACCTTGTCAGATGATGACGACGAACAGCCAGGAACGTCTGGAACTAGCAGTGCTAGTAGCGCTAAACGCATTTGCCTGAAGGTAAGGTTCTTTCTGACTCGACTCTATTAGCAGCTAGTGGCTACTGAGAACACACACTGACATAGTCGTCTGCTGTAAAGCAACACATCTCCTATGATTTCATCTGTTTACAAATTTTCAAAAAGTTTCTGCCGGTGAAATCAAACGCACTGGCACTGATCTGTGATAGGTCTGTTAGCGCATTATGTCCAACCCCCTATGGGCGGGTTTGAATGGGTGGGAGCTAGTGCTTGTAGTCTTTACAGAACCCCCCCCCCCCCCCCCTTTACACTTCCTCCTACAATGACGCAAAATGACGATTTTTTGCATCATTGTAGGAGGAAGTGAAAAAGGTAAATAGCGGATTTCTCTCGTCTCAGGGGAAAATGAGAGAGTGTTGCACGACCATTCAACATTATGACTGGGTGTCTAACAATAGAAAGCTTAATGCAAATGGGTGGAGTGTCCCTTTAATGGCTTGATTCACTAATCGCATTCAGTCTAATCTCTGATTATATTATTAGTCGCATTCAAAAATAGATTCTACAGCATAAGAACTAGCAATGTTATGACTATCAGATAATATGAAGGATTTTACAGAAAATGTAATTCATTACCAAAACTAACACAGATATCATGAATCAGCATATGAATCTCAACAATGGTGACCATCAAAAAATGATTCATACTGCAATGCATGCTGGGTACTACCATAATACAAACTAGGCCTGGGCGATATATCGCACGATATTGTTATGCGCATCTCGTCAGTAAAGCCGGTTCCTTGATTAGTAGTAAATCGACTTCACCTGCTTTCAGATGGAGCGGCATTTACTACAAAGAGCCGTAGTTACCTGACAAGCTGAGCCATATCGCATTAATATCGCGGACGTATCGCCAGCGATATTTAATGCGATATGGCTCAGCTTGTCAGTTAACTACGGCTCTTTGTAGCAAAAACTCCAGTGTTCAATTAACACTCCTGGGAGTGTATATGAGTCCACACTCAAGAGTGTTAAAGTTAATGAGATATTTAAGTGATTAATTGAGTGATGATTGAGCATTATTGAAGACACCTAAAGCAGAATCACTGAAGGAGAAAATCTAAAATTGTAAGCCACCGTTATGGTGATCATTGTTTGCTTTAGTTGGGCTCTTGACCCTTAGATTATTAACTTTAGATTTTGTTTAGCTGTTATATCTGAGTTATAACTGCCAGATCAACAAAGAAAAAAAGTGATCTAATTATGTTGATTGTATTATGACAATCATCATTTGATCTTTATGTTTGTGATTTATGCTGTTGGTTACAGCATAACTGTGATTCTGCATAAATATCCAGAATTTTAGATATAATATAAAGGATTTCTTAAAAGTTGTTTAAAAAAAATCTTTCTTTTAGGCACACACAAACGTCAAGATTGAGTCAATGCATCTCAACAATGGTGATGAGCAGAATATTCAATTAGGAAAAATAAATTACATAGACAATTCAGATCATAATTTATTCATACCGCAATGCATGATGGGAGCCATTAATGAGTTGTGATTGGTGGCAGCCACTGCAACATGCATTATTATTGTCACCATTGTTGAGATTCACAGGCTGATTATTGATGTCTGTGTTTCTAAATGAATTAATTTGAAAGTTTTGTGATCAGAACAATGTTTATGAAATATTTTAGATTATAAGAACAATACTGATAATCATATGCTGTAGAATCAACAAGGCTGTTGCTAATGACGTAAACCAAACTATCTCAATAAGATTCTTTTTCAGATCACAGCATGATTATGCCAAAACACAACCAACACTATCAGATCACACTTTTCTTTGTTCATTTGACTGTTATAAATCAATAACAGCAGACAAAAAATTTTTAAATTGAAAGTAGAAGGGTGGCTTATAATTTGTGATTTTCTCCTTCAGTGATTCTGCTTGATAACATCAGGTGTCTTCAATAATGCTCAATCATCACTAAATTAATCACTTAATTATCTCATTAACTTTAACACTCTTGAGTGTTAATTTAACACTCATATCTGCATCATATCTTCCATCTGAAAGCAGGTGAAGGTGATTTACTACTAATCAAAGAACCGGCTTTACTGAAGAGATGCGCATAACAATGTCATGCGATATATCGCCCAGCCCTAATACAAACCTTATCCATGGCTCCCAGCATGCATTGCAGCCTGAATCGTTTTTTGATGGTCACCACTGTTGAGATTCATATGCTGATTCTTGATGTCTGTGTAAGTCAGCATTATACTATAGAGGTTTTTAAAATCTTATTGAAACAATAATGGGCCTTGCAGCAGAATCACAGTTCTTTCATAATGAATATTACAAGTTTAATATCACCTGTTTAATCAGAGATTATTCTCTAGAAAAGATCAGAGAATCAAGACACCAAATGATGATTCATCATTTCATAAATCATCATTTCATAAATCATCATCAAAACAAAATTTTCTTTTGGCTTTTGTGTCATAACAAATGTGTTATATAACCACTCAGTTACAGCATCCAGAGAAAAAACTGGTGTTATAAATTCAAGGGTCAAGAGCCCAACTAAAGCAAACACTGACCACTATCATGGTGTCTTTAAATGAAACAATAAATCATCTTCATCTAAACCTCTGTTCATTCACAATAACAACTTCTGTAGACGCATGATAAAACTCAAACTGGTTAGTAATAAGTGAAGCTGGTAATGCTGTTTGTGGAGTTGTTCAATCCTCCTCTGAGATCTTCAGAGATTTAAACATATTTTATCTTTAGTGATTTCATCTAAGGCTGTGTCTGAAGTTAGTTGTAGTTCTTGTGTTTCTCTGTCCTTCAGTGATCCTGCATGTTAACAGCAGGTGTTAGTCATTAATGCTCAACAATCACTTCATTAATCACTTAATTAATCACTTAATTTCTTGACTGCAATATCTACTTTTAGTGAACTCAACTGAAATAATTATAGAGTACTCATAACTATTGTTTTTTATGAACTTAAATTAATTGAGGTAATAAGTTTCCTCAAATGTAATGAGTTAGCTTAACTCATTGGATTTGACTTTGTGTGTGATATTGTGAGCTAGCCGTAACTGCAAGTGCTCTGAGTTCATTTAAAGTTTGCCATTTCACTGTTTTTACTCAATAAAGTAAAGTTTCAGCTATATACAGTATTAAATGCAGTGTAAAGTTTAATTGTGCATTAAGAAATATTACTGTTTTAGTGGACTCGATTAAAATAAGTTCAGAGTACTCATAACTAGGGCTGGGCGATAAATCGCACGATATTGTTATGCGCATCCCGTCAGTAAAGCCGGTTCCTTGATTAGTAGTAAATCGCCTTCACCTGCTTTCAGATGGAGCGGCATTTACTACAAAGAGCCGTAGTTAACTGACAAGCTGAGCCATATCGCATTAATATCGCGGACGTATCGCCAGCGATAATTAATGCGATATGGCTCAGCTTGTCAGTTAACTACGGCTCTTTGTACACAGCAAAAACTCCAGTGTTAAATTAACACTCCTGGGAGTGTATATGAGTCCACACTCAAGAGTGTTGAAGTTAATGAGATAATTAAGTGATTAATTGAGTGATGATTGAGCATTATTGAAGACACCTAAAGCAGAATCACTGAAGGAGAAAATCTAAAATTGTAAGCCACCGTTATGGCGATCATTGTTTGCTTTAGTTGGGCTCTTGTCCCTTAGATTATTAACTTTAGATTTTGTTTGGCTGTTGTATCTGAGTTATAACTGCCAGATGAACAAAGAAAAAAAGTGATCTAATTATGTTGGTTATATTATGACATTCAGCATTTGATCTTTATGTTTGTGATTTATGCTGTTGTTTACAGCATAACTATGATTCTGCATAAATATTCAGAATTTTAGATATAAAGGTTTTCTTAAAAGTTGTTTTAAAAAAAAATAGTTCTATTAGGCACACACAAACATCAAGATTCAGTCAATGCATCTCAACAATGGTGACGAGCAGAATATTCAATTAGGAAAAGTAAATTACATAGACAATTCAGATCATAATTTATTCATACCGCAATGCATGATGGGAGCCAATAATGAGTTGTGATTGGTGGCAGCCACTGCAACATGCATTATTATTGTCACCATTGTTGAGATTCACAGGCTGATTATTGATGTCTGTGTTTCTAAATAAATTCATTTGAAAGTGTTTTGATCAGAGCAATGTTTATTAAATATTTTAGATTATAAGAAAAATGCTGATAATTATATGCTGTAGATATCACAAAGCTGTTGCTAACGAGTTAAACCAAACTATCTCAATAAGTTTCATTTTTCTGATCACAGCATGATTATGCCATAACACAACCAACACTATCAGATCACACTTTTCTTTGTTCATTTGACTGTTATAAATAAATAACAGCAGACAAACAAAAGTTAAAGATGAAAGTCTAAGGGTCAAGAGTCCAACTAAAGCAAACACTTATCGCCATAACGGTGGCTTACAATTTGTGATTTTCTCCTTCAGTGATTCTGCTTGTTAACATCAGGTGTCTTCAATAATGCTCAATCATCACTAAATTAATCACTTAATTATCTCATTAACTTTAACACTCTT
This sequence comes from Siphateles boraxobius, assembly GCF_051911475.1. NCBI lineage: Eukaryota > Metazoa > Chordata > Actinopteri > Cypriniformes > Leuciscidae > Siphateles > Siphateles boraxobius. Next base: position 4,044,870 of record NW_027509130.1, on the reverse strand, counting down.
GAGTGTTAATTTAACACTCATATCTGCATCATATCTTCCATCTGAAAGCAGGTGATGGCGATTTATACTAATCAAGGAACCGGCTTTACTGACGAGATGCGCATAACAATATCGTGCGATTTATCGCCCAGCCCTACTCATAACTATTGTTTTTATAAACTTAAATGAATTGAGGTAATCGGTTTCCTCAAATGAAATGAGTTAGCTTAACTTGTTGGGTTTTACAAGCCACTTCAAGTTTCACAATAACATTTTATGTGCCATTTTCTCCATTACTTTTTATAACATTAACTGTACACACAGTCTCATAAGGACGTGTGCAGTGAGTCACCCAGGTAAAGGACAAAATACAATATTAAAACAAATGGTTGTTTAACACACCTATAGTATTCATAACATCCCAATTGCATAAGTCTAAGTTAGAAAAGGGCAGGTAATGACCTTATCATCAACTTTTGTCTTTTGTCAAATCAACTTATATAATTAATGTGGTTCAGATAACATACTACTTTGAGATTCTGTTGATTAAACCAATCTCCTTTGTATTAACTAAAATTTTTATTTTCAATGAACTCAATATTTAAAGGCAACCAGGTTACTTTCTTTTTTTTAAAAGTTAAACCAACAATTATTTTTTGTTGTGGTGATCAGTATTCAAAGCAAATATTAAATAACATTATCCAAACCCCAATAACCCACCCAATTTCAATAAAATGAAATAAATCACTTCAGTTTTTTTTAAACTCACAGCAGCATCAAGATGAAGAGAAATTTGCCAGGAACTCCCATTTTCTTCATTGTCTAAGTACGGAATAAAACAATACATTAGTACAAAATTGCATTTACAAAGAGGTTTTAATGCAGTATAGAGGTGACATCAATGTATATACACAGATTATAGTTGGAGGAAGCAATGGTCAAATGTTATGTTTTTTTTGTTTTGTTTTTTACAAATGTTTGACAGATAAAATGAAAATTGCAAAATACATATAGCGTTTCTTTACTTTTTATGGCTTTAAATTTAAGTCTACATTAAATACAGCCGACCCAATTCTTACTGTTACAAAAAAAGGGGGAAATAATACCTCACAATTCTTGATGGACACCCAAAAACAAGTGTTGATCACAGCAGCGTTTTAGTTCTGGTAGAGGTAGAGTTCTGTCTGGGAGCTATAAGAACTCACTGATATCATTTGATTGGCCATTGGCTTGAAGTATATTTGCATGCTGTATTAAATGTGCCCTAAATATCTTTTAAGCCAAACTTAAAATGTATGAATTTCTTTGCATTACTTAACCAAAAATATCTAACAAATATCCTTTATTTTAAAGAGCACAAGCAACCCCGGCTTTAATTTATAGATTGTTTTAAATTATAAAACAATAGACATACTGTTTAAAGTGAAGGAAAGAAGTATATAGACACTATCTCTTTGTCAAACAATAGCGGAGCATTTTCAAAGTAATGAAGTATTCAAAGCACTCTGACACCTGTGTGAACTTAAATAAAACTGATTGTATTTACATTTTTCATATTGTTAATTATATATAATTTAGAGTTAAGTATGTGAAATTACAATTAAATTTTGATAGATCTGGCAGAGGGGATGTTTTTCAGAGAATAATTATTTGGGAAAACAAATTATTTTTATGGTGCTTTTTTCCACTCTTTAAAATTATTGGCAGTAAAAATCATTGTCCATGGAACACTCAGAAATACAGAACTTCTATTTTTTTTATTCAATGGTCAAAAGAAATTCATACAGGTTTGGAATGACATGAGAATGATTAAATGATGACAATTTACACAGATATATTTGATTTGATATCTGAGTGAGAAATATAATCCAATGTATGATCATTCTATATGATTCTGCAAACTGGGTGTCATTGAAATTGATAGTGAGAAACAATAGTCCTACGTTATTACAATATCAGTCTTTTGCAGAGGCTGACAGTAACGAAGTATATTTACTTGAGTACTGTACTCAAGTACATTTTGAGTATCTTTTGAGTATTTTTTTGGAAACTTTTTACTTAAACTTCATTACATTTGAAAGACAAATTATTGCATTGCAAGAAGCTGCCTCCTTGTCATTTCTGACTTATAAAAAAAAAAAAAAAAGAATGTCCAAAAGCTGCTATGTGACAAGGTGTACAGCAAACAAGCTAAAAAAAAACGGATTTTTTTTTTATAAGATGTCGACCCCAAAAAACGAGCGTTTAAGGATGCAAAAAGTGGATACAGGCAATAGAGACAGAGCGCAATGAGAACTACGTCCAGTGGAGGGGAAGGTAATCGGCGACAGGAATAGCTTAGCTTACAGAAATATAATATATAAAACTGACATTTGGATACTTGACTTACCAAATTGTTTACTGCACACGTAGTGTATTTTTAGTGCATACTGAGTGTCAGGATCCCACAATTTACCCATTCGTTCCAGCCTGTATCCACTTTTGTCACTATTTGTCCACCTCTGGCCTTTTAATCTTATCTGTTTTTTCAAGGTATAATAAAAAAAGATATAATTGACCATACATTTGCTGTCTGTGTGATTGCATGTAAAAATTAAGATAATCACACCAAAGAAGCCTTTTTATAGCACCAGACAGAAATGACGTTGGACATCCTCAGATAACATTCCCCAGATAGCATAATACACTCAGGCCAGTTCTGGTTAGATTCTCGCCTGCCGGAGACATACCCGTCGGCCCGCTTCTGTCTGCTGCAGTTATGTGGCATATCAGTTATGTCCTTCAGCATTTGGTGGAGGTTATCTGGAATAGGTAAACCTGTGAGTTAGTTGGTTTAAGGTCAATTCATTTCTTCATAAAATTTACTGACAAGGAAAGCTTGACATGCTGTTGACAATGTTTTAGAAGGATGACATGCAGCCCATTACTGTGTGTGTGTGTGTGTGTGTGTGTGTGTGTGTGTGTGTGTGTGTGTGTGTGTGTGTGTGTGTGTGTGCGTGTGCGTGTGCGTGTGCGTGTGCGTGTGCGTGTGCGTGTGCGTGTGCGTGTGCGTGTGCGTGTGCGTGTGCGTGTGCGTGTGCGTGTGCGTGTGCGCGTGCGCGTGTGCGCGTGTGCGCGTGCGTGCGTGCGTGCGTGCGTGCGTCAGCTGCTGGTCTTTCAAAGAGGGGAAGCTCATTTTCATTATTTAATTTATAAATAATATACACCATTATTTATTTTTTATATGTACACCCATACATGTTAGTGTATAATTATAACACACACACACACATATATGAACCGTTTTATTAATTCATTTATAAATAATATATTTTATTATAGTTTTTGTTTATTTTTTTGGTTGCTGATAAATAAATAAATAAATAAATAGAAATCAGGTTGACAATAATTATTAGCACTGTCTGTCGTGCAGTTTGCTAGCTGGCTAGTTCCCCCCTACGACGCTAGCCTAGCCTACTGAATGAATGAATGAATGAACAAACAAACATAGTGGAGCGTTTCATAGTGTTTGAACTTGACTCAAATATAAAGAAATGCGGTCAGTGCTTAACTCAAGGAGTTCAGTGAAGTTGGCAATATATTCAGATAGGCTATTCGAACTTCCCAGATCAATATTTTTGAGCTAAACGTTGATAAAACACAAATTTACAATCAAAGTAACATAGACAACGAGCTACAACCCAATTCTCCTCAAAACTAACTCTGCGAGGGAACAATTTTTTTTTGAGTGGGAACGCAAAAGTTTTGCGAGGGAATACAAAAGATTTGAAAAAAAAAAAAAAAAATCCCGTCCTATAGTCTTTTCCACCACCACGTCCCTTTAGGGGATCCATGTTATTGATGTTTGTCAAAATATAACTTTTTTTCTAATGCACATTTTTTTTTGCTTGTTTTAAGAAAAAGAATTGTATTCAGTTGTGCTATTAGTATACTTATATTAAACTACAGTGCAATGCATAAGTTTAGACACCCATGCTAAAGTTGCCTAAAAAGAGGAATAAAAAATCATCTTTTGGAAAATGCCTTTTTTGTGGAAAACTCCAACCTTTAAGGACACCAATTTTCCTTTGTGAATGAATAATGTAATGTTATAAAATAAATAAATGCTCTTCCTTAAAATACAGGGTGCATAAGTCAGGACACCCCTATGTTAAATACCAATAGAGACAGCAGATTTTTATTTTTAAAGGCCAGTTATTTCATGGATCCAGGATATGCATCCTGATAAAGTTCCCTTGGCCTTTGGAATTAAAATATCCCCACATCATCACACACCCTTCACCATACCTAGAGATAGTTCAGTTAGCCTAATGGTTTGATTTGCATTGAGAGATGATCTTATGGAAAGTACCATGCCAATCTCCAGCAAGAAATTTCCATATAGCTACTGTCAGATCATCTGGCTGAAAGGTAGAGATGTGTGTCATTAGCAGTGTTGGGAGTAAAGCGTTACAAAAGTAATGCATTACAGTAACATATTACTTTTAGCTGTAACGCAGCGATATCAAAGCAATCCGATTGTTTTTTTATAAGGAATAGTATCGAAGATATGTTCACATGCTGAAAAAAATAGAAAATGCTTGTTTATAAATGAGTGTAAAGAAGAAAATCAAGGATTATGAATCAATTTGACGGAGATCCGTGAGTCCGTGTGACAAGGAAACCAGAAAAGTTTAGTTAATAAAATATTTATTTATATATTAAAGATCATTCTTTATTTTTTTTCATATACCACAGTAGGCTACAGAATCTTTCTTTTGACTGTTTTTTTATATAACTTTTGTCACAATATAACTATTATAGCCTTTATTTTACATAGGCTACGTTTAATTAATCATTAATAGGCCTAATAGCCTAATAATAATAAATATAGCAATTTGCATACATGGAATGCAACTCAAAGTGCTTCACAGGCATAACAACAAATAATGAGAACACAATTTCACACAATATCAATATAAAATATTTGAAAACAACTAGCCTACAGGCTATAAAAGTTTCATAATGTAAAATAAAGAAATTGACAAGACTCCTCACTCTTGGCTAGTTCCTATGGATTGACATGTCATTTTATATTCAATAATACACTTCAAAATATATAGATGTATATCAGATATGGTACTGCATGTATATTGCAGATATATTTACTCATGCAACAAACATATATAGAGAAATATATAATGTAATATATTTCTTATTTTTTTTAAATTCTTTATATAATAAATGATTCATCTTGTTTAGATTCAGGATGAATGGCGATCTCAATTCCTTTTGAGTTATGCCAGTTTATTTTTAGGTCACTGGGAAGAGCAATACATATATGATCGATCTAGTAACAAATTCTGTGATAGGATAATTTTTTGGGGACGCTTTATCAATGATATTCTCTTTGTTTGGTCGGGGAATGAGGAAGAACTTTTGCAGTTTCATGAGTACATCAATACAACTAACCCAAATATAAAACTATCAATTGAATATTCAAAAATATCTATACATTTTTTGGATTTGACTATCTCCATAGACGATGATAATTTCTTGTACACAACAATATATAGGAAAAGCACAGATAGAAATACTTTATTGAGGGCTGACAGCTTCCACCCAAGGAGCCTGAAAGATAACATTCCATTTGGACAATTTCAGCGTCTTAGACGCATCTGTAACAAAGATTCTGATTTCGAAATGCAGGCTCAAGATATGTCATTAAGATTCAGGGCTAGGGGCTACTCACCAATGACAATAGAGAAAGCAATAGTAAAAGCACGCTCCATAACACGCTCTGATCTACTACTAAAAAAGAAAAAGAGGAGGAAAGATATGGTTAAAAACAACTCTAGACCTGTCTTTGTTACTCAATATAGTAGTAGTGCTTTTGAAATGAAACAAATAATTATGTCCAATTGGGGGTTAATTCGAAGTGATCCGATTCTGAAAAATGTCTTTCCAGAGCCGCCTATGACTGTGTTTAGGAAGGCACCATCCATAAGGGACAAACTTGTAAGAAGCTACCTTCCAGGTCCTAAACAAAAAACATGGTTAGAAAAAGGATTGTGGGGGACATATAGGTGTGGTTCTTGCAGCCATTGTGAGGGTGTCATTCAGAGTAAGATTTGTTGTGATTTGAGAACGCAGAGAGAATTCAAGACGAATGGTTTTATTAACTGTAACTCTGAATATGTCGTCTACCGCCTACAATGCCCATGTGGGTGTTTCTATGTGGGTAGAACTAAAAGAAAACTAAAAGAGCGGTTTTATGAACACAAATACGCAATCCGAGTCAACAACGAAGATTACCCTATGGCCAAACACTATAAAGAAGTACACCATAGTGATCCATCATCTTTGAGAATTCAGGGCATTGAAATTATTAAAAAATCAATACGTGGAGGTGACATTTTAAAACGGTTATTGCAACGTGAAACTTTTTGGATATGGAGTTTTAAAGCAATGGATTATCCAGGATTAAATGAGGAGATAGACTATAGACCTTTTCTGTGACTCTGTAATATTGTTTTTCTTGTGACTACCTATTTCTCATATGTATTTTATATGTTTATGTGTATGCATGTGTTCATGCGTGCTACCTGTTGCTTGTGTTCTATTTACAATGCAACCAACAGCTTTAGTGCTGTGAATCAGGTGAGAGGTGTGTCTTATCAATATATGCATGAGTGTATATGCATGCTATTTTTGTTGTTTGTATATTTTTCGTTTTTTTATTGTGATCAATAGATTCGTTGCTGAGAACCATGTGAGAGATGTGCCCTAGCAATATATGCATGAATATATATGCATGCTATTTGGTGCCTGTGTGTTTTTTGTTTTTTGTTTTTGTTTTTTACTGTGATTTATAGTTTTAGTACTGGGAACCGTGTGAGAGGCGTGTCTTAGTAATTACCTGTGTAGACCTTCAACACCCGTATGATTACTTGCACCTGTGTTTGTTTCTACTAGTGTGTCTTTGTTATTATAAGATCAGTTTTCTATCTGCTTCACTATGCCCTGAAGAAGGCTCCATGCCGCTACGCGTGGGTGTTTTAAAATTGTCCGTTTAGGACATGTCATTTTTCCAATAAAGACATTTTAACTAAGGAGTGCCTCGGTCATCAGAGATTTCTTTTCTCTACACTGTCTCTAAAAATGATTCATCTTTTTAGGCTATTTAACAACAGCTCTACAACACCTGCATGTAAATAATTTATCCAGACTATCACTGTGCTGAGGAGTAAACAGCAATTACTTTTAAAATATAGTAATTATAATCTTAATGACCTTCGACCAATCGTCAACCGAACCACAGGCTCTACTCTTCAGCAGTGACCCCAAAAACTCACACATTCCAGAAAACATTTTTAAATAAAAAAATAATAGAGCATTAAACACTAACAGATCTCCCCCATATTAATATTGAGCAAAACACATCAAATAACACTTAATTTTAACATTTGCTCTCCTTTAACAGTAAGAAGCAAAGCATGCTGGGAACTAGAAATCTGTTGTAACCACTGATCTATATAGAATGACATCTATATAGTCATTCTAGATCAGTGGTTGTAACTTATTCCGTGTGTGTGTGTGTGTGTGTGTGTGTGTGTGTGTGTGTGTGTGTGTGTGTGTGTGTGTGTGTGTGTGTGTGTGTGTGTGTGTGTGTGTGTGTGTGTGTGTGTGTGTGTGTGTGTGTGTGTGTGTGTGTGTGTGTGTGTGTGTGTGTGTGTGTGTGTGTGTGTGTGTGTGTGTGTGTGTGACACTGAGTAAAGGAAATTCACATGTTTCTTGTAAGTGTCTGTGTCTAAGACAATGATATGCGGTGGCTGTAAAATAATGCTTCTACAGTGCACTGTTAGCAATTGATGTAATTTTTACAATAAATTTTACAACAACATATTGTATTCATGTTTTTATTGTAAATGCAAATGCATGATGGGAAATGTATGGACAGTCCTTTAATTTTATTTTACAGCCACCGCATAGCATTGTGGGATCGCTCCTGTTTGACTTTTGAAATTGCGCGGCGGCTGCCAACAGTACCAGAATCAAACATTTTAGGAAGAATCAGGTATGAAACATTAACATGAAATCTATTTTATAAGTCTATGGATATCCAGTCACAGCCTTAAAATCAGATAAAGATAAAAAGAAGACATTAAATCTCTGAAGATCTCAGCAGAGGAGGATTAAACAACTCCACAAACAGCATTACCAGCTTCACTTATTACTAACCAGACTGACTTTATTTCAGTCATAAGTCTATGAACGGAGGTTCGATGTTTTAAAATATTTGGTCACCATTATGGTGATCAGTGTTTACTTTAGTTGGGCAGTTTGACTCTTAGCATTTTAAGTTAAATTTTGGTCTTTGTAACAGTGTTTACCAAAGCACATAATTTGTTACATAGGAAAACAAAACCAAAGTTGTTCAGGTGTTATAGTTTTCATTATCAAAAAGTAGAATGATTCACTAATCTTATCCTGGACCCTGACCAAAAGTTGTAATTAGTTATTAAAAAATAACGTTGACCTTACTTGACACAGGGCAGACATTCTAAATTTTTGTATACATTTTTTGAAAATCATTGTAATTTTTTTTAGAAACAAACAGACATCAAGAATCAGCTTATGAATCTCAACAATGGTGACATGCTTCATGCTACAATGCATGCTGGGAGTTTTAAACTATGTAGCCTCCCAGAATGCATTGCGGCATAAAGCATGTCACCATTGTTGAGATTCATATGTAGATTCTTGATGTCTGTGTGTGTGCCCAAAGATTACATTCCCAATTGTAGAAAAAAATATCAGCTTGATATCTGATCTGTATAAAAAAATGTATGTTGTTGAAAAAAAAATCTATTAATAACAAATAACCCCTTTCGGTTTTTTTTTTAACTTTATTATGTTGTAAATTATACGCCTATCACCAGACCACTTTTGTTTCTGACTTTCTTTGCAACAAATGATGTATTTTTGTAATCACTGTTACAAAGACCATAAATTCACATAAGAAGTCTAGAGTCAAATTGTCCAACTAAAGGCAACACTGTTCACCATAATGGTGCCAAAAATTGTACAATGGTAAATTTTTACCATTGTTGTGTTTTTAATTTGCTAATATGGAAAATTACAGCATTTTATTGTAATATTCACAAATAACAGGATAACAGTATATTGAATTACAATATTAAATTGTAATTCTGTCCTGTGAAATTACAGGGAATTCCTGGCAACTTAGTAAATATACAGTAAATTGTAATAAATTACAGCATTTTACTGTAATAATGCTACTGTAATCACAGTAGCACTGCTGTATAAATACAGTACTTTATTGTAACAGTAAACAGTAAAAATCCTGTATATTACTTGCTGTAAATTTACAGCAATTAGTTGCCAGGAATTTCCTGTAAAATTACAATAAATTGTAAACAGTGTGTAGTTACAATAAAATTACAGGACTGTCCATACATTTCCCATCATGCATTTGCATTTACAATAAAAACATGAATACAATATGTTGTTGTAAAATTTATTGTAAAAATTACATCAATTGCTAACAGTGCAGGTGAAACTCGAAAAATTTGAACATTGTGCAAAAGTTGTAATTTTGAATATTAGGGCTTACAGCTGTAAGACTGTGAAGAACTGGTTAAGGAACGACCACTTCTTGAGAAGACAAAGAACCTGCTGGATATTAGCTTTTGAACTCATTCTTGGGAAGGCAGCATCACCATCCGAGACTAAAAGTCTCACCTCTGAATCATCCTAATCTACATTTCTTCCCCTTATCCCCCACTCCTTCCCCTTCATGCGAGATCACCAACGTGCACCCATGAATCTATATGGTTAAATGAATTATTATCATACAGTATTATACATATTTAGTATCATTCGAAACGTCTCAGAGTGAGTGGTACAAATGGCTCATTTACAAATAAGTAAAACAAAAGCTAATAAGGTTTTTAAGAGTTTAGAGATAACTGGCCTCAAAGGAAGTTGATCTCTAGCCTATTTCTTAATGTCGGGTTTGCATCTCTTTCTTTATTCTAGAGCATTAGATGTTATTGTATTGATTGTCTTTGAACTGATTATGAAATTGGCATGATACATTTACCTGACATAATAAAATGTTACATTTGACTTTGACATTATTTTCATTAGAGTTAAAAGGAATAGTCAAACATTCGCTCACATTTAATGATGCACAGATATCATTAAACCTTTTCATTTATGGAGTCAGATGAAATAACAAGTTAATACATGAGAAAATGTATTGCATTTAATCAAAAATCCCTTTGCCATGAGAAAAGACAGAACACGCGTGAGACCTTCTCCGCTAATCGAATGCCGCCATTGGATCGATTCAGACGGCCTTACACAGCTTATGAAAACCCTAAATTCAAAATCTCAGAAAATTGCATGAAATCAATAAAAAAAAAGGATTTGAAATACAGAAATGTCAGCCCTCTGAAAAGGATAATCATGCATATATAATACTTTATTTTCTTTACATTTTATTATCAGATCAGTAAAACAATTTAAGTGCAACATTTATTATTTTTTTTTTAAAAAGTATTTTCAGCAATCTGATAAACTATGGTGTGTCAAAAGTTGACCCCCACCCCCTCCCCTTAAACTCTTATAAATCAAACTTATGCTTTGAGGGTCTTTCTGTCGAATCTGACATCAGTTCAGCAGAAAGTAGAATATCAGCCGAGAAACAAGAAGCTCTGAGAGACTCTCTCTACAGATTCCCCTCACAACATGTGACATTAACTTGAGGTCCATGCATCTGTCCTGACAACCCGCATGCAAATTCAGATGCACATCCTTTCATAATCATTGATGCGTGTGGAAAAAGATCTATTAAAAAATAGATAAGAAAAACAGAAGTTAAATCATTAATGAAAGACATCCCGAGGTGTCTGGAATCATTGTACACAGCAAAAACTCCAGTGTTAAATGAACTCTCCTGGGAGTTTATATGGCTCCAGACTCAAGAGTTAAAGTTAATGAGATAATTAAGTGAATTATTGAGTGATGATTGAGCATTATTGAAGACACCTGATGTTAACAAGCAGAATCACTGAAGGAGAAAATCTCTTTTTTTAAGCCACCATTATGGAGATCGGTGTTTGCTTTAGTTGGGCTCTTGACCCTTAAACTGTAAACATTATATTTAGTTTGGCTATTGTAACTAGTGATGGGTGATACTGCAAATTTCTGTATCGATCCGATTCCAAGTAAATACAGGGCCAGTATCGCCGATATCGATACCGATACCGATACTTTTTCATTTTAAAAGCATGCATTTGAACTTGTATGCACTTACAGTAGTGTGTCATGATTTATGAGGTGAATGCATCATTAATATGCTAAATCTGAACACGTTTAATGACTACTAGGCCTAAATATTTTGTGATCTGTGCTCTCAACTCCCCTTTAATTAGTCAGTGACTTTTACAAAACTACCCAAATTATAGTACTAGCCTACTGTTCAAAGGTTTGGGGTCTGTAAGATTTTTATTTCTCTTAGTAAAAACTGTAATATCACAATTTAACAATTTAACATAGGCTATCTGTTTTCTATACAATAGTAAACTGTAATTTATTCATGTGATCAAAGCTAAATTTTCGGCATCATTACTCCAGTCATGATGATAATTCATTTTAATATGCTGATTTGCTGCTCAGGAAACATTTCTTATTATTATCAATGTTGAAAACAGTTTCATATTTTGTTGGAAACCATGATACATTTTATGCAGAATTATTTGATGAACAAAGTTGAAAGAACAGCATTTATATGAAGTAGATTTTTTTTTACAGTGTAAAACCCTTGACTGTCACTTTTGATCAATTTAATGTATCGATCCTTGTTGAATAAAATATTAATTTCATTAAAAAGATCTTACTGACGTCAACATTTTAAACCATTATGTACAGTTTTGGTTTGTTTATTGCGAAATAACTCCCGATTGTTTCTCTGTCATCTAAGCAAGGCTTCGTTTCCCAAACGCACTGGGCCTGTGAGCTCAGCGAAGCACCAGCATCGAACGCTCTCTGTGATTGATTGGTTTCGTCTTGTATACAGATGACTAGGAGAAAAGGTTCTATCCTACACAATTACCCGCTAACATTCGCTTATTTTTCCACTTAGAAGCTTATTTTACGCACTGAATTGCATGCTAAATTAATAAAAAATTACTGGTAAAAAAACCACACATTTGGATCGATATTTTTGTGTGAGGATCGATCCTTTTCGATACCACGTCAGTATCGAAGTATCGATACTTCAGGATCGATCCGCCCATCACTAGTTGTAACAGAGATATAACTGCCAGAATATCAAAGGAAAGGGTGATGATATTGGTTATGTTTTGACATAATCATCATTTAACCTACGTCGCTGAACGCATTTAGAGAGTTTTTATCTTGTTGATTACAGCAGATCTGTGATTCTATAGCAAATGATTTTCAGCATTTTCAATATAATCCTAAATATTTATTAAAAGTTGTTCTGATCAAAAGATAGCATATGTTAGATTTAATAGTAGAGTGAAAATGGTGACATTTTAGTTTTTTTCCGCTTTTCCCGTCTTCCGGGTTTAAAATCTTCATCGGACGTGGCAGTGCACTGTGTTGATGACTCATAGGTGTCTCATAATTATTAATGAGACTGAGTTTTCATATCCTATGAGAAGACACTGTATCTTAATCATTCATGACACCACGTGGATCTTTCCAATGACAGACATGTCAAACTGTGATATCGCGTAGTAGATGAGAGAGACAATCATGGGGTCATGGTTGCAATCTGCCATAAAACGGAAAGAAGAAGAAGATGACAATCATGGACAAGTGTTTGTTTTCGTGGTGCAAAAGTCCAAGTGGGTTGAATGTTTCCCCGCGATGCTGCCAGGGCTAGACTCTGGCTCTGGGCGGTTGGTTTAACCACGGACACATCAACCACGGACCAACCTGGTCTCACAGAATTCCGTGAAATGAACACGGACCCTTAACTCAAAATCTGTGGCAGTTTCACGGAATCGCCGAAAATTCCGTGATGAGCCCACGGAAATGATGCCTATGTAAGTCAATGACAGGCAGCATCCGTGGTCCACACACGGATTCCCTGTTCGGACCTGCGCTCCCCCAATTGACGTCGTTTTATAATTTGGAAACGTATCGCTTCATTCTGGGTTTACTTTAAAAAGTACTTCACTTTAAATATTCATTTTTAAAGTGATTTTAACTTGATATTGCATTGTTCTGTCGTCGTTTGATCGCTATGATAACTTCTGGTCAGTGGTCTGTTCCGTGACGGTACCACGTAATATTCAGGGGGCTTTTCCACTGGGCTCGTTTGCTGCGGTCCGAGCCCGGGCGCGATTGTTCCCGGCGTCCCCCGCAGCGTTGGTCTGGTTTCACACTCAACTTAATTCTATCGAACTCTGGTGCGTTTGCGTGCATCTTACGTCATTGCAAACGTGCACGGCGCATGATATAAAACACGACGCGGATCAATATATTGTGTTTTTTATTAATTTGGTGCTATTATTCATAGCTGAGTAAACAACGCAGGTTAACTGTGTGTGTGTTTCGCATAAGCTGTCTTTCCGCTGCTTGCAAATGGACTCTTTTGAGGAGACAGTGGATTTCCATTAATTTGTTGCCCTGATTGCACGCACTATGCGCGAATACACTGCAGACTCACTCTTACTCGTATCCAGGGTAAATCTTCATCCCTTACGTGTGTTTTATTTAACTAAATACATCATAATCGGCTAAAACGCATGCGCAGGATACTTTACTTCCTGAACAAGTGCGCACCCGAGTCCGTGTTGCTTTCACATACACGCGAATCGCAGCACGGTTCGGGAGCAACCGAACTCAGACCACCTCCTCCAGGTAGTCTCGGGTTCGGTACCCCAGTGCGCACCCGGGTCCCATGACAGCGTTCACATTAGCGATTTTTCATGCGAACCGTGCCCCGTTCCGAACTAAACTGCCAGTGTAAAAGCCCCCTAAGTCTCACTGCAGTTCGTGATATGGTCACATAATTTAATATAGTGTAATGAAGTGACATTGGATAAATGCATTGTTATGACTGTCGTGTGTGGGGGGGAGGGATTTGTGGGTAGAGTGGGTTGAGTTACGTGAGTGTTCGCACCTGACCGCTGATGAGCATGAAGGAGCGGGAGCTTTGGGACAGTGATTATGGTGAGTTTCAAAGAGAGGGTGAGCAATAAAAAGAGGAGCACAGTGACGGGTGCTGAGACTGAGAGGCGGTGTGTTGTTGCTAACGCCGAGCTGCACTCAAGGTTGGGGGGCGGGTGCCGTTCGTATGCTATTTAGGGCTGCCGGCGACGAAGATAGTTTAGCGGGCTAACCATAGATCAGGTCGGGTATAGGAGTGCGTGTGCGGCGCGGCTTCCCAGCAAGGGGTGCTCCGTTCCCGCTATAGTTCGGAGGGTCTAGGCTTTGGCTGCTAAGAAGGGACCATCTGCAAAGTGCAAACCCGAAAGAAAGCTCGTTTTGAGGAGATTAAGAAACAATGTTATATGTGTAGAAACAATATTCAGCTCACGAGATATTGAACGCGGAACTCCGCAAATATGCGAAGCGAATATAAAAAGCAACTGTACCCAAGTTGCAGACTTGATCATGTAGGACCTTCAGGACCACATAGCCTACGTGGACAGCACCATGAACATAGTCAAGTTTTTTTTAAAAACAACCAGGGTAAAAATAGTTTTAGGTTTGCTGCGTATTCACCTAGACTGCTTTAGTGTACTTTTGTGTAGGCTATTGTACATACAGTACGCAAAAATGTTTTATGTAAAAGTTACAGTAATTCACCAAAGGGATTTTTTCATGTTCCAAAGGTTGTAGTATGTTCCTACTGACCAGACTGACTTACTACAGGTGGAATTTTGACAGTACCTCCCTTACTGTACGTTCAGTATACAAATATTAATTTAAAAAAATTACAGTAATTCCTCTTTTCTCCTTGTCCAAAGGCTGTAGTGCTTTCCTAGTGATCAGACTGACTTACTACAGTTGCAATTTTGACAATACCTCCCTTACTGTACGTACTGAAGGGTTGGGGTCAGAATCCCCTGTCTCTTCAATTTAATTATATCCTTTTGAATGATAACTTTATTCTTATTAAAAATTCAACAATCAAGTATGTATCCTAATCATTTCTGTATTCATTTTCTTTTAGGTGCATTCCAGTGTGTGCCCTTGGGTTGTGTTCACATGCAAGGGGCCTTTTGATGATAATTGTCTTGGGATTCAGAGAGCGGCGAGAGAGACTCTGTACTCATGTATTACATATATATTATATATATTGTAAGTAAATCAAAACCAAATAATTTACAAGCTTTTAACTTCATGAGGTGCAATGGCAGGAGATGTCCTTGGTGAATCTGCGTCTGGCTGGACATTCATTTACAATCCTTTCTAAAGTCCATCAACTTTTTGACATGTTCAGAAATCCCTTCAACTCCCTCTGCATACATTCAGTCTTTTACAGCCAGTTGGTCAAACACAAAATCTTGAACTGACATTATTTCTGGAAGACCCCTTAGGACTTTTGCATATAAAACTCTTCGTCCCTTTGTCCTCTTTTTCTGGACCTTTCCATCATCGCTGTATCTTCTGTATCTCGTCCGCAACACATAGACGGTAATGATTTGTCGAAGAGGAAGAGTCCACTCTAATAGTGGAGAGCAGTATCCATGCCGTCGAAAGTGTGTTATTTTCACCCAGCTGTCAGGTCTTCTGTGTTCGGGCTTCCTACGGACGCTGTAGTTCGTCAACAATGGCTACAATTTATGTTTGATTATGTTCCTGAAAATTACAATCGTAATTTAGCTCTCTGTGCTGCGCATTTTACGGAAAACAGCTTCCAGAATCTCCACAAATTCAATGTCGGATTCAACAAGAAACTGTTACTAAAGCATGAAGCAGTTCCAACTTTAAAACCAGAGGCAGCAGTTGTTGGGCCACAGCCAGTAAGTAAGGCTTAATCATTTTAAATGTATTTGCATGTGTAATTTTAGACGTAATGCTTTAGTTTTTATCAAGGACGTAAACAAATGCCAGTGCTGGCTTTAGTAGCCACTTAGTTATGCTATTTCGTGTGTCTATGACAAACGCGTACAAACATTTTGGACCTGAATTTGTAATTATGTACTAATTTTGTAAATGTATTTTCCATGTATACTTTATGACGTAATTTTTCGATTTGATCAAGAACGTAAACCAATGCCAACGCTGTTTGTAGCTAGTTAGTTCTTTGCTATTTTGTGTGTATAAGACAAACGTGTATAAAGTTCAAAAATTATATGTAATTGCAACAGCAAACTTCAGCTGCTGTTATCAGATGTTTTCACGTTCTGTTGGCATTTTAACACAGTTGCCACATGTACACCTAAAGAAAACGATACACCGAGTAAACTAAGGTTTGTGAATAGATAAACGGTTGTTCATTATATCGACAAAACAATAACTTTAAAAAACGGAATTACTCAGTCATTTATTCAGTTATATTAAACATTTAATCAGGAGAAAACCGTAACTCAAAAGCATTTTCAAGTAACAGCATATCAAAATTCTTATATAATAATAGTAGAATAGAATAATAATAATGATTCAAAAATGTACAATTCAGAAACGTTTTGTAAGAGCCGTGTTTGGGGAGGTTCTGTTTGACTCTCTTCATTGCCGCTTTCTGGTTCTGATTCTGGCTCAAGCTGATACGCAGTATTGACACCATTATTTACATTTGACCGGAGCCGGAGCACATGCAGCTTTCGCCTGTAAAGGTAATGGGCGTGAAGTTTCCGCCACGCAGTTTAGCCAATTGCAACACAGCGGCCCAACTTACCAATCTGAGCCCATTGCCTGTTTCTGAGGGAGTGGTTTCATAGAATCAGGAAGTCAACCGGTCGTTCAAATGACAGAGGAGAAAGCGGCTTACAACAAAGGTGAAATTTATGAAAAAAAAAACACGAAGACATGTTATATTGCACCCCATAAACACAGTCATGCAAAGAAAAAAAGCAGTAAACCACCCTTTTAATAAACCAGCTTCATAATAAAAATATTTATAAAACAAGTTACAGTGTTTTCCTTAAACTATTTTCACAATATATGGTTACAATGATTATTAATACAAGTGTTTTACAGTAAACACTTTCTTAATAAATTGTTTAACAACTACTTATGGTACCTTTCAATATAAAAGCACTTTTTATTAGTTACAATTGTGGCTTACTATGACCCATAAATACTTCATATACCAAAAGCCATGATTAGAATAGAATAATTGCATATTTCATAACAATATCCACATATCTGCATCTATATATCTGTCTTAGTTGACTTGTATAAGTTTGAGGGTCAATTTATACATAATTTCACCTTATTTTCATTAAGTGAACATCTCAAGCACTCAAAAAAATAAATTGTTGAATGAACGTGATTTAATCGTAGCACCCATTATGCATCAAATCAAATCAAGTAAACTTGAACTACTTTGAATATTTTATATGAACACAATATACATTTGTAGATTCAACATGATTGTAATATGTCAATGTAACTAATTGAATCAAAATGTTTGTATTGTGTTAGTCTAATCAAATTTATTCTTATCCACTGAATGTCAGTAAAGCACTTCAATTCAACAAGATTCTGCCTTGTTACATAAACTAGTTAATGTCTTGTTTTGGTAGTTGATTGGGCATTATTGAAGACACCTGATGTTAACAAGCAGAATCACTGAAGGAGAAAACCATAATTTTTAATTCACCGTTATGGAGATCAGTGTTTGCTTTAGTTGGGCTCTTGACCCTTACATCATTAACTTTAGAAATTGTTTGGCTGCTGTTGTTGCGCCCCTGTAAAAAGGGAAATAGAAAGTACGACACGGACACAATGTGGTTTCAGTCAAGTCCAATGTTGTAATGCATTTACCATGAACAGCAGAATAACATGTTTACTCAGTATCACAATTAAACATGTCATTTTCCCTTTACACGACATAATAATGTCCCTCTAAAAACTACACAATTAGGAAAAATATCAGCTGGTCACTTATAACTCCACATTACACAATATCTGAGTTAACCTTTAAAGTGAGTTACCAAAAATATATCAAAATATATTTACTGCATCTTAAAACAGCATTGGCAAATAACCTTGAAAATGTACATTAATAAAACAGACTATTTAAACAAAAGTGATTTAACTTAACCCTGCAAATTGTTTAGAAAAATATAAACAGCACAATATAGAATAATCTGTAACGCTAAATACTGCTGTTTTATAGTTATTCATTCAGAATACACTTAACATTTTAACCTCAGTAGTAGCGTTGCACTTAAACAGAAAGTACATTGCCTCTTCACATTAAACACTTTTTTTTATAAACTTTAACAATAGCGCTTTTACTTTTTCCCTACGATATAAAACAAATACACAGAGAAAACGGCGGCGCCGGCGGTATTACATTACCACCACGCTTTAACCTCGGTCCACATGACATAGCTAGCATACAGGCTACACTGGAGCAACACTTCACGGTTAGCCTACTAAATCTGCATTTATATCAATTACTATAATCACTAACATTTACTCCCTGCATGTTCCTTATGGTATTAAACACATATATAAATCGTTCAAACATACTACCGCCCACTTTCTTCCCTGTAAAAAGGGAAATAGAAAGTACGACACGGACACAATGTGGCTTCAGTCAAGTCCAATGTTGTAATGGACGAACGTAAGCCGCACGTTCCGTACACAGGCTGAACGAGGCATTAGCAATCGTTAGCAGATCCTCCGATCACAAACCGGTACTTAAACTTACGGCAAAAGAAAGTGAAACTTATATAAACAAGCAAACACTGCATATTGTAATTTAAGGTGCATTTCCCCAAAATGTTATAGAAGTTAAATAAGACAGCATTTTAAACACATATCGTCTTTTTATCCTATTAATCTCTTTAGCCTCCTTTACCCAAAAAGCAATGGATTACTGATCTACCGACCATAAATGTATTTTCTTTCTCCTGTTTTATAAAGAAATTAATTACATATTTCTTAACCAAACAGTGCAGCAATGCAATGACTTTTGAAGCATTTTAACTTTTTGAAATTAAGATATAAAATAAAGATTATTAACTTGCCCCTTTTTATGAACCATATTAAGTATCTTTTAACTTGTTTCAGTATTTAAGTATCTTTTAACTTGTATCAACCCATTCAATGTATCAGTATTACATCATTTTTATCATCCTTACACTGTTACTGAGTTATAACAGCTAGACGAACAAATGGTCATGGTCATCTGATGGTGTAAGGCAGTGTTTCCCAACCCTGTTCCTGGCGGCACACCAACACTGCGCTTATTCTTTGTCTCCCTAATCAAACACACCTGATTCAACTCATTAGCTCATAATCACATGGGTTAATGAGCTGATGAGTTGAATCAGGTGTGTTTGATTAGGGAGACAAAGAATACGCGCAGTGTTGGTGTGCCGCCAGGAACAGGGTTGGGAAACACTGGTGTAAGGTGTGTTTTAACATAATTATTATTTCACAATCATTTGACCTGAATCACTGAACTAATATAGAGCCCAATTTAGGTTTACTTTTTTAGTTATAGCAGCACTGTCCTTATTCATATTTTCATCCTTTACAATGTAATCTAAAGATTTTTTTTTTTAAATGTGTCCTATATACAAAAAAAACTATTATTTTGATTCCATTTAGTTTTTAGACACACAGACATCAATAATCAGCCTGTGAATCTCAACAATGGTGACAATAATAAAGCATGTTGCAGTGCATTCTGGGTGCCACCAATCAAAACTCATTCATGGCTCCCATCATGCATTGCGGTATGAATAAATAATGAGCTTATGTTCAGAGGTGATCTGTTTGTCACCATTGCTGAGACTCATACGCTAATTATTGATGTCTGTGTGTGCCTATATAAAGATTTTTCAAAGTTTTCTTTTTATTGAATTGATCATTTAGATTTCATTGAAGAGGTTATAAATATCATGCTGAACAAGGCCAGTGCTACTATAATTAATAAAGTAAACCTAAATTGGTCTCTATGTTAGTTCAGTGATTCAGGTCAAATGATTGTGAAATAATGATTATGTTTAAACACAATCAACACTATCAGATGACCATGACCATTTGTTCTTGACCAAATTATAAAGTTTATGTTTTAAGGGTCAAGAGCCCAACTAAAGCAAACACTGATCTCCATAACGGTGACTTAAAAATTATGGTTTTCTCCTTCAGTGATTCTGCTTGTTAACATCAGGTGTCTTTAATAATGCTCAATCAACTACCAAAACAAGACATTAACTAGTTTATGTAACAAGGCAGAATCTTGTTGAATTGAAGTGCTTTACTGACATTCAGTGGATAAGAATAAATTTGATTAGACTAACACAATACAAACATTTCGATTCAATTAGTTGTAAAGAAGTTACATTGACATATTACAGTCATGTTGAATCTACAAATGTATATTGTGTTCATATAAAATATTCAAAGTAGCTCAAGTTTACTTGATTTGATTAGATGCATAATGGCTGCTACGATTAAATCACGTTCATTCAACAATTTATTTGATTAAATCACGTTCATTCAACAAATTATTTTTTTGAGTGTGTGTATTTCTTTAGGGAGTGCACAGCAAAATCACCAGTGTTAAATTAACACTGCTAAGTGTTTATATGAGTCCACACTCAGAGAGTGTTAAATGAACACTGAAGCAGTGCTAAAGTTAATGAGATCATTAAGTGATTAATTGAGTGATAATTGAGCATTATCGAAGACACCTGATGTTAACAAGCAGAATCACTGAAGGAAAAAATCGTAATTGGTATGTTACCATTATGGAGATCAGTGTTTGCTTTAGTTGGGCTCTTGACCCTTAAGTCATTAACTTTAGTTCTTTGTTTGGCTACTGTACCTGAGTTATAACAGCCAGGTGAACAAAGAGAAAAGATGATTTGATGGTGTTGTTAATTTAACACTGGTGATTTTGCTGTGTGGAGTAAAGGGGCATATTATCATTCCTGCTTACCTGGAGTGAAATGTTTTATCAGCCTGTTAAGGTGGACTGCTCTTCTGATAATGAGCTCAGGCCTTCTTCAGCCTCGAAGAGAACTGTTGTTTGTCAGTGTTCTGTGTGTGTGTGTGCGTTTGATATTCTTTGCAGGTTCTGAACTTTGTGATATACAACATTCTCGGACCCTGGAAGAAGGTCACCACGGACTTAAATCTCGGAAATGGACGACAAATATTCTTATTAACGGCGATATACCCACTTATCTATCAAAAATGTATTATTGTTTAGACTTTATGTTGTCTTAGCCAATCAGAAGTTAACGATTATGTAATGCATGTCCTTGGTAAAGGTATAATTGTGTGAGATTTTTGTGTAAGGTAGAGTTGGCTTGCGACCTCCTCGTGACTTTGACACTGGCTCTACCAATTTAACTGCAAACTATTCTTGAGTAAAATTTTACTTATTTTATTGAATTTCACAACTCCTGGTCTTCTTTCATCATATTATCTGGTCCTGGGTATGGTTATCTGAAGTCGGCTGATCGCATATTTTAGTAACCATCATATATTAGGTATCATTCGAAAGCTTACGAACTCAAAATTCCTCCTGCGAAAACCGTTTTGAAATTGGACGATTGAGAGGCGAGTAAGGTATTTTAAGCGAGCAGCTTCAGACGCTGTTGTTCTCTTGTGCTCCGCATCACACCACACGATAACGTTGGATAAAAATAAATAAATAAAAACTTGCGTGGCGTTGTAGTTTACACAGGACTGGCGGGAGCTTTATTCTGTCATGTGGTTTATTTTGATAGGCGAAACTGTCTTTGTAGTGTTAAGAGAAGGAGAGCTAAATGGGCGATTTTGTTTTTTTGCCCCTCAGCTCCGCCGTGCATTTGGGGTCCCAGGGGACCCCACTGGACTTTTCTTTCATTTTTAAAGGTGTTACCTTCATCTCAGGGGCATGAAACTCTGTGACTTTTCCTAAATAATCTATCTATCTAAACATGCACAGAAAACTGGGCTTGATTTGGTTGTTCTAAAGGTGTGTAAAAAACATTTTACCGTTTAAAGGTGTTTGGGGTCAAAATAACCCCACATTGAAAATGAATGGGAAAATGAAAAAAATGACTTTTTTTCATTTTGTTTGTCAAAAAAATGAAAGTAAATCCATTATAAATGTGAAAATTTCTACATATAAACCAAGGACTGATCCTAGAGAATAAATAAAAAGTGGAACGAACTTTCCATCTCATATACACACACACACACAAACAGACAAATGTATGTGACTGCAACAGAGAGCATTTTTCTAACTTTGACAAAAACAGATTTTTTTAATGTATTTCAGAATGTTTAAATATATATTCACAAAATATAGACATCATAAAGTTGTGAGGAGAAGTTGAAGCATCAAGAAAAATGAAGTGAAAAAGAAGAGAGATTTCGGATATATGTGGTCATTGCATTTTCTTTCTTTAATTATAAAGAAATTTAATTATAATTTTTATATAAGTTTTTCCACAAACCTGCAGATGTCAATATTCTATCCCTAACACATAGAGCAATGTCCAAAAACAATTTAGATTTAATTAAGATCGTCATTTAAGTGATTTTTTCTTTAAAAAATAATTTTTCATGAGCCAATTTATGGCCTAGTTAAGTAATTGTGCAGTAAATAGGTTAAAAAAACTTGCAAATTTCCACAAAAACACAGCATAAATGTATAGGTAAATACATTTAATTCAAACTTAAAATTCTGGTTTTCTCCTTCAGTGATTCTGCTTGTTAACATCAGGGGCCTCATGTATCAATCTTGCGTACGCACAAAAACTCTGCGTACGCCAGCTTTCACGCTCACGGTCGGATGTACTAACAGTTAAATCAACGTGAGAATGTGCGTTCCTCCACGCCAATTTCATGTCTGGCGTACGTACATTTCTCATAGTTTTTGTCCGTTGGCGACTCTTACAGGCAATGAAGTAAAGTTGCAAACATTACACAACGAATTGTTCTACAAGTCTATCGCACTACCACCTGTGGGAAGCATTGCTATTAATTTGCAATTTATAAAATAATTTACATATATTGTCACACGAGCCTTATGGGAATATTCTATGCAATTAAGTAAGAAGTATAAAAGCATATGCAAATTGATACAACCCTTAGTCTATGCTGCCCTACAAAGCCAAAAGGCAGTAACTGCATTTTTGGTCAAAAATGAGTTAATGTCATTTTTGGGATATTAAAGACCTCCTTTATCATGTGGATAAATATCTATACTCAATTTGACTTTTTTCAAAAAAATAGAGGGTTGTGTTCACAGTAACTCCCAAAACCATACAAGCAACCATGGCAGAAAGCGGTAACTGCAGTTACCATTCTTTGGCTTTGATCTTCGACGCAAAAGTCCAGTTACGTACTCTGCCTTTGTTAAGCCATTCATGAAAGAGATGTTACGGTGCCACCTTGCAGTTACGATGATAAGCCTTTGTTTTACTGTCCATAAAAATTTGCCGCGCTTCAGTTACTGTCCATAATTGTCACTAAATCACTTACTTCTACACAAATATCCAAATAAAAAACGAGCTGTCAAATGTGTTGAGTGGTTGTTTTATCAAGTGTTGAACTACTGTAAGAATGGCAAATTGCTCTCGAGGGAGAATGATGGTGGAGTTGAAATGGAAAGATGGCCATTCCACTGCAAAGACGAAGAAGGCACCGAAGTTGAGCCAGATGGCTGAAATTCAGCTACGGCGTGGGTCCAGGAGCCTCTTCTTTAAGCACAGCCACAGAGACTGTGACTTCACTGAACTGGACTTCCTCCTGGCCAAGTTTGATCTCAAGATGCCCCCTCCCCTGAGGCCACATGACCGGGGCATTGAGGAGACAAAGAAAGAAGACATTTTAAAAAAAACTTTGTCCTCTTATGCCCCCCAACAGAAGGGCTTTCTGGCTCTCACTTCTTGTGGAGGAGTGATGTTTATGGAGGAGGTAGTTATGCAGGTTGTTGCCCACCGTTGTTTTTATCTCTATACATGAATTTCAAACCATCCATTAATAAATTGATATATTTGCGTTCTCTTTCAAATAAATGATTGTTTTTAATTATCAGAGATAGTTGTTGTATTTATTCACACTGTACACTCTTGTGTCACCTATCTGTTGGTTTTGCTGCACACAAAATTGAAGTTTTTTAGTTTACGCATTGACTCCAACTGAATGCACTCCCAGCACTGGATAGCAACAACGACATGTCTAAGTATTTGTGTGTCATCTAAAACAAATGCCATGATCATTAGACTTTAATGAAGGTGATCAGTTAATTATCTTCTAAATGGTGGTAAGCAAATATTGATTATATGTCAGTTACTGCCTTTTGCCTTTGCACGACTCCTTATTTTTTAGTAAATAATACAAAGGCAGAGTACAGTATCTGACAAATAAGGGTCAAAGGTCAACTTTGAGCACAAGATTTTTTATATACACACATTTCTTCATCTGGGCAACAAGTCACCAGATTTTCATTGCTCTACCTATAATACATTTGTGTGGACAAAACAAAAAACTTTAAAGTCATTTTTCTCAGTTTGACACTCTGGTCAGTTACTGCTTTTTGCCTTTGTAGGGCAGTATGGCAATGGCAGCTTTGGCCTTATTAGAGGACATTGCTAATGGCAGAATCCGAAGAGAACGAGTTTTTAGGGACCACAATAATTTTCTGGCCCAGGATGATGACTGGCTTATCAGCCGTTTCAGATTTCCAAGGGCTATCCTCTTGGAGCTCTGTGTTGAGTTGGGTCCGAATCTAGAGAGAGAGACAGCGAGGAGCCACGCAATACCCGTTCCCTTGCAGGTGCTGACAACACTTGGTTTCCTGGCAACTGGTTCTTTCCAAAGGGAACTGACAGACCGCTCAGGAATAAGCCAGTCGTCTTTGAGCCGCGCAATGCCAGCGGTATGGGTCTGGATCATCCGCATGTCTACCAGGTATATAAAGTTCCCATATGATGCAGTTGACCAGCCAAACATTAAAACGCAATTTGCAGCGATAGCCGGTTTTCCTTATGTAATCGGAGCGATCGACTGCACACACATTGCTATAAAGGCGCCATCTGAAGAAGAATTTGCATACGTGAATCGGAAACATTTCCATTCAATAAATGTGCAGATAATATTGGTTACCTTCGTGGCAGTCCTGTAGTAAATCCGAGTCTCCCACAGCAGCAGATACTACTCCAGAGAGTAAAGTCTCACCCATAATTGAGGCAACTCTCTGCTCAAAGGGTGTAAGTTCATCGACCCCTTTACCACTGCCTGTTCTGCCCACACTTTGTCGGTGCGCAGCAGTTCTCCATTTAACGTCCACCTTTATATCAGACCATTTCTTTTTAAGGTCATTTACAGTGCGACTTTCAGATCCCACCGCATTGACGGCATCAGCCAAACTCTCCCACTCATATTTTTTCCTTTTGTTATTAATTCCGGAGGACAAAGTTCCAAATATTTTTTTTTCTCGTTCTACCTCCGATAGTAGCACCTCCGATTCACTTTCTGTAAAGTTTCGCTTCTTGCCGCTTGCTTTAGCCATTTTCTTACTCCTTTCTTTTGCCAAAGTGGACTCATTACCATATTTAAATGTATTTAATTAAGGGAGGAGACTGGGTGGGGCGTTGTGCTCGTGCATGTGCGCTCATTTATACGTTAATTGGGATGTACAAAGAGAATATGCGTGGGATCCTTCGTACGCAGAGATTCATACATCTGTTTTTTTTTGTGCGTACGCACATTTACAACTTTGTCCGTACGCAATGTTTTAGTATGAATTCAACGCAAGTCTTTGTACTTGAGGCCCCTGGTGTCTTCAATAATGCTCAATCATCACTCAATTATTCACTTAATTATCTCATTAACTTTAACACTGCTTCAGTGTTCATTCAACACTCAGCTCAGAGTTTATATAATTCACACTTTTCAGTGTTAATTTAACACTGGGGATTTTGCTGTGTGAATTTTCCCAAGATATATTCAGAGATGACAAACAAGATGTTATAGAATAATAATTGATTGAAAACACAATTTTGACAAAAAACTGACCTTAAATTTTTAGACCTTACTGAAAACGTACCCGCGCGACATCCGACGGGTTTTCCCAGATCGCATGTATGTATTTCATCCTAGTCAGCATATAAACTGCTGTTGTATAGAACTTGGATTTGTAAAAGTCTCATGAAAAATGAGGTAATGAATGTAGTTCAAAACAAAAACAATAAACTTTACATAAAGTTGGTATCAAGTTTGTGTAATAACTGACCTCCATGTATTTTATGCAGTTTAAACCCAAGCTGTTACTTCATTCTTTTGTTTCCTGTTTTGTATTTAGGTGGTGTAAAGCATGAAACTATAGAAAAAGCTTGTGTTGGAGCAAGTGAATGTAATAGCTGGTCTTTTACTGTAACACCCCTCAGGATGGAATATTCTGTCCAGTGCTGCACACTCCGACAAGTGCAATGATGCCAGCCCTGCCCCAGGTATGCTTCTTTATTAAACCATGAATTAATGCACATTTAAGAGCAAGTTAGTTAATGCAGCTAGTTCTGGTCCTGGTTCTTGAATCTGATTGGTTGAGAACCCCTTTCCAGTGTAAAATACCGAACTTGTCCTTTAACACTGAGGGTGTTGCTGTGTATGGTTCAAAAACAATAGTATTTACTAGAGTAATTTTATTATAATATACTATATTCTTTTTTTCATGTAGGCCTAAGAAGTTTAATTAACTACACTCTCAACTAAAAAAAAACTTCTCAAAATTATGTGACACAATAAGATTTGTAAAATGTGTGATTGCTCCTCCGCAATCGCCACTCACTGTGAGAAATGCTGCCTGTGTAGATCCTGTAGATACATGTGGAGAGATACAAACTGGTTCTCGTTTGATATTAGTGGAATATCTGTTGGCTGGATAGGGTTCTCAACCAATCAGATTCCAGAAACAGAACTAGCTGTATTTGTTCTCTTAAATGTGCATTAACTCATGGTTTAATAAAGAAGCATACCTGGGGCAAGTCTGGCATTGCACATGTCGGTGTCGCAGCACTGGACAGAATATTCACTTCTGTAGGGTGTTGCAGTAAAAGACCAGTTATTACATTTACTTGCTCGGACACAAGCTTCTTCAATAGTTTCATGCTTTACATACAAAACAGGAAACAAAAGAAGAAAGTAACAGTTTGGGTTTAAACTGAAAAATAAAATAATAATAAACAGGGTTTCCCGCAGAAAATGTGTTAGTTAAGGTGGTGGTGGTGGGTGGGGGGAATTTGTAATTGCATAACCAATTTTTTAGAGTGCCATACCCCTCTTCCACTTAAGGTGATGATACACAGGGCAACTTTTTGAGCAATGTTGCTGGGCAATCTTGCCGAGCGATTGTTACTTGGGCACTTTCCCATTGAAAATGGACAATAAATTTCTCTCTGGATAATTTAGATCGGTCGTGGGCCCTGTGTCTCATCTGGTTGCCCGTTGATGGCAACATTGCCCAGCAACATTGCCCAAAAAGTTGCCCTGTGTATCATCACCTTTAGACTGCAGTCACACCTTTTCCATTAAGGGACAATATTTGCCCCCTTTAATCAATTTTTCCATTTCATTTTTTTACCTTTGTAATACCTTTAAAAAATAAATAATTACTTAAATAAAACAATGTTCAATAAATAGGCAATGTTAAAAATCGTTTAATATTAATAAAAATATTATATTAAAATCGCCAGTAGGTGGCGGTAACTCATTGTCTTTATGTGTGAGTCATCGAGTCATTCATTGAATCTCACGATTCGTTCAAAGCCACAGATTTCGTTGCAAAAAAGAGCAATAAGCCTGACTATACTGTTTTAAATGTAGTAAATCACTTAATGTTACCCTTTTGTTTTGTTTTTTAACTGTTGTATAAAATCAATGTCACATTTGAAATCGTGTGGATATTCGGGAAACATTGCATCAACATTAAAAACACTGCTGGATATCAGCCTGCATTTTGTTCGCAGAAACAGCGCAAGCGGCTCGTGACAGAACACAGACCGACTGAATGACACTCCTGTCAGTTGCTCTGCTAAAATTCGCGCTGCGAACATAAAGCCCGCCTTCTTTTATTTGATTGGTCATCTCAAATATTCTGACATTGACGAGCAGTGACAGACCAATGAGGCTCAGATGAACACACACGCACACACACACACACACACCTGTCTTGTTTGTTCTGACGTGCTTGGCGCCGCTGCGGAAGAACGCGCTGATAACAAGACTGAAGCGAACACGAAGGCTTATCACATATTTAAAGATTGAAAGGGAGAAAACAGGACAGAGTAACTCGGCGGATATCGCTCATATAATTTTTTTTGACGACGTAGTTAAGGCGGCAGGCGTGTGTTGCTTAGGCGGCCGCCTTAGTTTCAGAGTGCTGCGGGAAACCCTGATAAATAATAATAATAAAATAAATGGACGTCAGTTATTACACAAATTTGATACCAACTTTATTTAAAGTTTATTGTTTTTGTATTGAACTACATTCATTACAAACCCAAAAATGTATGTATATATATGGGTGATTCTTCAATTGGGGGCTATTTTGCCATCTTACATTTTGATGAATGAAATTTGGTTGAATTTTGTTAGAATTATGTCAAGACAATGTTTACATGCTTTGATGTAAAGATATAATAATGGCCACGACTGAGCTTAAATATAATTTGAGTATTTTATATCTATTTGCCAACTGGCACTGCAAAACGTCATTCCCATCACAACATCAAAAAGTTTCATAATGCAAAGAATGTATCAAGGAGATCATTTAAACTAATTTAACTTGCAAACATTGTTAACCTTCAACAATACGTATAAAAAACAAAATGTTTCCATTCAGCGAATTACATATATTGTCTTGTTCTTACCATCAAAATGTGTTTTTCTGTGTTCATCAAAGCACACTTTTGTTTAATTTCTGGAAAATTAATTTTAGATGTTTTTTCTTTGAATAGGTGGATGAGTATTTCATTAGGCTTTTCATGTAGCACCTCAAGATTGAGCATAAAACAGTTTTAAAGGTATTTTTGCTGTATATTAAGCAATGTGGCGGTAATGACATACTGTTCTGGTAATGACATAGTGTTTTGGTAATGACATAAATGAAAAGTGGACTGATACATAAAGCAAATTTAAAGGCTTAAATGATGACTTCTGGTGAGTGTTGTTGAAAGAAATGGACAGATGTGAGGAGATATACAGTATATAAATATGACACAACCATCAACTTGAACATGTTTATTTCAATCATGAAGAAACCATACAATATTTTCTAGAGAATCAATTGTAACAATAGGATAAAACAGCATAAAAATATCCTTCATAAACATTTCATAACTATGACTGAGAGGTGAAATATTATTTTGGGTTAAAAACTCATAAAAGTTGCATTGGTCTGGTCCTGCTGGTCTGTTTCTGTTGCTGTGCATTATTTTGTAAGAGAATCCAACCTGACGGTGTGCTTCCTTTAAAAAATGGTACTTCTTCAGTACCTTTCCAGATAGAATCCTGGCAACAATCTGTTTGTTTTTTACTCCAGCTTGTTTGTATTTGTTTTTGAGTTCAGAGAGTACCACATTGTGGAAGAGCAGTGTCTTCTTTAGGGCCTTTGGTTGCAGTTTCATTTGTTTTTTTGTTTTTTGCTTTGGGGAGTCTAGTTGTGAAAGCCGCCCAGAAAGCCTAGTGCATCTCTTTTTGTATTTTTCCATTTTTTTCTGTGCCATTTGTAGCTTCTTTTGGATAGCAATAAGATCACGATAGACTTTTGCTTTATTTGCCTTAACTTTTTTACGACCTCTTCTGCAAGGAGTTTCACGATTTTCATTTTCACTGTTCTGACCTTGTTGCACTGGAGATCTTGGGGGGATGTCTGGAGATGTTGGGGGGGTGTTTGAAGCTACATAGTGTTGTACTTCCTGTCGAATTTTGTCATTGGCTCTTTTATTGTTTTGGTTAACTCTCCATTGTTTGCGTTTCTGTCTTTGCTCCCGTTTTGAAAGTTGTGAGATTACTTTAAGCTTTCCTGTTTCTTTTCTTCTTTTGTATCTTTCCTTTTCTCTGTCAATGTACTGCTGATATTTTACAGGATCTTCCTTCAATTTTTTTCTATAATCTCTAGACCTTTCAGTTGATTTCTTGGGAGCCATTCTGGTTAAAAAATAAGAAAAAATAGTTTTAGGAAGTAAGGCATCTCACTTAAGTTACATTGTCACACTATAAATCACACTATTATGCTTCTTTAACTTAATTTATAAACACATATTATAATATAGATAGTGACACAGAACATGTCATTACCACCATCACTTGTCATTACCATCACAACAAGTTGTGTGTTGGTAATGACGTGTTGCGGTAATGACATTTTTAATTTTTTTCAGGAAAAAAGATGCTAGGTCATGCTTTTGCTAACATTACTCAACAGCTAATACAAAAATAACTTTAAATACACATAAATCATGCGAATATATATAAATATTTATCAAAATATTGCTGCTACAGCATTTATGGTAATGACGCTGAATAAGTCTACTCCATGATCAGAAGGAATTCATGATTAAATTACTTACTTTTTCAGACATCAAATTTCACTGTTCTTTCATGGCTGACATGTGCTCCTCTGCTAGTCTTCATTTCCATGGTTACGGCATAAACAAGTCTTCCCCTCAAAAAAATTCTTGTTGTAATCATAGACTGTTGCGGTAATGACAGTATTGTTGTGGACAATACTAAATTGTTAAAAATATTCACAAATTGCACAGATATGAACCCGGATTATGCATCAAGTGCCTTTTTAAGTTACTGTTTAAACATATATTGTGATTTTTTAATGAAATTATAACATTTTATCACATTTTCAGAGCAGATAAGTTTTAAAGTCTGGGTTGGGGACAAGGCCTGAGTAGCCAAATATGAGTGATGAAAACATTTTTAAAAATGGAAATCATACTGATTTTAGTGTATAACATTTTTTGGTGGTGCAATAAATATGATTTAAAATAACTAAACTCTTTATTTTATAATATATTATTTTTAACATGAATGTATAACCTGGGGACATAAAAGTTCCCCTAATTGAAGAATCACCCATATATATATATGTATATAAATTGTTGTAGGCCTACATAAATTGTGACTTAAAATGTTTTTATCGCTGTAGCCTACCTCTAAAATTGGTAACTAATTGGAAATACTTTACAGCGTTGTTCGACATGACATGCAATACCTTCTAAAACTATTTTAAATAAGATTTTCCAATCATTTTAGAAGTATTTTCAAGTTCAACAAAAGTAATTGTTCACTCTTGACTTACCTATATATTGTACTCTGCTTGAACTCGCACACTTGCTCTCTTCATAGTGACATCTCATTGTTTTGTTACATTTTAGTTCATCACGACATTGATAACACTCCAGAGAGAATCCTGAAATCACAATGAAAATTAAACATTCATTGACCTATTTACATCCCGAACATCTTCAATATACTGTATATGTTTTCTGTACCTTCAGTGAGAAGAATAAAAAGAAGAGCAATGGACATGTGCAGATGCATCTTGTGATGGAAGACAAATGAAGAGATGAAGTTCAATCACCCTTGCTGAAAAAGTGTGTTTTCTGTCACAGCATTGACGGTCAGTGTCAGTAATGCTCCTCCTACTTCACACACATTCACCTCAACCATCAGTTTATACTCACCTCTGCACTGAGTTTGTGGTAAAGTCACAATGAGCAACAAAATCACTTTCACATTCTGTGACTGAATCCACAAGATCTATGATTTATTCAGATCACAAATATATGAATTGCAAATATAAGTATTAGATGCTTTACCATTGATCAAATTGAATTTAGATCATCATTCAGACAACAACTGCTGAAATCCATCTTGACTGGTTAGTTTCAGCTGGTTTAAGTTGATATTTTTGGTTGGACAGTGAGAAACGTAGCAAAACCATCAAACTACCACCAGACAGATTTACAGGTTCTTCGGGTTATTTCACTAAATACAAATGTAAAAACTCTGTAAATTATGGTTTACTCATCCTCAAAGGACTTCCCTGATTCTGAGGTACATGCTGTAGAAAAGTAAAAATAAAAAAAAACCTTCCATAGATACACTATATATTCAAAGTGACTGCCCACATTAATATGATGACTGCAAACAACTAGATTTAAATTCTTAATGATACAGTTCAGACTCTGATTTCAGTGATGTCCACCATCATACTGGATTAGTACTGGGACCGGGACGGGACATGTTCAGTTCACTTAGTTGTGTCGTAAAATCATTTTGTTGAGGTATCGACATTGCTATGTCCCGGCCACGCGATGTAAAGTCATGGCCTCGAGATACTATGTTGAAGGAACAATATATTTTCTCGTGGCCACGACTTCGTTATGTTGAGGGAACGACATCTATTTCTCATGACCACGAGTTAAAAGCGTAAACAACCTGCGCGACCATAGCAACCTGGAATTATCAGAAATGGGTAAGCCTATAATAATATTTATTTTTAATTAAGAAAAAGTGCAGAATCAAGAAATTATTACATTAACACATTGCCATTTATTTTGTATTGTGCGCACGATGGTGCCTAGACAGCATTAGAAAGAAGTTTACCAATAAATTTTAAAAGAATATGCCTTGTTGTCTAGGTGCCCGTCTGATCAGCTTGGGATGTTTGTGTTGTGTCCTTTTGTTTGTCTGGACCACATGGCTGACACATGGTGATTGTGTTGTCATGACATGTGCTCTGTGGTCTATTGTGACTCCACCCCTTTTGTTACCTCATTATAGCTCACACCTGTTTTAGGTCGTTTGTCACCCTTTATATTCCCCTCTATTATATGCCAGATCAAACCTCTGCTTTTCTGAGTTATCTGGCTCTGGCTGCCTTGACCTTGACCTAGTTATAGTCTTAGTCTTGTTTTACTGACAAATTTCTGAAGGTTTCTTTGGTTATTTCTTTATTTTGTTTACTATTTACCCTGTTCTTCTAGCCTTGTTTTTGAGCTCCCGTCTGGCTAGTTTAGTTTGTTTGTCGTTTTTTTTAACTCCAACACTGATCAGTGTTACATTTAACAGCCTGTAGTGTGCACACTGAGCAGTGTTCATTTCATCTGGGCAAACCCATGTGGGGCCTACATGGAAACTGTGGACAAAACTGGCTGGGTCCCAGTTAGATAGCCCAGGTCAAACTAGGGCTTGGCGATATATCGCATGACATTGTTATGCGCATCTCGTCAGTAAAGCCGGTTCCTTGATTAGTAACAAATCACCTTCACCTGCTTTCAAATGGAGCGGCATTTACTACAAAGAGCCGTAGTTAACTGACAAGCTGAGCCATATCGCATTAATATCGCGGACTATAGTCTTATATTCAGTCATTTTGAGGTAATTCTTTCCAGGATTATTATTACTATTACGTTCAGTATATTTTGCTGCTATGTGAAAAAACTCACATCATGACGATCATTTTCAAAACTCGTAGTTCCAACTCCTGACTCACTACAGTAGTTTTGACGGAACCAGATGCTTTTATACCAGGGGCTGCCAAGGGCGTGGTGAGCTCGCACCAGGGCATGACAGAGGTCCGTCATAGAGTACCCTACGTCAGTGGTTCTCAACC
Organism: Siphateles boraxobius; assembly: GCF_051911475.1. Taxonomy (NCBI): domain Eukaryota; kingdom Metazoa; phylum Chordata; class Actinopteri; order Cypriniformes; family Leuciscidae; genus Siphateles; species Siphateles boraxobius. Next base: position 4,011,083 of record NW_027509130.1, on the reverse strand, counting down.
CTGGTCCTGGGGGCCCACAGCTCTGCACATTTTATATGTCTCCCTCATTTAGCACACCTGATTCAAATCATCAGCTCGTTAGGAAAGAGCTCTATGAACTGAACTGGGTGTGTCAGATAAAGAGGACATAAAATGTGCAGAGCTGTGGGTCCCCAGGACCAGGGTTGATAACCACTGCCCTACGTCATAGAGTACCCCTACTTCAGGAGCTTTCCGTTTAACCTGAAGAGGGCAGCACTCAGAAAATTAAAACACTTTATACCCAAATGTCAAAAAATTTACTCGAATCAAAGAACAGCATTTATGAAGCTCCATTCTTACAGATCATTAACTAAGAAAAGTTGTTTCAGTGTTTAGTTACCCTTTAAGCCTGCATGTGGTGAGTTGTGAAACCCCATCCCACACAGCAGAGGGAGTAGTAGAGCTACACTCGTCCTAAGAGGAGTCCACCCAGCCTTCTGCCCCGTCTGCTGCCAACCCGTCCGGCCGGAGGAACCCACCCGGGGGCAAATCCAGCCTGATCCTGGGCTGAAACGGCCTGAAACTGAACTATCTTCGCTCTTTCTGTCTGTTTTCTTTAAAAAAATTCCCCTTCCTCTTCTCTTTACTTTTGAGCCATTGAATTTTTTTGTCCTCCACCGTCTTTTCATTTTTTCTATTGCAAAAACAAGAAAAGAAAAGGATCGTTGACAGAAGCACTTTATGTAAGAGCAGAGGCGGATCTAGAAAAAATATTTATGGGGTGGCGAAAGGGGGGCAGGAATTTTTGAGGGGTGGCAACATATGGCAGACGTATATATACTGAATATAATCACAGTTTGATGAGAAATAGTGTGTACACAAGCTACAAAAGGGCACGCTGCCATTTACAAACTCATACAGACAAACTTAATCTCATGCAATCAATGTTTTGCATGTGGGATTTCATGTTCATATTAGGAATAAGTGACCATACAATGTGATCTCACTTAATAGGAGATAGAAGTATGATATAAGTAAAGGGCATAATCACAGGAAAGGCATTAAGGTAAGACACAGGTGGTGAGTGGCAGATGTGTGAGAGGAGAAGCAAACGGTTTAACTGTGTCAGAGAGGCAGCGTTGCAGGCAGCATTTGGACAAGAAGAAACTATATAAAGAAAAACTTACCCATGAAGATCTATGGACTGAGCTGTACTAAAGTGAGCATAAATACACTGTGGAAATCGCTTTTATTGTTTACTCAAAACACACATTCTCCCCATTTGTCCCTCAGTAACTTGAACAAGTTTTTGACAGATGAGGTCTTTATTGAAATAGTGATGAGAAATACAGTACAGTATACCCTTACGAAAGGAAAATATATTTACCAATATATTACTTGAAATATATTGTAATATATTATTTTCCAATATATTATATATTGGAAATACATGGAATAATATATTAATGATAAATATATTATACAATATATTATATATTCATGTAATATATTGCAATATATTGCAAAATATACAAATGATTGCCGCTTTCCATATATTGCAATATATTGAGCATGAATATATAATATATGTGTTTATATATCGTAAAATATATGCAATTTTTATATTTATAAATATCCAAATGTATTCCGATTTATATGGCAAAATGTAGGGCTGGGCGATATATCGCACGATATTGTTATGCGCATCTCGTCAGTAAAGCCGGTTCCTTGATTAGTAGTAAATCGCCATCACCTGCTTTCAGATCAGAATCAGAATCAGAATCAGAAAGAGCTTTATTGCCAAGTGTGCTTGCACACACAAGGAATTTGTTTTGGTACTGAGGCTTCCAGTGGACATATACAAATACAACATGAAACATAATACTACAAATTATCAGAATAAAAAATAAAAATATAAATATATGAGAATAAAACTATCACAGTTGGGTTTAGTCAGAATAGACATTTACAGATTTACAGATTATGAACCTATTTACAGTGTTTTGAATATTATAAATAAATAAATCTACATATAAGTATCACCTGAGTTGTGGGATATAGCACTATACAGTGGGAGTATTGCACTTACAGGCATATGCCTTGGGAGGAGTGTTAACTGTTCAGGAGGGAAATGGCCTGTGGGAAGAAACTGTTCCTGTGCCGAGATGTTCTTGTGGCCAGTGATCTGAGTCTCCGTCTTGACGGTAACAGTTCAAACAGGTGGTGTCCAGGGTGAGTGGAGTCTGTGATGATTTTACCTGCTCTCTTCCTCACTCTGGAAGAGTACAGGTCCTGGAGGTTTGGCAGGGGGGCACCAATAATCCTCTCCGCAGTCCGGACTGTCCGTTGTAGTCTCCTGATGTCTGATTTGGTAGCTGAACCAAACCAGACAGTGATGGAAGCGCACAAGACAGACTCAATGACGGCTGAGTAGAACTGAATCAGCAGCTCCTGTGGCAGGTTGAACTTCCTCAGCTGGCGAAGGAAGTACAGTCTCTGCTGGGCCTTTTTCACAGTGGAGTCAATGTGATTGTCCCACTTCAGGTCCTGAGAGATGATAGTGCCCAGGAACCTGAATGACTCTACTGCTTCCACAGTGCTGTTCATGATGGTGAGTGGGGGGAGTGCTGGGCTGTTCCTCCTGAAGTCCACGATCATCTCCACTGTTTTGAGCGTGTTCAGCTCAAGGTTGTTATAACTGCACCAGGCAGCCAGCTGTTCAACCTCCAGTCTGTAAGCAGACTCGTCACCGTTTCGGATGAGACCGATGACAGTGGTGTCGTCTGCAAATTTCAGGAGCTTGACAGTGGGGTCTTTAGAAGTGCAGTCATTAGTGTACAGGGAGAAGAGCAGTGGGGAGAGAACGCACCCTTGGGGAGCACCAGTGCTGATTGTGAGTGTCTTGGATGTGTGTTTCCCCAGTCTCACTTGCTGCTGCCGGTCCGTCAGGAAGCTGGTGATCCACTGACAGATCGAGGATGGTATGGAGAGCTGGGTCAGTTTGGCTGTGAGAAGACCAGGCATGATGGTATTGAAGGCCGAACTGAAGTCCACAAAGAGGATCCTTGCATAAGAGCGGATGTATCCGAGATGGAGCGGCATTTACTACAAACAGCCGTAGTTCACTGACAACCTGAGCCATATCGCATCAATATCGCGGACGTATCGCCAGCGATATTTAATGCGATATGGCTCAGCTTGTCAGTTAACTACGGCTCTTTGTACACAGCAAAAACTCCAGTGTTAAATTAACACTCCTGGGAGTGTATATGAGTCCACACTCAAGAGTGTTAAAGTTAATGAGATAATTAAGTGATTAATTGAGTGATGACTGAGCATTATTGAAGGAGAAAATCTAAAATTGTAAGCCACCGTTATGGCGATCATTGTTTGCTTTAGTTGGGCTCTTGACCCTTAGATTGATAACTTTGGATTTTGTTTGGCTGTTGTATCCAAGTTATAACTGCCAAATGAACAAAGAAAAAAAGTGATCTAATGATGTTGGTTATGACAATCATCATTTGATCTTTATGTTTGTGATTTATGCTGTTGGTTACAGCATAACTGTGATTCTATATAAATATCCAGAATTTTAGATATAATATAAAGGATTACTTAAAAGTTGTTTTAAAAGAAGTCTTTCTTTTAGGCACACACAAATCTCAAGATTCAGTCTATGCATCTCAACAATGGTGACGAGCAGAATATTCAATTAGGAAAAGTAAATCACATAGACAATTCAGATCATAATTTATTCATACCGCAATGCATGATGGGAGCCATTAATGAGTTGTGATTGGTGGCAGCCACTGCAACATGCTTTATTATTGTCACCATTGTTGAGATTCACAGGCTGATTATTGATGTCTGTGTTTCTAAAGAAATTCATTTGAAAGGGTTTTGATCAGAACAATGTTTATTAAATAATTTGAATTATAAGAAAAATACTGATGATCATATGCTGTAAAATCACAAAGCTGTTGCTAATGAGTTAAACCAAACTATCTCAGTAAGTTTAATTTTTCATATCACAGCATGATTATGCCAAAACATAACCAACACTATCAGATCACACTTTTCTTTGTTCATTTGACTGTTAGAAATCAATAACAGCAGACAAACAAAATTTAAAGTGAAAGTATAAAGGGTCAAGAGCCCAACTAAAGCAAACACTGATCGCCATAACGGTGGCTTACAATTTGTGACTTTCTCCTTCAGTGATTCTGCTTGTTAACATCAGGTGTCTTCAATAATGCTCAATCATCACTAAATTAATCACTTAATTATCACATTAACTTTAACACTCTTGAGTGTTAATTTAACACTCATATCTGCATCATATCTTCCATCTGAAAGCAGGTGAAGGTGATTTACTACTAATCAAGCAACCGGCTTTACTGAAGAGATGCGCATAACAATATTGTGCGATATATCGCCCTGCCCTAGTTGTAACTCATTTCATGAATGTGAATATACATTAACATGTATATGGGAACATGTATGTGCAATAATGTACACAATAAAGGATAAAACTGTGAATATTACATGTAATACTATTTTTGTTTTCATTAATAAATATTTGATATGTATTAATACATAGCCATACATGATCAATGCATATATTTCAGTATATTGAAAATATAAGAACTTGTTTCCAATACATGGAAATGTATTATGTTATATATCCCATTATATTTTGCAGTATATTCCCATATATTTTTGTTCCGTAAGGGATAAATGCGAATCTATTAATTAATATGTAATATTATATAAATATAAATGAAAAATCTGCAAAATAAAACAGTAAAATTACATAAAACTACAGTATATATATAGCACATATATTGCAGTATATTAAAGCATATAAAGACAAACTATTATATGTAAAAATATAGTGACTTTTTTGGTCTTGATTGCAATATATTTGTTTTATATGTATCAATATATATACACAGCAAAATCCCCAGTGTTAAATCAACACTGCTAGGAGCAAATATGGTCCCACTCTACAGAGTGTTAAAATAACACTGAAGCAGTGTTAAAGTTAATTAGATAATTAAGTGATTAATTAAGTGTTCATTGAGCATTAGTGATGCACACCTGCTGTTAACAAGCAGAATCACTGAAGGAAAGAGAAACACAAGAACTACCACTGACTTTAAGTCACAGCCTTAGATTCAATCAACTGAAGATACAAATAAGACATTACATCTCTGAAGATCTCAGCAGAGGAGGACTAAACAACTCCACAACCGCATTACCAGCTTCACTTATTACTAACCAGTTACCAGACTGACTTTATTTCTGTCAGACGTCTACAGAAGTTCTTATTGAGAATTAACAGATGTTTAGATGTAGAGGGCTGCATTGGGATTGAGTCCCGCCGGGTCCCGCGGGACCCAACGCAAATCTCGCGGGAGCGGGCGGTTTGAACTTTGCTGCGGGCGGGAATGGGCGGGCAAAAAAAAACCCTGCGGGATCGGGAGGTTGCCTAACGACATGATGGAGATGTCAATGATGTGGAAAAGAACCTCAAACTGGGTATTTACAGCACAAAACCTGAGCAAGGCAAGTCTGACATTTACTATTCATCTTCCTGATCAGTGCATCAGAATACATGCAGGCCAGGGAAACGAAACCAACAAACCCATGAATCTCTTTAATAATAGCAATACAAATACGCGTTTTTTTCCTGCGGGACGGGAGAAGACACAAAGTCAGTGCATCTCTATTATTGTGCGGGAATAAATTCTCCGAGTTTTGCGGGAGCGGGCGGGAGTGGACATACATATTGCGGGAGCGGGCGGGAGTGTAACACATACGTTGCGGGAGCGGGCGGTAATGGTCAGAAATTCGGCGGGCGCGGGCGGGAGCGGGATGAAGAAAACAGTCCCGCGCAGGACTCTATTTAGATGTCGATATTTAGTCACCATTTAAAAATCACCATCATGGTGAACAGTGTTGCCTTTAGTTGGGCAATTTGATTCTTATTATCTTATTATGTGATTTCATGGTCCTTGTAACAGTGTTTACCAAAACACACAAAGGTTGCAAAGAAAGCCAGAAACAAAGATGGTCAGGTGATAGGCCTATAGTTTTCAACATCATAAAGTACAAAAATTCACAAATTTGATCATTTACTGATAATGGTTATTTGGAATTAATAGATTATTTTCAATAACATTGATTCCTTTCTACAGATCAGTCATCAAGCTGATTATTATTTTTTTTTTTAATTATTGGGAAAGTAATCTTTGGACAAACACACAGACATCAAGAATCCCCATATGAATCTCAACAATGGTGACATGCTTTATGCCGCAAAGCATTCTGGGAGGCACCATAGTATAAAACTCATGGCTCCCAGCATGCATTGCAGCATGAAGCATGTCACCATTGTTGAGATTCATACACTGATTATTGATGTCTGTTGTTTCAAAAATAATAATGATTTTCAAAAAAATTCTGCAATGTAGCCTATATAAAATATTTTAATTCAGAATGTCTGCTCTGTGTCAAAAAAGTGATAGTTTTAATAACAAATGACAACTTTTGTCAGGGATAAGATTAGTGAATCATTCAACTTTATAATAATGAAAACTATAACACCTGAACATCTTGTATTTTTGGCTACCTTTGTAACACATTATAACAAAGACCAAAATTGCACTTTAAATGACAAGAGTCAAACTCCCCAACTAAAGGAAATACTGATCACCATAATGGTGACCACATTTTTAAAAACATCGACGTCTAAACCTTTGTCCAAAGACATATAACAGAAATAAAGTCAGTCTGGTTAGTAATAAGTGAAGCTGGTAATGCTGTTTGTGGAGTTGTTTAATCCTCCTCTGCTGAGATCTTCACAGATTTAATGTCTTCTTTTTATCTTCAGTTGATTTAATCTAAGGCTGTGACTAAAAGTCAGTTGTAGTTCTTGTGTTTCTCTTTCCTTCATTGATTCTGCTTGTTAACAGCAGGTGTGCATCACTAATGCTCAATAAACACTTAATTAATCACATAATTATCTAATTAACTTTAACACTGCTTCAGTGTTATTTTAACACTCTGTAGAGTGGGACCATATTTGCTCCGAGCAGTGTTGATTTAACACTGGGGATTTTGCTGTGTACATATATGGTCTATGCATATATTGCAATATATTGGAAAATATAAATATTAAATCCCATATATGGAAATATATTGCCTAATATATCACATGATATTTTCCAATATACTGCAATATATTTTTGTTTCGTAAGGGTATACAATATTCACAGCAGTTAAGGGACATGAAAGGGACATTTCATGCATGTAAATATGAGCTGCTGTATCAACAAAGAGTCTTACAGAGTTACAAATAGTGACCAACAAAACTCAGACAACAAAAACACTTTTTATCCCAACAGAACATTAAACACTAACAAATCTCTCAAGATCTCAACAGAGGAAAGTTAAACTACAAACCAGCATTACCAGATTCACTTAAGTGACTATGTGAAACCCACCTTTCCCACCCTGCAACCCACAAATGGGTCACAACCTCAAAGATAGTTTGCAGATCTCTTTGTTAGATTATCTACCAACAGTAGTCAATGGAAAGTCCCCACTATGACTGGAAAAAAAAAAACCTTTTGGTTATACTTTGGCCAGATGTCCTCACTTATAGTGAAATATTATAATAACCGATCAGTGAGGGACATTTTACTGCTCCACACTAGTTTAAAAAGGATTATAACTCAGACAAAACATGTTTTTATTTAAATCTAGTGTTTCACACAGGTTTCTGTAATGGGTTAGTTTGGGTTAGGCCATAAAAATATCATTAACCTGATATTAAATCAATGACAGTCTATGCAATGTCCTCACTAAGGTAGTAAAACAAACGTGTGTGTGTGTGTGTGTGTGTGTGTGTGTGTGTGTGTGTGTGTGTGTGTGTGTGTGTGTGTGTGTGTGTGTGTGTGTGTGTGTGTGTGTGTGTGTGTGTGTGTGTGTGTGTGTGTGTGTGTGTGTGTGTGTGTGTGTGTGTGTGTGTGTGTGGGTAACACTAAGTAAAGGAAATACACATGATGTTTCGTGTAAGTGTCTGTGGTTATTTCAAAGAATATAGAATTTGTTAATGTCGACTTAAACACTGAGGCTCTGTCTGGACATACATAGTTCATTTTCTTTTCTTTCTTTGAATAATTATATAAACATATTTCTTGTGGTCTGAATATATTTATGCAATAATTTGTTGTATTTTTTAAACACATACTGGGTTCCAAAAGACTGAGGCCAATAAAATGCTTGTATTTTAAAATACTTCATTTTCTCTACATTTTATAATCAGATCAGTATATCAATTTGAGTGTATATATAAAAAATAAAAGAGTTGAATTTAAGTATTTTCAACACTCTGATAAACCATGGTGTGTCAAAAGTTTGTTATTAGTTCTGATCCCCCCCCCCCCCCCCCCCAAAAAAAAATGTAACTCTTATAAACAAAATTATGTTCAATTGTTCAGTGTATTTCCATGGTTAAGTGAAAAAGCGTGGGAAAGCTGCTGTGGGGTCTTTCTGTAGAATCTGACATCAGTTCAGCAGGAAGTAACATATCAGAGAACAGCAGAGAAACAAGAAGCTCTGAGAGACTCTCTCTACAGCGTTACACAGATTCCCCTTACAACATGTGACATTAACATTGGGTCCAAACATCTGTCCTGACAACTAGCATGCAAATTCAGATGCACATCCTTTCATAAACACTGATGAAATGAAAAAATATATATATATAAACAGAAGTTGAATTATAAATGAAAGACAACCTGAATTGTTGTAGCAACGCATTTAAACTGGCATTGTCATGTCTGGAATTATTGTATAAAGTAAAGTATCTAATATATATAAATTAATCATATTTGACGGCAATAAAAGATAAAATAACTATTTAATTTTTTTCATCCATCACTTAATTCTTACCATTTGCAATAAAGCAGTGATTCTCTTTCCCCATACAATCCACTCTCTGTGAGCAGCCCTCCCAGTTGCAAGAGTAACATTTCTTCCTATTGCGTTGAGAGTTCAAGTCTGTGAAAGAAATTAAAGAACATTTTCATTGTGTCTGTGAAACACTGGAATTCAAACAACTATTTGTCAGCTGTGGATCATGAATGAGCATTACGATAGAAGATTGTATCCTGTTAGATGCACCCAAAACAAATCGCATCTCATGTTTAACACATCAGAGCCAATGGTAAATTCCTGAAGGATTGGCCGAGATGAAGCTTTCAACACTGAACGACTGCTGACGACCTGGAGCTCACATCTCAGAAAATTTAAATACAATAAACAAATAAATCTCTATAAATGAAAAATATTCAAACCACATGAAAAAATACTGTAGTACATTATAGTAAAATAGCAGGACTATTCAATTAGCTTTATTCGAGGGCCGGATTATTAAATCGAAAAGTTGAGGTGGGCCGGTGGGTTTAGCTTATTTATTGAAACATAACAGTATCAATAAGTAAGCTAAAGTAAACATAAAAGTAGCCTTTTGTATTTACTTTAATTGAGCGAGCTCTTAACGCATTATAGTCCTTCACGTGTATTGCGATCTCAAAATTCTGGTCAGTTGATAATACCTAGAATATCAAAATCGACTGCTGGCGGTAGATCCTTTTCCTATTCAGCACCAAAACTTTGGAACAATCTTCCTAACACTGTCCGGGAAGCAGACACAGTCTTTCAGTTCAAATCTAGACTAAAAACACATCTCTTTGGCTTAGCATACACATAACACATTATAGACTTCTATAATTCAATGTTAGGCTGCATAGTTTAGATCAGCCGGAACCGGGAACACTTCCTATAAATCATGATGTACTTTGTACATCATAAGAAGGATGGCGTCTATGCTAATATTTGTCTCTCTGTTTATCCCGAGGTTTACCGCAGTCTGCCGGATCCAGGCCGTATCCGGATCTAATGAAGGACCTGCGCCTGGACACAACAACAACGCAGTCCCGAAGTGTCAACTAGTCTCTCCCTTGTGAAGGCCTCCTTCCCTTTACCTCTGTACTGATAAAACGTTGTCGTGATAATTGTGATTCACGTGACTACACCGAAGCGATAAAAATTCTCAGAGCCACCAGGCACTGTTTTATGCAAATGAGCGGCCGGATCGCATTAAAGATTTTCTGTTAGAACGGTGTCGTGTTAGCGGCCCCTAAGTTAATAACTAATGATCGTTGTGACGGAAGTGAATCAATCAAAACTAACTTTAGCTGGACAATAACTTTATTCTAGAGCTGCTGTAAAGCCAAAACAATCTCTGTTGCTTTAGTTTCCTATTGTCACTGTAAAGCTGCTTTGAAATAATCTATATTGTTAAAAGCGCTATATAAATGAAGGTCACTTGACTTGACTTGACTTGGAAATGTGGTACCCAGCAGTATGCAGATTTGTAAGACCATAATAAATAACTTATTTACTGCTATGTACAAATATATGAATTATACAAGATCATAGCTATTGGTAAGAATTATTTTATTAATAATTATTATAGGCTTAAATTAAAATATTCTGACAGTGAGATTTCGTAACCATAGGTAAAACCATGCATGGCAACTCACTCCCTACCACTGTATAAAAAATGCCTAAACAGGTAAAAACTACACAGCAAAAACCCCAGTGTTAAATTAACACTCTCAGTGTTTATATGAGTCCACACTCAGAGTGTTGTAAGTAACACTGAAGCAGTGTTAACGTTAATGAGATAATTAAGTGATTAATTGGGTGATGATTGATCATTATTGAAGACACCTGATGTTAACCAGCAGAATCACTGAAGGAGAAAACCGTAATTTTAAGTTACCTTTATGGTGATCAGTGTTTGTTTTAGTTGGGCTCTTGACCCTTAAATCATTAACTTTAGATTTTGTTTGGCTGCTGTACATGAGTTATAACAGCCAGATGAACAAAGAGAAAACGTGATCTGATGGTGTTGGTTGTGTTTTAATATGATCATTATTTCACAATCATTTGACCTGAATCACTGAACTCAATTTCTGAATTAGATTTAATTAAGTAATTATAGCATCACTGTCCTTGAAAAGAAAATTAATATAATCCAAATAAAGTTTTTCACAAACAAACATTTTTTTTTTTTTTTTAAACACAGAGATCAAGATTCAGCCTGTGAATCTCAACAATGGTGACAATTATAAAGCATGTTGCTGGTGCATTCTGGGTGCCACCAATCAAAACTCATTCATGGCTCCCATCATGCATTGCTACATGAATAAATAATGAGCTTATGTTCAGAGGTGATCTGTTTGTCACCACTGTTAAAATTCATACACTAATTATTGAATTCTGTATGTGCCTACCTGAAATACATTTTGAGAAGGTTTTTTTTTTTTGTAATTGATTTGATCATTTGGACTTTATTGAAAAGGTTAAAAATGCCATGTTCTAAAAGGACAGTGCTGCTATAATCCGTAAGGTAAACTTAACTCAGAAATTATGCTCTCAGTGAGTCAGGCCAACTAATAATTATGTTAAAACACAACCATCACCTTTTCTATTTGTTCATCTGTCTGTTATATCTAAATTACAGCAGCCAAACAAAATCTAAAGTTAATAAAGTAAGGGTCAAGAGCCCAACTAAACTAAACACCGATCACCATAATGGTAACCATTTAACATTAATTTTCTCCTTCAGTGATTCTGGTTGTTATCATCAGGTGTCTTCAATAATGCTCAATCATAACTCAATTTATCACTTAATTAACTCATTAACTTTAACACTGCTTCAGTGTTACGTATAACACTCATATAAACACTGAGTGTTAATTTAACACTGGGAATTTTGCTGTGTATACACACAATTAATTATATATCCTCTAGCCCCCTAATAAATCTAATATAATATAAATGACTATAACATATTATTCAATATAAATATTCCAAATTTCGGCCAAAACCATGGTAAATTACTACAATATATTCAAGGTAAATGTTTGTAAGGGTGGTGATTAGGGGATTTATAGTCTTCTAACTTCGTTCATGGCACAATGTTTCTGCTATTTACCTCATAAGTCGTGTTGGAAATGTTGAGGCTGTTTCATCCAAATTAAAACTAGTTAAAATCATTGAGTGATTTGTGGTTTGTAACGGAGAGATGTGTCAGATTGAAATGCTTCTCACTGGATGTCGCAACACTGTTTAATAATAGTGTTCGGGACCGGGAGTAAACGCAACTCCTTTAAAGGGATAGTTCACTTTGAAATTATTTTTTGGTATGTTTTAGCTTACCTCAAGGGCATCCAAGATGTAGGTGTCTTTGTTTCCGCAGTAGTTTCAATTTTGATATTTTTAGGTCAAACCGTTCTTGTCTGTCAGTCATATAATGCAGGTCTATGGTCACCACCTCAAAGAGCTATCACAGAGAAGTCCAAATTAAACATGATTTAATGACTCGTAAATGTAAGTACACATTGATGGCCTAAGATACGAAACGAGCGGTTTGTGTGAGAAAACGAACAGTATTTATATCGTTTTTACCTCTTGTAACCACAGCCACGTCCAAGTGATCTGAGGGCGCGGGCGTTTCGGTCTGCGCGGTCTGATCTCTCGCGCGTGTTTGTCACTCATTGTTTACACAGAACAGAGATTGTAGGTAAGATGGCTAATTAAAATGGTACTAATTTGCGCTTATCCGGGATGTTTAAACCGTCGTAAAAGAAAAAAATTACGTATGCTCGCGCGAACTCATCCGGGAGTGGTGAGTTTTCACAAATTCCCAATTTATGAGCCTTCTCTCTTGAAGTTATGGTTGATCGCTCTTCGGATGGATATCAACACACCCATAAACTTACTAAAGTTGAGGAGGGTCTGCAGCGATCATTTTTCCCCTGATGATTTTACAAACCAAGGAGTGGATCGCATAGTACTGACATCATCAGGTATGATGTTTTCGAATCCAACGGAGGTATGTGAACAACGTCTTTGTGTCCTTTCTATTTGTAAAGCTGGCATTACATGAAATGTTATGTGAAGTTAGTAAAACCAATTTTTTAGGGGGTTACTTGCATTTCTATAACTACTACTTTTTTATATGGCAATACTTCTCAAAGTCCGGACTCCGGCCCGGATCCGAACCCGGAGGGAATTCAATCCGGACCCGCCTCCATTTCGTATTTTAAGAGCACTAATTGTGTGTAAGGGATTAAAAGTGTGGATTTCCTACTTTGATAAATGCATGTTAAAATCATTTGTTTAGTTTTTTATGTCTTTTTTGAGATGGTCCGAAATTAAAGTGAAGACGAGATATTTAAAGTTTTCCTCTGTGATTTAGTTCCCATGACATCCAGTGACCGTATGACTTTTGACGTAATCAGGCGCGATGCGACACTTCACTGCTGTAAGCGTTTGAATGGGTGTGGAGAATGTCATTGTCCAGGAAAAGAAAAGTTGACGAAGAAAATAGAGTTTTCAAAGATGATTGGACAGAGAGCTATTCGTTCATTTTGCCCCAATCCGGCACAAAGCCATTCTGTTTGATTTGTAACGAGACCGTTGGAGTTGTGAGAGTGGAAATGTCAAACGACATTATGAAACAAAACACAGACATTTTGAACGGCAATATCCACAAAACACAGAGGCACGGACAGCAAAACTACTGACTAATGAACATTTAGCCCAGTGTCTCCGTCTAGCTGTATTTTGTCTCTGTATTTTGCACCATGTTACTTTTGGCCTACCTCTTGTTGTGTTTTGTTAAGAAAAATGCTGACACTTAAATTAATTGTTTTGCCACTTTTGCACTTGTTATTAATGTATTTTGAATGCAAAAGGCACCTTATTTTTTTCATAAAATGATTGTTGATTTGTTTTTCATGTTTATTAAAAATATAAGTTTTGTAATAACCAATCGTTCCGGACCTTTGACATTGATGAAAATTCAGATCTGGACCTTTGAATGTAGACTTTGAGAACCCCTGTTATATGGGCACCATATATTTGATAAGAATGGTTTTACATGAGAGAGATAATTTAGTCAAACCAGGGACGTGCGGTCAGGGTAGGCAGGGTAGGCAGTAGGGCTGGGCGATATATCGCATGACATTGTTATGTAAAGCCGGTTCCTTGATTAGTAGTAAATCACCTTCACCTGCTTTCAGATGGAAGATATGATGCAGATATGAGTTTTAAATTAACACTCAAGAGTGTTAAAGTTAATGAGATAATTAAGTGATTAATTTAGTGATGTTTGAGCATTATTGAAGACACCTGATGTTAACAAGCAGAATCACTGAAGGAGAAAATCACAAATTGTAAGCCACCGTTATAGCGATCAATGTTTGCTTTAGTTGGACTCTTGACCCTTTATACTTTCAACTTAAATTTTGTTTGTTTGCTGTCATTGATTTATAACAGTCAAATGAACAAAGATAAATGTGATCTGATAGTGTTGGTTAAGTTTTGGCATAATCATGCTGTGATCTGAAAAATAATACTTATTGAGATAGTTTGGTTTAACTTGTTAGCAACAGCTTTGTGATTCTACAGCATATGATTATCAGTATTTTTCTGATAATCCAAAATATCTAATAAACATTGTTCTGATCAAAACACTTTCAAATAATTTATTTAGAAACATAGACATCAATAATCAGCCTGTGAATCTCAACAATGGTGACAATAATAATGCATGTTGCAGTGGTTGCCACCAATCACAACTCATTAATGGCTCCCATCGTGCATTGCGGTATGAATAAATTATGATCTGAATAGTCTATGTAATTTACTTTTCCTAATTGAATATTCTGCTCGTCACCATTGTTGAGATGCATATACTGAATCTTCACGTCTGTGTGTGCCTAAAAGAAAGGTTTTTTTTTTTACAACTTTTAAGTTCTCATGCTGTCTTGAATTATCAACATTGAGGCAGAGACTGAGCTTGCTTCATGTCACGTGATCCACTCGCTCTCACTCACTCCGCGCTTCCCGCTACTTAGCATCTAGCGCCGCCTAGCGTTGGAAGTGTCCTATGAAGAAAAAAGAGCTGTGGTCGCTAACGGGAAACCGTTGTAGACGAAGTCCATGCGTCTATCCCTCTGGACAAAGATGTCAATTACTTTGTTGTAAAAGTCCTCTTTGTTGGGTGAATTTCTCAATTTCATGAGTCTCTCCTTTTCAATGGAAATAAGAGCCAAGGAGGAAAGTCTGTTCTGCTCCATTCACGTCAGAGGCGCCCGTGCCATTGGATGTGCAGTTGCCGCAGCACAGCCTATGAGCCATACGCTCACTGTGCTAACGTTAGCTGTGCAGCTGCAAATGCGTTTTATATATAGGCTTCAGTAAATCGAGGAAAAGGAGTTTCGTCTACAAATAAAAGTAAGCACCCCCTTTAAAACGTAAATTATTCATTTATTTATTATTTTTAAAACCCTTATATTGGCTTATGTGTGTTGTCTGATGGTGGGCTAACAGTTATAGGCCTGCTGTGCGCTGACACCAAAATGTTCTCTCTTCCATACCCTGGTGCGCCGTCACCTCTGCCACATTTGTACTGTAGGTCTATCTGTGCGATTATGGTGCATTTCGTAAGGGTTAAAATGCTGTTTTGTAGTTCTCTTTTTTTAATCCTGGTGCGCCGTCGCCAGATGCTCATTGCGTGTCAGTGTGTGCGCCTAGCGCAGTTTGTAGGAGCGATAATAAGCTGTTTTTGTACTTTAAAGCTGTACTGCTGACACAATGTTTTCTGACTGTAACGTTAGCCTATTCAAGTCCTGGTGCGCCGTCACCAGAGTGACCAGACCAATAGTGTATGTGTGGCTGTCTGTGCGCGTTTGCGCATTTTGAAGGAGTGACTAGGTTGCTTGTCGGTTCGCTGACAACATGCCGCCTCCCTCTTTTACTGTGTCCCGCACAAAACATTTGTTTGTTGTATAAGTCATAAGATAGATGTGTCCATTAATTTGATTATTAGATTTGATTGTGCATTAGCCTCACATATGACTGACTTTGCTGTATGCAGGCAGCGATGTGAAGATGCCTGATATGAACTTGGGTTGCTACATTAAAGGTGGGGTATGTGATTTGGAAAACGACCGGCAGATTTTAAAAATACACAATTCAAATGGTCCTACCTTCTTTCCTCCAACGCTGGCCCTGACTCCACCCATTCGAAGAACATGGACGCGCAATCACGCACGAGCGAAAACTCAGATGCGCGAGAGATTGTAATGACGATTTACTACTAATCATGGAACCGGCTTTACTGACGAGATGCGCATGCGTCACAAGCTTTGAGTATGCGCACGAAGGGGGTCACGCGCGCTGGGGGGAGGGGTGTGTGGTACGACCGTTTGATTGACGAACTTACTGTCCAATGATTCTAGGTGGTCTTGGAAATGATTGTCTGGAGTTTTTTGAGTCCTGCCCGTTCCACAGATGATTAAATTACTTAATTTTCATTTCAGTGCTTCTAACTCAGTGGCTGTAAGTGGGTTAGGAATAGGATTTCAAGTTATTTTGAAAAAATGGACAAAAAAGAGAATCACATACCCCACCTTTAACTGAATGAATATATGAACAGAGATGGGCAGTATTTTAATTACAAAATACTCAAAAGTAAATAAATACGTATTTCAAATACATGTAATTTGTATTTTCCTTAACAAAAATAAATCAAATGTAATTTGTAATTAAATACTTTGAGGGAATGTAATTTGTATTTAAAATAGGGCTGAGCGATATATCGCATGACATTGTTATGCGCATCTCGTCAGTAAAGCCGGTTCCTTGATTAGTAGTAAATCACCTTCACCTGCTTTCAGATGGAGCGGCATTTACTACAAAGAGCCGTAGTTAACTGACATGCTGAGCCATATCACATCAATATCGCGGACGTATCGCCAGCGATAATTAATGCGATATGGCTCAGCTTGACAGTTAACTACGGCTCTTTGTACACAGCAAAAACTCCAGTGTTAAATTAACACTCCTGGGATATGAGTCCACACTTAAGAGTGTTGAAGTTAATGAGCTAATTAAGTGATTGATTGAGTGATGATTGACCATTATTGAAGACACCTGATTTTAACAAGCAGAATCAACAAAGGAGAAAAATCGCATTTTAGTCACCATAATGGTGATCGGTATTTGCTTTAGTTGGGATCTTGATCCTTAAACTATTAACTAGGGCTGTCGCGATAACCGCAAAATTGCAGTACCGTGCTACTGACAGGCCAACCGCAGAGGAATGCAAGTAACCGCAGCAACCGCGAACCGCGTTTTCTTTTTTCATAAGGCCACCCTTCGTAGTTCGTACCATTTGTATTGAATGTTAAATAAGTTAATAATGTTAACAAGACTGTTTATCATGGTGATTTGTACAGAGGATTCGTGGATTTGGACTTAAGCCTAAACAGACAGTGAATGTGATGTGATCGACTGAGCGCATGCGATTACCTGCGTCTGTCTTTGAAGTCAAGTCATGTATATTCGTGAAAAAGGTTGCCGTTTCCAAGGAAAGCGAAATATTTGTCATAGGCTATCATCCTTTTAACGTGTAAGGGTATTTACCATGAATGACGTCAGCGCTGGTCAGCATTACACAGCGCGAGGAAGCCGTGGGGGGAAAGCAGCGACTCACGCATTGAATCAATGTTCTCTATTAAGCGAAGCATTGCTTCAGCTTTGCCCAAAAGTGAAGCATTGCTGGCCAGCTGAGCCTTGAAAAGTGGAGCTCAAAGTTAAAAAATAATTAACACCTTGTTTCATTACATCTATCATTTAAGGAATCAGCTTTTTTGAACGTTTTCGTTGAATTAACGGTTTAATGACTCACTCAAAGACAGTCCGTTGGCGTAACAACTGCGCGCTGAGTGACAGTCTTTCAATGTGCAGAGACGCTGTTTAGTTTCGGTTACATTGGTTACATTGTTTTTGTGTATGCTGACCACATCATAACACGTATTTATATAGCAAAAAATAAATATAAATAAATAAATAAATATTCGCGCTATTGAGCCACTCAAAATGACCGCAAGGGAAATTCCTTCACCGCGACAGCCCTACTATTAACGTTAGATTTAGTTTGGCTGCTGTAACTGAGTTATAACTGCCAGATGAACAAAGAGAAAAGTTCATCAGGTAGTGTTGGTTATGTTTTAACATAATCATCATTTGACCTCAATCACTTTACTGCTCTCCTTGTGCGTTTCTATATGTGTGAACACAATTCAGCAGCAAGCCAAACTCCCTTCAAATAAAGACTGGAGTCAGGGTGTAGTTTTTCAAAACTCCTGATGTTTACTCCAATATGCTTCAAAGGAGAGTGAAACTATCAAAAACAATACACAAATAAAGTGCTTTTAGTAAACAGAATACAAAATATATACACAATATAAAGGCTAACAGAGCATAGTTACCAGTTGAGCAATTGGTGAATAAAACAACACTTAATTATTACCAATATAGCATAGGAAATAAATAAAATATCCTCAGTTTACACATTTTACGATGATTACTTACTGACAATGCTTTCGAAGGCATAAACATTAAAGAAAAACTGGAGCAGCAGTCACATGGAGCTTAATGCTTGAGAGAGCTAAGCAAACTGAAACTAAAATGGCTGCTCCCTTGCTTAGTCAGGTAATTTTTCAAAATTAGAGTCCCAAGTAAAAAACCTAAAACGATTAATCCCCTTAACGTAACACTCCCCGCCTGACATCTATAAAGATGTCATGTATAACCATCTGTTTAAAGGAGTTTTCTTATTTTCTAAGCAGGAGAATGACTTCAGATATAGGCCTGAAGAAAGTTTTGCTGGACCCTTCTTTAGTCACTTTAAGTTCAACTTTTCGAACCTTTCCATCTTGACCAGGGAAAATACTTGTGACGAGTGCCATAGGCCATTCATTTCGGGCTACTTGATTGTCCTTAAGTAGTACTATGTCACCCCCCTGGATGTTTGGGTATGGATCCTGCCATTTGTGACGAACTTGCAGTGTTTGCAGATATTCCTGTTTCCAGCGACACCAGAATTGGTTGGCTAGGCTCTGTACTTGCCGCCATTGGCGTTTGTAGATGTCCTTTTCGGAGAAGTTTCCTGCTGGAGGTGGAGAACCTGCTTTTTGTGTTAAGAGCATTGCAGGGGTAAGTATCAAGGGTGAGTCTGCATCCATAGAAACAGGTACTAGAGGTCTACTGTTAATAATGGCTGTCACTTCTGCCATAAGTGTACAAAGCACTTCGTCAGAGAGGTTAGAGTGTCCTTCCCGCATCAGCATTGAGTCAAGAATTCTACGAGCCAGACCAATCATTCGCTCCCATACGCCTCCCATATGTGAGGAGTGTGGTGGGTTGAAAACCCATGTGCATCCTTCGTTATTGATGTATCTTTGCACCTTGGTTTCCTTAATCACTTTGTGGAATTCAAGCTCGTTGCAAGCGCCAATGAAATTAGTTCCACAGTCAGAGTGCAGTTGTTTTGCAGGGCCACGGATCGCGAAAAACCTGCGAAGTGCATTGATACAACTCGAAGAGTCCATAGACATAATGACTTCAATGTGAACTGCACGGGTGCTCATGCAGGTGAAAAGCACCGCCCAGCGTTTACTGTGAGCTTGACCTCCTCTTGTGCGGCGAGCTACCACTGTCCAAGGGCCAAAGACATCTAAGCCAGTGTAAGTAAACGGTGGTGACACACTTAGTCGTTCTGGTGGCAAGTCTGACATTTTCTGCACTTCTAGTTTACCACGAAGTTTACGACAGGTTACACATGCATGAAGAATACTGCTTATGCATCTCTTGCCTCCAATAAGCCATAATCCAGCAGCACGAACGGCCCCCTCTGTGAATACGCGGCCTTGGTGCTCCACGCGTTCATGGTAGTGCCTTATGAGTAATGCAGAAACGTGATGCTTGCCAGGTAATATGACTGGGGTTTTTTCTGGGTAGCTTAAATCTGCCAGTTTTAATCTGCCTCCGACTCTGAGTAGGCCGTCCTCATCTAAGAAAGGATTCAGTTTTGAGAGTGGAACTTTGCTGCTTATGTTTCCTCCCTTAGAGAGTGTTTCAATCTCCTTACTGAATGATTCCTTTTGCACAGAGCGGATTATCACATTCTTGGCTTTTAGCAGCTCACCTACATTGTGTGCTTTTGAACAAAGATGCCAACCGCTGCATGTATCAGATTCATTGGTGGATTTAGAAGAGCAAGCTACATGGATGAGCGATGCAATGGCTCTCTGTAAGGATTTCAAAGAGGAGAATCTCTGAAACCTGTCAGAGGTGAGTTGTTTATCCTTAATTTCTGAGTGGCAAGCTGTCACCATTGGCCTGATTTCTGTATCTGAATCTGGGTCCACAAGTGCAAAGTTATCTGTCATAATGAAGTCATCTTCATGTGACTTATGCAGGAATGCCGGACCTGTAAACCAGTTAGATTTCACGAGTTGAGATGCATGGATGGATCTAGAAGCAATGTCAGCGGGATTGTGCTCTGTGGGTATGTATCGCCACTGCTTTGGTTCTGAAAATTGTCTGATTCTCTGTACCCTGTTGTGGACATAGACGTAGAAACGTTTAGTTTCGTTATAGATGTAGCCAAGTACAATTTTGCTATCACAGTAGAAGGTAATAGCATCTGGTTTGAAGTCAATCTCTTGAACAATGAGTTCTGCTACCTCCACTGCTAAGACTGCTGCACAAAGCTCTAATCGGGGTATAGTAGGCTGGTCTTTTGGCGTCAGTTTTGCTTTTCCTAAGATGAAGCCAATGCTGATCTGTCCATCTCCATCTACTGCCCTGAGATATGCTACAGCTCCTATGGCTTTTGTTGACGCATCAGAGAAAACACAGATTTCTTTGTGCTTTGCCTTTGAATGGGAGTTGGGTGCGTAAGGACGAGGAATGTGGAGGTGTTGCAAGTCTTTCAATGAATGTCTCCATGATTCCCACTCACCGCGTTTCTCTTGTGGCAAAAGTTCATCCCAGTCCGTTCCTTCAATGGATAGCTCTCTGAGTAAAAACCTCCCCTGTATAGTGACAGGAGCCACAAGACCGAGAGGATCAAAGAGACTATTGATTACCGATAGGACACCACGGCGTGTGAATGGTTTGTCGTTGACTGATACTTTGAATGTAAATGTGTCAGTCGCAGTTTCCCAATTCAGACCAAGGCTGCGTTGTGTAGGCATAATTGTTCCACTGAGATCGAGGTCTTTGATGTCCTTTGCGTGATCTTCAGTTGGGAATGCTTTGAGTACTTGTAGACTGTTGGATACAATCTTGTGCAACCGCAGGTTTGATTCGGAGAGGGATGATTGTGTTCTCTTTAGTAGGTCTATTGCTTCCTCTTCAGTTGGCAAGGAAATTAGTGCGTCATCCACATAGAATCCACGTTCCACAAAGTGTCTGGTGTCTTGACCATGTTGCGGCACACCCTTCTCTGCTGCTCGTCTTAGGCAGTAAATTGCTACTGCCGGGGATGGGCTGTTGCCAAACACGTGGACTTTCATCTTGTATTCAACAATGTCCTTGTTAAGGTCATTATCACGGTACCATAGGAAGCGTAGGTAATCTCTATGATCTTCTCTCACAACAAAACAGTGAAACATTTGTTGTATGTCTGCCATCACTGCTACAGACTCTTTCCTGAAGCGCATCAGGACACCAATGAGGCTGTTATTAAGATCTGGTCCAGTGAGGAGCACATTATTGAGAGAGATACCTTCATGCCGTGCGCTGGAGTCAAATACTACCCTGATCTGATCGGGTTTTTTTGGGATGATAGACTCCAAATAGAGGTAAGTACCAGCATTCATTTGCCTTTGGTAGTGGAGCTGCAAGTTCTGCATGGTCACTGTCGAATAGTTTTTGCATGAAAGTTACAAACTGTTCTTTCATATCTGGCTTCCGTTCTAGGGTACGTCGCAAGGAAGAGAGGCGGCTTAAAGCTTGATCTCTGTTGTTCGAAAGAACTGGCCGTGGAGACCTAAAGGGAAGAGGTGCCACCCAACTGTTGGAATTATCCTGGAAAACATCTTTCTCCATAATCTTTAGAAAGACTTCGTCCTCGATGGAGAGTGCAGGCTTGTTGTCGTTCTCTGATCTTTTAAATAGAGTTTGACCAAGCTTGTCTGTGTTCATGTTCCAGTGGGTTTCGAAGTCATGAGCTGTATGCAGAGCTGTTAAGTTGCTGGTGATGTTTTCTTTAATGTGTACGTGACTTGTACAAGGAATAAACAGTGAGGGTCTTCCATTTTCTAAGATGTTCGTCTTGAAACTTGAAACACTGGGCTTGTGCACATCTCCTAGGCATACTTCACCAACCAGCACCCATCCTAGGTCGAGTTTTTGGCCAAAGGGTGTGTTGTGTGGGCCGTTAATTTGTTTCCTCACTTTATGAACTCTAAGTATGTCTCGTCCAAGCAACAGTAGGATGTGGGCTTCAGGGTCCAGAGCTGGGATTTCAGATGCAATATGCTTGAGGTGAGGTTGATGGAGAGCAGCTTCAGGTGTTGGAATTTCATCACGGTTGTTGGGTATTTCGTCACATTCAATTAATACTGGAAGTGCAAGACTAATTCCACCCTTTGCTGCTTCAATCCGATAACCATTTGCTTTTCTTCCTGAACACTCAATCAACCCAGCACATGTCTTTAGGCTGTAAGGAGATGCTTTACTATTGATGTTGAATATGTCGAAAAATCTTGACCTGGCCAGAGATCTGTTGCTCTGATCGTCGAGCATAGCATACATCTTTACTGCATTTTCAGGATGCCCTTCAGGAAACACATTGACAAGACATATTTTGGAGCAAGATTTTGTGGAAAGGCCGTGACAAACTTCAGTGCAAAGGGAGCTCACCTCTTGTGTTACTGGAATTTCTCTTACATCCTCCCCGCCATGCAGTAATGGAGGACTTTGGATTTTGGGCGCCCATGAGGGTGGACCAGGATGCAAAGCTGAGTTGTGACTGTCACTGTTGCACTCATCACACTTTAGAATGACTTTGCAATCGCGAGCAAAGTGTGATGATGATGAGCAGCACCTGAAGCAGATCCCTTGCTCTTTTAGGTATGCTATTCGCTCATCGATTGTTTTCAATCTGAAGCCTCGACATTTCCTTAAAGGGTGGGGTTTGTTGTGGATGGGACAGTATTTGGCTGGATCATCTTTAGAAGGCTTTCTGTCTTGGGACGCACTATGAGAGATTTCGGTTTTGTTTACCAACACTGGCGTCTTGAAGTTAGTGTGTTTTACAATGGGTCCTTCATACTGTGGGCGGCAACTACTGGAAAAGGCAAAGCTGGGATCATTACGTGTTTTAGCATGATTGCAAATGAATTGAGTAAAGAACGAGAAAGGAGGGTAAGTGACACCAAATTCTTCTTTAAACTTTGAGCCTTGAGAAATCCATTTCTCTTGTAAGGTGTATGGCAGTTTTTCAACAATGGGCCTGATGCCGCGAGCAGTGTCTAAGTAGGCTAAACCTGGTAGATAGCCGTCTTCCTTGGCTGAGAGCAGCTCCATTAAAAGATCTCCGAGCTCTCTTAGTTTGAGGTTGTCCTTACCTGAAATCCTGGGGAAACTGTCTAACTTCTTAAACAGCGCACTTTCGATTACTTCAGGTGAGCTGTAACATTCATCAAGCCTGTTCCAGACCGTTTTCAAGGCTGTGTCTGGGTTTGCTATGTGAACTGCCCTGAGACGTCTCACATATTCTGAAGATTCTTTACCAAGCCACTTTGACAACAAGTCTAGCTCCTCACTGGCTGTAAGACCCAAGTCTTTGATTGTGTTGAAAAAAGAGGACCTCCAGGCTCTGTAACTTTCAGGGCGATCATCAAAGCGTGTTAAACCACTGCTCACCAGCTCACGGCGTGCAAGATATTTCACTAGGTCCATCATGCCTGAAGTTTCAGAGTGTTGTGGCAAAGATCCTGATACACCACTGCACTTAGGCTGTTGCTGCCATTTATTGCTGACTGATATTTCTTTTGACTCTTCTTTCACGTTTCTTTGGAGTTTTACTTTTTGCAGTTTTGGCACTCTTGGAGATGAAGATGAAGAACATGCATCAAGTACGACATACTGGCTATCATTCACATGCACTATATTTGGTTCAGTTTGAGAGATTAACTGGTTCTGATCCGTTACTTGGTCTGGTTCAGATTTGCAATCGTGAGACTGATCAATTGCTAAGTCGGCCTGCTCACTAAGATATGTAGCTTGGTCCCTGACATAATCACAAACACGTTTTTCTGTGCTTTGTGCCGATGAAGAGTGACTTTTCCTTTCATACGGCTCCTCATCCTCAAACTCTGCTGCTGCTTCTAAAATATCTGCTTCTGCACTAGCAGCTGCAGCCTCTTTTTCCAGATGCAGGGCTTCCAAGTTAGCTTGTAATCTGGCTGTGTCCACCTTAATCGCAATTTCTCTCTCTGCAAAAGTAACTCGTGCTCGTGCAGCCTCTGCCTTAGCTCTAGCACGTGCTGCAGCAACACCAACTGAAGATCTTGAGGATCTTGAAGTTCTTATGGAACTTTTAGAAGATTTGTCAGATGTGCTGTTACTTTTAATTTGTATCTTTCGTGATGTGGTCTCTTTTGGATACCTTTCAGCCATGATGCTCGCTACTTGCTGCTGTATGGGTCTGCCAAGATGTTCAGCCAGCTGAGTTTATGTCATTTCACTTTACTGCTCTCCTTGTGCGTTTCTATATGTGTGAACACAATTCAGCAGCAAGCCAAACTCCCTTCCAATAAAGACTGGAGTCAGGGTGTAGTTTTTCAAAACTCCTGATGTTTACTCCAATATGCTTCAAAGGAGAGTGAAACTATCAAAAACAATACACAAATAAAGTGCTTTTAGTAAACAGAATACAAAATATATACACAATATAAAGGCTAACAGAGCATAGTTACCAGTTGAGCAATTGGTGAATAAAACAACACTTAATTATTACCAATATAGCATAGGAAATAAATAAAATATCCTCAGTTTACACATTTTACAATGATTACTTACTGACAATGCTTTCGAAGGCATAAACATTAAAGAAAAACTGGAGCAGCAGTCACATGGAGCTTAATGCTTGAGAGAGCTAAGCAAACTGAAACTAAAATGGCTGCTCCCTTGCTTAGTCAGGTAATTTTTCAAAATTAGAGTCCCAAGTAAAAAACCTAAAACGATTAATCCCCTTAACGTAACAATCACTGAACTCATTTTATAAATTAATTCTATAGTGTTTTTGAATCATACACAGCAAAATACCCAGTTTTAAGTTAACCTGTTAAGCTGCAACCCCACTTTTGAAAAATCCCCAGAAATAGGCATACCCAAACTGAAAGTGTCTGACAGTGTTATATTTAAAATCTGAGGATGACAAGTCGAAAACTCTGTATTTAGTAAAATGTTTTTAAGATCATGTCATATGACTTTATTTTGATTAGACTCTAAAATGCAAACTGATGTTTATTGTCATCTTCTAAGCATCTATTCTATTGTCTCTATTGTTTTGTGGTGCAAACAAGCCCCATTCAGTCTCAGTCTCCCCTGCACACATTCACACCTCTCCGGCCTGGTTATGGTTCTAAATATGTTTTTCTTTTGTCTTCATTATAATTACTAATAATTCACATTGTCACACATTATAATTCACACTGTTTCAATCACTAATTTCTTTTTTCAAAGTTCTCACTTCACATTTGAAACTGTATCAAATGACCTTCTTGAAAAAAATAAACATTTCAGTAAGCATTCCTATTTAGAAAAATTCATAAAAATAACAGCTAGGTGGCAGGTGCACCTGGCATGTTAGCTTACCACACCATCAATACATGACAATTTATGAGATTAAAACCATGTTTGTGCTCCAAAATTACTTTATAGCGCAAGTCGAGTGTTTTAAATAACCTTATGTGATCTGATTTGGCTTCAGATAAAAAAAACAGACAGAAAATATATTATTTTATAGTATTCTGCACAATGATAAAGTCTATATCGATTAGCATTACATTATAAATATAATCTATTATTATGAGAATACCTGACATGGTTCGAAGAACACAGGTAAATCAAATATAATTGCAATCATGTTTATTGTCTTCAAAACGTCTTTATCTGCATGTTACAGCGATCTCTGGAAGCTTTGTTTATGTCAGGGACTTCCTGAATGTCACATGATTATGGCACTTCTTCATGTATTCCATATGGACTAAATGTGCACACAGGGCGCCCTCAGGCTGCCTTTATGGATTGAAAACACAGTACATCTGAGTATCCAGCGCTCATAATGATTACATCTTCCCATTTGGGTATAAATTCAATAAATATTATTCCTGTCTATATAATTCTGGCGTAAACCTATGAGAATCTATCACTATTTCTCCAAACCTGCACATTTTTGAGCTGAAAGCCCTGAGGGACGTTGTTTTGTCAAGCGCTGTCATGAAGACCTCACAGGAGTTTTTTTCTGAATGAGACCGGCTGACGCTCATAATGCATATTAAAGGTATCGACTCATTTTTTGATTACATAACTCCTGACACCAGTCCTCAGGTCTTCACACCAGTCCTCAGGTCTTTACACTGGCTGCCAGTTACATTTAGGATTGATTTTAAAGTATTATTACTGGTATATAAATCATTCAATGGCCTAGGACCTCAATACATTGCAGATATGCTCAGTGAATATAAACCCAACAGATCACTCAGATCATTAGGATCACATCGGCTAGAAATACCAAGGGTTCACTCTAAGCATGGCGAGTCTGCTTTTAGCTACTATGCCAGCCGCAGCTGGAACCAGCTTCCAGAAGAGATCAGATGTGCTCCTACAGTAGCCACATTCAAATCCAGACTCAAAACACATCTGTTTAGCTGTGCATTTACTGAATGAGCACTGTGCCACTGTTCGTCCGACTGTTTGCACTGTATTTTACTTTATGTTTTAATTATTCTGATTTCTGTATTTTATCTTTTATTCTAAACTGTTTTAATTATTCTGATTTCTTTTGATTATTTTAATTTCTTCTATGTAAAGCACTTTGAATTACCATTGTGTATGAAATGTGCTATATAAATAAACTTGCCTTGCCTTGCCTTGCCTTGACACAAATTAAGACATAACTGTCACTATAAGTTTCTCAGAATACAATAGTAGTCAAATACTGAAACTTGAGTCTTATATCTTTTTAATGATGTATAGTTTGTCAAGGTAATAACTTTAAATATGATAGTAACTTTGAACTATTTAAACAAAAAAACGCTTCAGTGCGTCGGCGCTCTGGCAACAGTTAACAGGTTAACACTGCTCTGTGTTTATATGAGTCAACACTCAGAGTGTTATAAGTAACAATGAAGCAGTGTTAAAGTTAATGAGATAATTAAGTGATTAATTGAGTGATGTTTGAGCATTATTAAAGACACCTGATGATAACAAGCAGAATCACTGAAGGAGAAAATCACAAATTTTAAGTCCCCATTATGATGATCAGTGTTTGCTTTAGTTGGGCTCTTGACCCTTACATTTTTTACTTTATATTTAGTTTGGCTGCTGTAGTGTTGGTTATGTTTTAACAATCATTATTGTTTTTACCTGAATCACTGAACTGAATCACTGAACCAAATTTCTGAGTTTGGTTTACTTTATTGAATATAACAGCACTGTCCTTGTAAAGCATTCATTTTTTAAAGGGGTGGTTGATTTCGATTTCACTTTTTTCATTTTAAATAGTGTGTAATGTTGCTGTTGGTGCATGAACAGTATCTGCAAAGTTGCTGCGCTGAAAGTTCAATGTAAGCAGAGATATCGTCTTTTAAAAACCAGGAAGTTTAATGCCTACAAAAACGACTTGAATGGGACTACAACAAGATACTTCCCGGGTTTTATACGTAACTAACCCATAAATTTACATCAACCCTCCCTTCGGAATATGCAAAAAAGGGGGCATGGCCATATTTCTGCGGCTTTGTCAAAGAGGAAGAGTTATAGTGGAGAGCAGTAGCCATGCCGTCGAAAGTGTGTTATTTTCACCCAGCTGTCAGGTCTTCTGTGTTCGGGCTTCCTACGGACGCTGTGGTTCGTCAACAATGGCTACAATTTATGTTTGATTATGTTCCAGAAAATTACAATCGTAATTTAGCTCTCTGTGCTGCGCATTTTACAGAAGACAGCTTCCAGAATCTCCACAAATTCAATGCCGGATTCAACAACAAACTGTTACTAAAGCATGAAGCAATTCCAACTTTAAAACCAGAGGCAGCAGTTGTTGGGCCACAACCTGTAAGTAAGACTTAATAATTTTAAATGTATTTGCATGTATAATTTTAGACGTAATGTTTTAGTTTTATCAAGGACGTACACAAAGGCCAGCGCTGGCTTTAGTAGCCACTTAGTTATGCTATTTCGTGTGTCTATGACAAACGCGTACAAACATTTTGGACCTGAATTTGTAATTATGTACTAATTTTGTAAATGTATTTTCCATGTATACTTTATGACGTAATTTTTCGATTTGATGAAGAATGTAAACCAATGCCAACGCTGTTTGTTTATAGTAGCCAGTTAGTTCGATGCTATTTTGTGTGTATAATACAAACGAGTATAAAGTTAAAAAAATTATGTGTAATCGCAACAGCAAACCGTATCTCAAAAGCAAACAAGCAGCAGTAGCATTTTAAAGTAACAGCGTATTGAAATTCTTATATAATAATACTAGAATATAATAATAATAATACAGAAATGTACCATTCAGAAACGTTTTGTAAGAGCCGTGTTTGGGGAGGTTCTGCTTGACTCTCTTCATTGCCGCTTTCTGGGTCCGATTCTGGCTCAAACTGATACGGCAGTATTGACATCATTATTTACATTTGACCGGAGCACATGCAACTTTTGCCCGTAAATGTAATGGGCGCGAAGTTTCCGGACAATGTGCGCTACGCAGTTTAGCCAATTGCAACACACCGGCCCAGCTAACCAATCTGAGCCCATTGCCTGTTTCTGAGGGAGTGGTTTCATAGAATCAGGAAGTCAACCGGTCGTTCAAATGACAGAGGAGAAAGCGGCTTACAATAAAGGTGAAATTTATGAAAAATAAGGCTTTAAAAAAAACACAAAGACATGTTATATTGCACCCCATAAACACAATCATGCAAAGAAAAAAAGCAGTCAACCACCCCTTTAATACATATCTTTGTGTAGGCACACATCAAAAATCTATGTATGAATCTCAGCAATGGTGACAAACATGTTTATTCAGATAAACAGATCAACTCTGAACATTAGAAAACAAGCTAATAAAAAGTCACTTAAAATCACAATGAACACTATCAGATCACATTTTCTCTTTGGTAATCTGGCTGTTATAACTCAGTTACAACAGACCAAACAAAATCAAAAGTTAAAAATGTAATGGTCAAGAACTCAACACTGTAGTGAAAATAGTGATTTTTCTCCTTCAGGGATTCTGCTTGTTAACATCAAGTGTCTTCAATAATACTCAATCATCACTCAATTGATCACTTAATTATCTCATTAACTTAAACACTGCTTCAGAGTTACTTATAACACTCTGAGTGTTGACTCATATAAACACTGAGCAGTGTTTTGCTGTGTATGGTTCAAAAACACTATAGTATTTACTAGAGTAATTTTACAATAATATAGTATTTTTTCATGTGGGAAGTTTAAATAACTACACTCGCAACTAAAAAAAACTGCTCCTTGGCAATCGCCACTCACTGTGAGAAATGCTGCCTGTGTAGATCCTGTAGATACATGTGGAGAGATACAAATTGGTTCTCATTTGATATTAGTGTAATATCTGTTGGCTGGAAAGGGTTCTCAACCAATCAGATTCAAGAACCAGAACCAGAACTAGCTGTATATATCTGCTTAAATGTGCATTAATTCATGGTTTAATAAAGAAGCATACCTGGGGCAGGTCTGGCATTGCACATGTCGGTGTCGCAGCACTGGACAGAATATTCAATTCTGTAGGGTGTTGCAGTAAAAGACCAGTTATTACATTTACTTGCTCCCAACACAAGCTTCTTCAATAGTTTCATGCTTTACACCAGCTAAATACAAAACAGGAAACAAAAGAAGGAAGTAACAGCTTGGCTTTAAACTGCATAAAATACATGGAGGTCAGTTATGACACAAATTTGATACCAACTTTATTTAAAGTTTATTGTTTTTGTATTGAACTGCATTCATTTCAAACCCAAAAACAGAAATTTTTCATGAGACTTTTACGAATCCAAGTTCTATACAACAATAGTTTATATCCGGATGTTATATATATATATATATATATATACTGTATGTATGTGTGTGTGTCTGTGTCTGTGTCTGTGTCTCTGTGTGTGTGTGTGTGTGTGTGTGTGTGTGTGTGTGTGTGTGTGTGTGTGTGTGTGTGTGTGTGTGTGTGTGTGTGTGTGTGTGTGTGTGTGTGTGTGTGTGTGTGTGTGTGTGTGTGTGTAAAAATTGTTGTACATAAATTGTGACTTAAAATGTTTTTATCACTATACCTCTAAAATTGGTAACTAATTGGAAATACTTTGTAAAAGCGTTGTTCGACATGACATGCAATACCTTCTAAAACTATTTTAAATAAGATTTTCCAATCATTTTAGAAGTATTTTCAAGTTCAACAAAAGTAATTGTTCACTCTTGACTTACCTATATATTGTACTCTTCTTGAACTCGCACACTTGCTCTCTTCATAGTGACATCTCATTGTTTTGTTACATTTTAGTTCATCACGACATTGATAACACTCCAGAGAGAATCCTGAAATGACAATGAAAAATAAACATTCAATGACCTATTTACATCCCGAACATCTTCAATATACTGTATATGTTTCTGTACCTTCAGTGAGAAGAATAAAAAGAAGAGCAATGGACATGTGCAGATGCATCTTGTGATGGAAGAAAAAATGAAGAGATGAAGTTCAATCACCCTTGCTGAAAAAGTGTGTTTTCTGTCACAGCATTGACTGTCAGTGTCAGTAATGCTCCTCCTCCTTCACACACATTCACCTCAACCATCAGTTTATACTCACTTCTGCACTTTGTGGTAAGTTTGTGGTAAAGTCACAATGAGCAACAAAATCACTTTCACATTCTCTGACTGAATCCACAAGATCTATGATTTATTCTGTGTAAGTTTTATAGTATATGCTTTACCATTGGTCAAAATGAATTTAGATCATCATTTACACAATTAACAACTTCTGAAATTCATCTTGACTGGTTAGTTTCAGCTGGTTTAAGCTGATATTTTTGGTTGAGCAGTGAGAAAAGAGGCAAAACCCACTTAAAACCATCAAACTAGACCAACCAGACAGATTTACAGGTTTTGTATAGGTTAATTGGGTTAGTTCACTAAAAACAAATGTCAAAACTATGGAAATTATGGTTTACTCACCCTCAAAGGACTTTCCTGATTCTGAGGAACACGGTTTAGAAAAGTAAAAAAAAAAAAAGCCCCATAAAAGCATTATTAATATCATTATAATATGATGACTGTAAACAACTAGATTTAAGGGCCCCTACACAGCAAAATCCCCAGTGTTAAATCAACACTGCTCGGAGCAAATATGGTCCCACTCTACAGAGTGTAAAAATAACACTGACGCAGTGT
Source organism: Siphateles boraxobius (assembly GCF_051911475.1). Lineage (NCBI taxonomy): Eukaryota > Metazoa > Chordata > Actinopteri > Cypriniformes > Leuciscidae > Siphateles > Siphateles boraxobius. Next base: position 3,979,466 of record NW_027509130.1, on the reverse strand, counting down.
TAAAGTTAATTAGATAATTAAGTGATTAATTAAGTGTTGATTGAGCATTAGTGATGCACACCTGCTGTTAACAAGCAGAATCACTGAAGGAAAGAGAAACACAAGAACTACAACTGACTTTAAGTCACAGCCTTAGATTAAATCAACTGAAGATACAAATAAGACATTACATCTCTGAAGATCTCAGCAGAGGAGGATTAAACAACTCCACAAACAGCATTACCAGCTTCACTTATTACTAACCAGACTGACTTTATTTCTGTCAGACTTCTACAGAAGTTTTTATTGAGAATTAACAGAGGTTTAGATGTCGATGTTTTAGTCACCATTTAAAAATCACCATCATGGTGAACAGTATTGCCTTTAGGGGGGCAATTTGATTCTTATTGTCTTATTATGTGATTTCATGGTCCTTGTAACAGTGTTTACCAAAACACACAAAGGTTGCAAAGAAAGCCAGAAACAAAGATGGTCAGGTGATAGGCCTATAATAGTTTTCAACATCATAAAGTACAAAAATTCACAAATTTGATCATGTACTGATAATGGTTATTTGTTATTAATAACATTGATTTCTTTCTACAGATCAGTCATCAAGCTGATTTAATTTTTTTTTTTTATTATTATTGGGAAAGTAAGCTTTGGACCAACACACAGACATCAAGAATCCCCATATGAATCTCAACAATGGTGACATGCTTTATGCCGCAAAGCATTCTGGGAGGCACCATAGTATAAAACTTATGGCTCCCAGCATGCATTGCAGCATGAAGCATGTCACCATGGTTGAGATTCATACACTGATTATTGATGTCTGTTGTTTCAAAAATAATAATGATTTTCAAAAAAATTCTGCAATGTATATAAAATATTTTAATTCAGGATGTCTGCTCTGTGTCAAAAAAAGTGATAGTTATTAATAACAAATGACAACTTTTGTCAGGGATAAGATTAGTGAATCATTCAACTTTATAATAATGAAAACTATAACACCTGAATGTCTCGTATTTTTGGCTACCTTTGTAACACATTATGTGCTTTGGTAAACATTATAACAAAGACCAAAATTGCACTTTAAATGACAAGAGTCAAACTGCCCAACCAAAGGAAATACTGATCACCATAATGGTGACCAACAATTTCAAAACATCGACGTCTAAACCTTTGTCCAAAGACATATAACAGAAATAAAGTCAGTCTGTTTAGTAATAAGTGAAGCTGGTAATGCTGTTTGTGGAGTTGTTTAATCCTCCTGCTGAGATCTTCACAGATGTAATGTCTTCTTTTTATCTTCAGTTGATTTAATCTAAGGCTGTGACTAAAAGTCAGTTGTAGTTCTTGTGTTTCTCTTTCCTTCAGTGATTCTGTTTGTTAACAGCAGGTGTGCATCACTAATGCTCAATCAACACTTAATTAATCACTTAATTATCTAATTAACTTTAACACTGCTTCAGTGTTATTTTAACACTCTGTAGAGTGGGACCATATTTGCTCCGAGCAGTGTTGATTTAACACTGGGGATTTTGCTGTGTATTGTGGATTTTTGAAAATGACCTTTCATGTTGTGTGTAACATAGCTCTAAGTGAATGAAAACATCCTGCAAAGTTTTAAATCTGAAAGTGCACCGTTTATAAAGTTATTGTCTTTCAAAAGTAATAGTCGACTCTGAGTCAATGAAATTAATCGTTTTTCAAACGAGTCATAAGCCGTTTCGTCGTGACGTCAAGACGAAACATTAGCATATTGCCTGCCCACTTATTGCACGTGCAGAAACCAGGGAAAACTTGAACCTCAACTCGGTTTTTCTGAAAAAAAATCCTGTGGATACTGGATAGCATCATGTCGAGAAGAAGCTGTGCTCTACAATATGAAGGTAAAGCCAGTTTTTTTTCACTGCCCAAGGACGAGCATGTGAAGAAAATGTATACCCAACATTTCTGTGCCAGACAAATCATTTCAGTTCTAATCAAACTTGTAAATATGTCTGTCGAATCAATCCTCACCTTGTTGAACTCTTTTCTCAAACTCTCCTTTAATGTTTTCTTTGTGTTTAAGTTTCTCTTGTAAGGACTTCAGTGCTGTATTAAGAATTAAATTAAAATTAAAATCTGTTAAATTATTTGATATATTATATTAATATATTAATATCACAAGCTTAAGTGTTTATCCTCATCTGTAAATCCGTCTTATATGATGGAAACACTTCACTGATGGGTCTGAATGTCTGATTGTCGTGTTTCTGTGAATTAATACACACGACACACACAGGCTGTTTGTCCTCCACACAGAAGAGTTTGAGTTTCTCACTGTGTAAACTGCAGATCTCCTCAGATCCTGATGAACGCCTCTCATTTCTCTCCTTCAGGAACGACTCACACAAGTTTTTTAACACAAGATTACATGGAGGCTCATCTCCTGCAGACAGGACACTCCTAAGTTTTCTTGGTTCTCCAGAACTGTTGAAGACACTCTTTACAGAAATGACAGAAGAGCAGGAGACTTGAAGATTTCATGACACATGGGACAAGAAAGCTCTTCTGGAGATAAATTTAGTGAAGCAATTTTCACTGTTTGAGCTCCAGAAACTTCTGAATGCGGTTTCAGAAATAAATAACTACGAGAATCCCAAATAATCAGATAGAGTAAAAGAGTATGTGTATTTGTCGTATTTCCCTGTATCCCTGCTGGGATAGGAACTAGCCAAGAGTGAGAAGTTTTGTCAATTTCTTTAATTTACATTGTGAACCTTTTATAGCCTAGTTGTTTTTGAATATTTTATATTGATATTGTGTGAAATTGTATTCTCATTATTTGTTTTTATGCCTGTGAAGCACTTTGAGTTGCATTCCATGTATGAAAATTGCTATATTTATTATTATTATTAGGCTATGCCTAATTAAAAGTGTAGCCTATGTAAAATAAAGGCTACAATAGTTATATTTTGACAAGAATTATACAAGTCAAAAGAAATATCCTGTAGATGTAAAAAAAAAATCAACAACAAAACAAAACAAATTACTGATTGATCTTTAATATATGAATCTTTTATTAACCATATTTTGCCTTCTATAAGCTACAAGTAATAATAATTGATGCTCTTCAAAGTCTGTGAATTTTATGAGTAAAATGTTTCCATAGCCAATGTCTAGCAGGCACTCGGGAAAAACCATAGGGAAAAACCATGGGAAAAACGCATAGCTTCCTGTTTTATGGAAGTCATAGCAGCATGCAATATTTTATATATTATTTCTCATGATCTTGACATAAGTTATTATTTTTTTATGATATTAGTTGCAATCAGGAGAAAACAAGAAAGAAAGAAAAAAATAATACATGGCCTCTTAGGCTTCCGTAGGCCTACCTTAGGATAGTTAAAAAACACCTCTTGAAAACGCGCCAAAGTTAGGAAACGCCCCTTGTTGTTCCTCAGAAACATAGACGCTCAGAAACCACTTGGCACTTGAATTGCTAGAGAGAGATGCTGTCTGCAAGATGGCAGCTCGAATGGAGACAACGGTAAGAATATTTTCGCGCTTCATAGAAAACTGACTGTTTCTATATCTTATATAAGGTCTTAAGACTCTTTTCTCCAGAGAAACATGCGAGCTTTGGAATATTGTCTTTGAACTTCGTTAACTAACGTTAACTAACTTACATTTCTATCACAAAGTTATATGGCATCGCTGTCGACGAGTAATTAGAAAAAACTCTAAAATATAGAGTTAACGAAAGTTATCATGACTAATGCTTAAAGTAGATGTATTAACAAATGTCAGTAGACCGGGAAGATTTGAAAACGAGCTGCATAACTGCATAAGAAATGTGAAAATACAACGATCGCATCGCTGAAAAGGGGGCGCGGGCTAGTCTTCTTAATAAAACAGTCAGTTTTATTGTATGCGTTATAATAGGACATATCTCTCCTCATCAATTTAACAACTCCAGGTGATGATGTGAAGTTCGGATCATTTTACTGACTCTCTCGTTCATCAAAATGAACAAATCTTTATTCGAGTCCTTTCATTTAAGTGGCTTTAAATGTGATACTTTTAACAGGCAAATTTCCCCGAACACAACCATCTAACGTTACGCAATCTTGATCATATTTTGAATTAAGACATTGTAATGCAGCCAAAGATAATTTACATGGAACATAAATTTAATTGACCTTCGAGTCTTTTGTTCATTTGTCACGTGACAGACGCATGAACGGATCACAATTGTAAGAATACATTTTTAGTGTTGAATCAAACAGATCACTCAAGTAATTTAAACCATAATCCAACAATTTCTCCAATAATATACTCTTTTCTTTAATTGTAATCAATTCATCATACCAAATTTTCATTCTGTGAGGAGAAAAAATATGTACAAAGCACAGTTTCCAGGCCAAGAGTGCTTCTTAATAAAATGTATGCAATTTTATGGGTAATTTGCTTTAAAAAAAACGCCATTCACAAAAATACAATGACAGACACAAACGTAGTAGGCCTACATAAATTTGCTCTTAGGCTATTCTTTTATTCACATTTGCAGTACAGCCTCAATTATGCACTTGCAACTTCTCAAATCTGACACTGCAATTTCACATTTTCGCACCTTGACTTTTACTACTACTTTAACAATATAGATGCACAACTAACTTGTGCACTTGCAAATCAGTAGCGCAAGAGAGAAATGCGGGGGAGGGGGCAAATGAGTCCTGGGCCGCGTTTGTCGTGACATCATTGCGTACAAAAGAAGTCCCATTTCATTGGCTAGGCCCCAACCAATAAAGTGACCCATTTCCGGTACGGTGCACACGTACCGAATGCATTAGCCTACATTGCAACATTTCCTAATGAATTACGACAACGGACAAAGACCAGGGCTCCATACTGCGACCAAATGGTCGCATTTTGCGACCAAAATTTTAGAGTGTGCGACTGAATTTTACATCCAGTCGCACATGTGCGACCAGTAAATTCCCCCAGTACATTTTTTTTTTTTTACACGTTAAACGCAAGGGGCGCGTCAATGAATCCGGAATGTGTGGCAGGCCAATCAGTGTGAGAAGAATAGGGAAAGGCCACTGTAAGTGGCTAATGTGTGGAGGGGGAGGGTCCTCGAGATAATGAGCGCGTTAATGTCTGTGGGAAGGAGAGGGAGAAAAATATCACAACCATCTATGTATATGTGCATCTACGCTAGGGATGAGTCATGATTTTCGAATATTCGTTTAGTTGATTTTATTATAGAATATCGAATAGGTTGTGCGATTATTGTCTATAAAAAATCCCCATGTTTTTGGTTCTGATGCGGTGACACGTTCATGTAACCAGAGGCTGGCGATGCCAATAATGCATCTAAAATTGGTCAATCAACTCTCAGACAACAGAAGAAGACACACATTGTCTCACACCAGAGCATGTGAGCGGAGTGATGATATTTCCTCCAGAGCGGAGAGCGCATATTCTGAAGATTACGCACCGCTCGCTCAGAACGCCCGCAGTGACGCACTGGTTAGATAATATGTGAAATAAGTAGGGCTGCCTGTGCACGACTGAAGTTATGTATACTATATGGGAGAGAATGCTAAACCATAATGAGCGTTTTCGTAATATATTGCCTATTCCGCATCTCAACGCATACATAAAGCTTGCCACAAAAAACTGGCAAAAGTAATGATTATGCATGAAACATTTGAATTGTTTATTAATAAACTAGTGTTTTCTGTAAGTGTCGACTGCAAAGATAGTTAACGATGCTGACTCGCCATCTTCGCAGTGAACGCGCTATAGAGAGAAATGCACACTTCATACGAATTAACATAAGCAGAGAGCATCCCATTTCTGTTCGTTTTTAATTATTTTGTTTAAAAGTAGACATTTCAAGCTTTCTATAGATATACTTCTCTCAGGTCTTTGAGGCAAGTATCTTATGGCTTGTTTCCACTGAGCGGTACGGTACGGTACAGTTCGGTACGCAATTATTTGCGTTTCCACTGTCAAAAGTTGTGAATGGTACCAAAAAGCCGAACCGTACCGTACCACTTTTTGGGTACCCTTCCGTTGGGGTACCTAGCACAGTGGAACGGTACTAAAGGGTGGAGCTAGACTCACTGCAGAACGCTGATTGGTTGACAGAGTATCGTCACTTGCGCGTGCTACAAGGGGAATGACAACATAAGAAGCGCCATTTTTTAATATACAGTTGGAATATAATACTACGGTTATTCTTTCACGAAATGTAGTTTTAAGAGTTTTTGAGGCGAGAATGTAGTTGTTTAAAGCTCAAATCTGCGGTTTATTTATAATGATTTATGATAATTTGATCCATTTCAGGCGATCACCGGGCGCTCGGCGCTCATGTTTCCCGCCTGGAACAGCCTTTCCTCGGCTAGTCGTTTTGACGTTTGCCGCTGACTCTGTAGTGGTAATTCGTCTTGTGTATATCTAACGGGTGATCTTTGGTCTCGTGAATCGATAATTCGTTCCCTGGCCAATCGTTTTGGCTGAGGGCTAAGTGAAGTTTCATATATTTAGGCTATAACTTTTCCGTTGTAAATCTAACGTTAGACTAGCGCTGAATTTGTATATTTGACTGAATTGTTTGCTTTATTTCTTATTGTATAGCTTCTTGTAACGTTACCTTTTACTTATTCTTTTATAATGGCTATTATTGATAAAACTGAAATTGAACAAAAAGAGATAGGGTTGAGTTTTGTCATTTTTTATTACAAGATTATCACTGTAATGTTTATTGCAACATTTGTACAAATGCACATATTGCCTGGAATATGTTTAATATTTTTTTAAATTTAAACGAAAAGATGCAGGGTTGTGTTTTATACACTGAGTTTCGGTTGATTTACGAGACGCACTCCAGTTCACGCGCTGGCGCCTCCGTGTCTTGATTATATCGTCAATATGTGCTGCTTATTTATTAATCCAGACAATATGTTGATGAAACATTGATTAAAATGAAGATACAATTTATACTAAACGAAATTCACTTTAAAGAAAGGCTTTCTACAAAACAAAACTTAATAAATGGTCAAAATCATGTCTGACACATTCCAAATGTTTTCCGATATATTGGGCATCTTATGCTCCTATCTGACTCATCTCATTCGGTTCCCTTTTCATATAATCAACATAGATGAAATAAAAAAAACATTTTATTATGAAGCATAAATATAAAACGTATGTTTTAGTTTTTGTTTAACTTATATTTAAGCGTCACATCGCTCCGCTTTGCTCACATGCTCTGGTGTGTGGCCTATACATGCATGTGTGCGTGCATGTGATGGAGGGGTGCGATTTTCGAATAATACCCAGCGATCTTTGAATATTATTTTTTGCTTGAAATGCCCATCCTAGTCTGAGCAATGATGAGCAAGCGTACTATTGACTCGTTCTTCCGACCTGCGGCTAGTGTGCCAGTGCCAGCCTACTGTGTCACAGTCCGATGGTGATTCAGATGTTTGTGTGTTGAAAAAGGCCCGAACTCACCATTTTAGGGAAGACTGGCTGCGAGAATTCAGCTTGTTGAGGTAACGTTACTGTAAGGAGACGAACTCCATGAACTGCGAATGTTGCAGTCGCTACCCCAAAACTGCGGGGAACACGAAGTTTGCCGACAGTGCAGTATTGTTTGTAACTAAATGACCGAAAGGTTACTAAGCACTTTGTTACTTAGCACTTTTTTTTATTCTGAATGTATGGTATATTTTTTTCCTGTTTGTACTGACATGACAGCGATGGTGCTGTCGGTTTACCTTGTTGTTGCATCTTCAAAAGTGCACAATAAAATGTGACACTGATATTGAAACAGCACATTGTAATTTCTGCATCTTTTATCAAACATATTTATAAGTAATACAGTGGAAATTAGTAGAAATGTGAATATTTGGTCAGGATGTTGATTTACGGTGTGTGCCCCTAAATTTTCTGGTTGTGCCCCTAAAAATTTCAGTTGGGGGCCACTGTGCTCCTGGGGAAAAAAGTTAGTCTGGAGCCCTGAAGACATGTTGATAAGATGAAGTAGTGCATGACGAATTACAGCGTTGTAGCCTAACCACCATTAACCAACAATAGTCACAATAAGCTCCGCATTTTGTTACTTTCGATAAGAAACAAAGTGTTATCTTTCAAATTCTGTCCATTTTATCACAAAATTCAAATTAGAAATGCCAATAAGCTGCTAGACATTTCTTTTCCTGTTGTTTCTTTTCAATGTTGGGACAGTTGACTTGCCAAATCACTTCCATTTGTTTATAAAAGATATTGGAAGTAAATTCTTTATGGGTCATTATAAATACTTTGCTTTGAAAGTACCAAGAAGTCACACGTACACAAAAAAGATGCATCGATAATCGTTTTAGCATCGCAGCCCTTTAGCACCGTAATTGAATCGGGAGGTGCCTAGAGATTCCCACTCCTACCCCTTTATATATGTGACCCGTCACGGAAAGCAGTGACACAAGTCGGCAGCACAACTTGCGAGCAAAATGAGAAACAAGCGTTTTTTTCCAAAATTGGTGATTTCCGCTTTTTTGCAGAATCTGTTAGTTGAGATCATGAAGAAGCCTCTCCATGTTTGAGATAACAGTATTGGTATATTCAAAAGCGTACATTTTGAGGTTGAAATCGGCTTGTTTTTCGGAGATTCTAGCATGCAGTAGGGGCGTGTCATTGTCTGTGTGTATTTCCATACTGAATAGCCGCCGGCGCTTTTGCCCCCGCCCCCCAACAGCGTGGCTACTTAATTATGCAGCGCTCTAGCCGGCTCTATCTGATATCAAAATTCAATGAAGATGGACGCCGCAAAGAATGTCGCAGACGAGCTGAACCGTGGCCGTTACAATGAAAATGTTTTGAAGTACTTCTTCGACAAGCCGGATGCTTATGAACAAGCGTTCACTGATTCTGAAGACGATCTGAGCGACGATGAAAGTGGCATGATAAGACTGAATAATATCCCTAATCTACAACTGAGCGAAGATGAAGACGAGGAAGAATGTATCGGACTGGCGTCAGACGAGTTGGACCGTAAGATATCAGAGGCTATATCGATAGTAACATTTGATGGGGATATAGATAGAGAAATGGGGAAAATCCGTAACTTTGACTGTAAATGTTACACGAGGAGAAAAGAGAACTCTCTGCATGGGAGACAGTCTTGTAGCCAGAAGCTTTCTCCAGACATTATGTACAACATATGGCTGGATTCTTTAGCTGCGGAAAAAGAGTGGCAGGACATGCGAATTATTGGACATTTAGAGGCAAACAGACGCACAGTGCAAACTTCGGAGATGGTTACATCCACAAAGAAGACCCCGACAAAGAGAAAGTGTGCCCGAACGACTTATTTCATTGGAGGCAACGAGATCTGCAAGAATACTTTTCTGTTTCTTATGGGGTGAGTTTCCATAAACATCAAAGTTTGTCGTTTTAAGTTCATTCTAAGTTCAGCTCATGTTTAGTCCATGTTTAGACCTTCCAATACCTACCTATTGTTTTTAGCTAGCTCAGGACTGTCGTTTTAGTTGTAACGTTAGCTGCTAATCGTTAGCACCATATCACTTGCCAAAACCCCCATTACTATAATGAGCTTTAAGATGGTAATGTGAGCTTCTGCTATTAATTTGAATAATGCTTCAATTGCTTGAATTGACTGGTGTTAATGACTTAACTTATCCCAGGTAAACCTGCCTGTTAGCATTCTTGAATTGATTGTGATGCTAATAATTTTAGCCAGTGGTGGAGGAAGTACTACTTAATATTCTTACCAAGGATTTACTAACGTAATCGTAAATGTATCAGATTAAATTCCTACTTAAGTAAAAGTATAAAGTATACGTAGCCGTAAAATGTGCATTATAAGTCAAAAGTAAAAGTATTTATGAAGAGTTTAATGTACAGGATTTTTTTAATCCTTTGACTCGAACCAGGTCTAACCACTAACTGTGAGGTCTAAACCAGGACTAAAAAAAGACTAAACCAGGAAGTACAGATACAAGCTCTAAAGTAAGTAAAAGTAAAAAGTATTCATCATAAAATTTACTTCAGTAAAGTAAAAGTACCTATAATTTGTACAATACATTTTGATATAGGTGACAAGATGCCTGTTAGCAAGACCATGATGTTAAACGTTTTTTCTTTTTTCCCCCCTTTTTTCAGCATTGGCAGAGACACCCTGGCTGATATAGTCAAACACTATGAGGAGAATGGGGCAAGACCACGTTTGAGGAAGAAGCACTCACTGCCACGTCCACCAGCCAGGTTCATCAGCCCTGAGGATATCAACAGAGTTGTGGACTTCATAAAAAACTATGCAGAAGACAATGCCATCATGCTGCCTGGCCGACAGCCTGGGCATAAGGATTGGCATGTGAAGTTGCTGCCAACTCATGTGTCCAAGGCCTCAGTGTGGCGTCTCTACGTGAAGTCTGCTAAGGAGCTTGGTATGTGTAAACATCGATTTAAAATTGAGTGCTTATAAAGTGAAATAATGCGGAGCACTATTAGCAATTACAATACAATTAACCATAAGCAATATCTGTTTTTCAGGTGAGCGTGCAGTTTGTAAAACCAGCTTCAAAGCACTGTGGAACCGACTTCTCCCACACATCAAAAGTTGCCGGCCACGCACAGATCTCTGCTGGCAGTGCCAAAGCAATAACGAGCAGCTGATACGAAGTGCAAACCTCCCAGATGATAGAAAGTCTGAAGCAGTAAAGAAGCAACAAGATCATCTTTCCCTTGTGCAGAAAGAGAGGGCTGTGTACAACGACATGACTGCTGCCTGCAGAAAGATTTGCTCTGGCTCTAACCTGTCTTTTGGACCATCCCTACCAGCAAGCAAGAAGATTAGGATGCATTACAGTTTTGATTTTGCTCAGCAGGTAATATTTCACACACATTTACTTCACTTTACTTCATTAATGTCCCTTAAAGGGCGATTTGGTGCATGAGAATAAATAGTGCAAATGCAGAATAGCATCAATATAGTAAGGTTTATCTTTATTAGACAATTATGAATAGATGCAAATTTAATTTAATCTAATCCAAGTTCCCTCTCTCCCTCTGTCTCCTACAGTTACACTTTCCCTCAAACCCTCTCCAGCCAGGACCAATGTACTTCCTGACCCCACGGAAATGTGGCCTATTTGGTGTTTCATGTGAAGGGCTGCAGAAACAGGTGAATTACCTGATTGATGAAGGCATGTCATCTACTAAGGGAAGCAATGAAGTCATCAGCTACATGCATCATTTCTTCTGCAACTTTGGAGTTGGAGAAACAGAGGTGGATCTTCATTGTGACAACTGCAGTGGGCAGAACAAGAACAACTTCATGCTCTGGTACCTTGCCTGGCGGGTTGGACACAAGCTTCACGATAAAATTGAAATCCACTTCCTTATTGCTGGCCACACCAAGTTTTCCCCTGACTGTGGCTTTGGACTCATCAAGCAAGCCTACATGAAGACAAGAGTCAACACTTTGGCAGACATCGCTGAGGTACTTTAACTTTACTTTGCTTTAATGACTTCAGTGCTGTTTTCTGTTCTGCTTCAATGAAACATTTAACTGAAGATTTTTTTTTTCTTCCTCTCTTCTCTTTTTTGTCATCAGGTTGTGGAAAACAGCTCTCCTGTGAGTCGCCTCAATATCCCACAGCTTGTTGGAACGGCAGAGGGCAAAGTTTTAGTCCAGACCTTCGACTGGCAGCAGCATCTGACTCGCCACTTCCGTAGACTCCCCCAGATCAAGAGTTATCAGCACTTCAGGTAATTGAAACTTTCACATTGTGTACATACAATATAACATAGCAACAACATACACATGACAGTTTTTTTATAAGAAAATACTTTGCCATGTTTAAAATGTCTTATGTGCTTTTTCTGTCACAGCTTTGAAGCCAAGAGACCAGGTGTGGTGCTTGCAAAAAGTCACCGTGATGCACAACCTGTCGAATATCAGCTACTGCGCGACGGAGCAGATCTGCCCCCTGTCGACGGTCTTCCTGTCCTGGCCCCACCTGGACTGAAAATTGACAGGCAGAACTATCTATATGAAAAAATCAGGCCATTCTGTGCTGACGAGGCAAGAGACATCACATGCCCAGCGCCAAGGGTCACAACACAGAAGAGTCCACAGAAGAGGATGCGAATGTAATTTCTTTGGACTGTGTCACAAAGACCTTTTTTCTTGTTTACAACACCTGCAATGTCACTTTATCAACCAACCACCTGAATTTAGTTTTACATTCTTGTATGAAAAGCACTCTAAACAATGTTTGATTGATTTGCTTATGGAAAATAAAAAAAGAATATATCAATCAACCAGTTTATTGCTTATTTTTTATCATTAGCAAAAGTTTGTGTTTCATGTTGCATGAGTACACCGAAGAAAATTCCTAGTCTGTAAAACCTTTCATTGACAATGGCAATAAAATCTATTCTGATGTATACTCCTATACTGTATGTAGGGACGGACGGGGACTAAAAAACAGCCCTGGACTTTGACTAGGCCCGGCCCAAAACAATCGGCGCGCAGAAACTCGACAACAACAACAATAACGCCTGCCATGAGTGTCACAAGACTTTAATTGTGGCTCATGGTACTATACCATCCAAATTATAGCTAACAGCATATTCTACAATCTATTCCATGCTGTCTTAAAATGAATTTATTACTTAATAATCTTAATTAATTTATGCAGTAATTAATCTTAGCTACTGCACAAATAATAATACCACATCTAAATGAAAATACACCATTACAAATGTAACTTCTGTATTCAAAATCTTCAATGTTTGTAAGCATTAACTGTAACGTTACCAACATTTTTAAAAGTAAAAGCACAACATATTTCTTAATATTAGCTACTGCCCAGCATATATATATATATATATATATATATATATATATATATATATATATAAAATCACATAGCACATCCTGTTTCTGATTTTAACATTCTCTAGAGTTTATCTTATTTTTTATTCAGTGTACATAAGAGTTGCCTATACAGTTTTATCGGTAGATGCTAAGAGACATTTATTTATTACCTGTTTGCAAACTTTTTTTTTTCTTTGATGGCACATTTTCCTGACCTTTTTGCTCCCCCCTGTGCTTTACAGCTTTACAGGGGGGAGCTTTACAGGGGGTATGGCTTATCTAAATGAGATGTAAATGAGCCCTATTGTCACTCCCAGCAGCAGAGAGAGGTGAGAACTGCACAATCTTTTGAGGCTGTTTTCTCCCCTTTTAGCTTTTTTGTGTGCCTACCTTCAAATGGCCACAACATCTCCAAATATTATCAGATTTCCATGTGTTAAACATCGTTGGAAAGCTTTGAGACTACACTTTCAGAATCTGTGAATAACTCAAAATGCCCCAAAACCGACTTGTGTCCCTACTTTCCGTGATCGGTCACATATGCAGCTTGTATATTCATTATATTTTACTTAACCTGTTAGCCCTCTGAGGTCTGAGGTGTTTTCTGGGTCCTGGAGGTGTTCTGACATGCTCTGACATTTGTGCTTATTTCTGTTACTTGTGACATTTTCATGGCTAAAGTCTTAATACACTGAATTCAGCACAAACTCTGCTACAATAATATGTCAGCAGCATGTATGTAAAAGTTTGTAGTTTTGAGATAATGACGTTTATGCGTGGTTTGTGAAAAAAACAAAAAAAACAAATGTCACTGAAATAAGGTCATAAAACCCATAGTGATTATTTCTTCACAAGACTTTTGAAAATTGTATCACATGGCCTAGAATATTTGCTTCAAAACTATGTGAAAATCATCCTGACTACTTATTCAGATAAGACAATATATTGATTTAAAATTTGTAAGACATGTTTTGTGTAAGAAAGCTTTATGCGAGGAGGCGTAAACCAACCATTAATATATAGTTTTTCACACCTGAGAAAGACAAAGACCCTCCCCTAATGACCCTATTAGGTGCTATCAGGCCCTATCATTATGAGGAGCCTTGCACAAAGAATGAGGAGAAATTTTAAAAAGAATGGCTTTTAGATTGTTGGGATTTATTTACAACACAACATAATCCAAAGATACACAACAAATGACAAAATAGCACATTAGTAAACACACTGATCTAAAGATAGAGACTTGGACAGTCACACACCTTTGTGCCATTCCTTAAACATAGTAGGCTACATACCTGTCATCTCCAAGGTGTTTGATTTTTCATTTTACCATGTTCATGAGACTCATGTGAATGTTGAAGTCAGCAGGACTCATCAGTGGCATCTGGTTCCTGTAAAAAAAAAAAAAAAAAAGAAACAATTGTGAACATGCTGATATCAAGGTAAACTATAGGCTGCATGATTTTGGGAATACATTTTAGATTTTTCTGGTTAAAATTGCGATTTAAAATGTACAAAATACACACGCACACACATACATTTTATATAAAATGATCACCAGGTTGGTTGTGCCTTGTAGGATATACGTGTAGGCTACACATAAATATGCCTGTAAAGGAACAACCAACCTGGTGTTCATTTTATGTGTAGGGCTGTATAAAATAACAATAACAATAGCCTATAGCTGGCGGCCTATAACTCGTTAAAAATGAACACTTCAGAAACACTACACTAGAGAAAAATATATGGATCATATGTTACTTCAAATGTTTCCATTCGTTATGACATTATGAAAGGAGATTGCCTATTGTTTGGCGTGTTTTGCTTTTCAAACGCACAGCGCGACTGACTGAAACTCGATCGAAAGCGATCGAGCCGCTGCAAACTATGAAACATTATTGTTATCAACGTTTGAGCAGATACCCACAAACACAGTATTTAACAGTAAACACTTTCCTATACATTATATTCACCATATTAGAGTAAACACTCATATAAGATACTTGTATATCATGCTGTGTTTTATTATCCTCCTGTCGTGTACATGTATATACATTTAGAATTACTGTAGGCTTCATGTTTTTACTCCAATCTCATTTCATAACGTACATTTTAGTCTGGCATCAGTTTGACTAGTTGCGCAATGTAAAGTTTATAACAATAACATTGTTGATAGTGGATGTCTTACCTTAAAAATCTTTCTCGTCTTCAAATCGCATTCCTCTGATGTAAATCCAAGGTGCTCAGCACAACACAGCACAAACACAGTCTTCCCGATGTAAAGCAGAGGAGTAACGTTAGGCTACTGAAGTCGCTGATTCTTTGTTTTGAGGTGACGAGGGCGTTTTCAGGTCTGCTCCTTCACGTGGATCATTTGTATCGCTCTTGCCCGCGTGGGTGTGGTCACATTAGAGTTAATTAGGACGCGTTTGAGAAACTATACATGTCGTTGCTTTCATACTGATTACTTAAACAGAGAATATTTGCTTTTGATATAATTTACATCATTTAAAAATAGAGATTCCAAGCTTTGTAAAGACATGTATGTCAAGTCTGTCTGACAAACATAAGCTGAGTTACAGATCATTTTCTGTCGCGTTTCAGAATTAACTTCACATTGAGAGAGACGGCAGAACGCGCATCATGTTTATTTTCTTTATTTTACGAAAAACACAACATTTAGTTTTTATTATGAGTGTACACAAATAAAAGAAGACATTTAACAGTTTTGAATGATGTATAACAAAAATATGTAAGATCAAAATCAACAGAGTATTTTGAGTCTCTTTTGCACTGATAAGAAAAAAAGTGAGCTGGTATCGCCCGCGATACCGCCGACCCCAGGGGGTTAATGATGTCTTGATTTATGTTTAAATGAATCTGTCATTTAAAAAAAACAGCCACTGTGTATAAATGATTATTTCAACAACCTTCAAAACCGATGTACGTGCCGAACCGTCAGTTTAGTGTATCGTTACACCACCTATAGCTACAGTGTAAAAAATGAATCATGGGTCTTGTAATTTTCATAAAAAATTTAAAATGGTGTGTATATTATTTTATTATAGAGATTGTGGTTCAGTGTTGTATAGAAAATATTTAATGAAATCAAGAGATACATTTTCCTAAGTTTTTAAAGGAAACTTAAAGTCGTCATGAAATCAAATTTTACCATTCGTTTTTATGTAATATTGTAGTGTTTATTATAAATGATTTATCTGTGCACTTCATTATTTTTTTAAAATTCATGTACCCTTATAATCTTTAATCAAATACGTTACCCTTCCCTCCCCCCTCGAAATGACTTCTCTTCTCTTCCGGTCAAAATCTATTACTAGAGGGCGTGGCTATCTACGCCTACTAGAAATCCTCCACAACTGACTGTAAACTGGCATTCAAATCTGCCTCCATTTTGTTAGCAACGCCCAACCTCCAACGATCATTGACACAATCGTGATGTCAAGCCTATGCGATTATATTACGCAAAATGCTGCGATTTTATGAAATAAATGTGCATTTTGGCGCTTGTAAATGTGACGTGACAGATCGTGGTCGCAAACCGAACATCTCTTACTCTTTACTAGTTAATAGTAAATAAACACGAATGAACAATAGGTGTGTAGAAAGATACAGTACAACTTACCGAAATGTTTATGCCTCATAAATAATATCGATCAATCAGTTTTTCAACCGTGGAAAGAGGTCAATAAAACAGCTGGATAACAATTTGTCACATAACATCACATTTACCTAGATAGCACGTTAGTTGGCTAGACAAATTATATATATATATATATAGAGAGAGAGAGGGTATCATAAAAATGAGAGAGAGTATCATAAAAATATTGTAACGTTGTTATTGTAGCCTAGTAAAAACCACATATTAGTTGTTATTTTTAACTTTTAATAATAATACCAGCTGACAGGGCTCTCTGTATACAGCATTAGGCGAGATACTTTTTTTTAGTGATGCACCGATGTGAAAATTGTGGCCGATACCGATAACCGATATTAATATTGCTGTTATGGCCGATACCGATATTTACCGATGTCGATATCTCTGTATAGAAAACACATTTTTATGATAATCAAATTTAGAGCAATTTTCCAAAACACTTTTTTTTTTTTTACTTTTGTAATTTATTTTCAGAAATGACTGATATTGGGCACCTTTATCTGTGTGCAAAATATTTAATCAGAATTCAGAAGAAATTTTTTTTTTTTTATAAAGGATACAAGTGTGTCCTGAATTCACACTATGAATAAGCCAACCCTAAGTGTTCTCAATAACTCACTTGAGACCAAGTCACTGTATTCTGTGAACACTGTAGGGCAGTACTGTACTTTACAAGTTTGAACTGTTGTACAAAGGCAAAAGACCTTAACTTCTATTTTATAGCACAATGTTATGATAACACTTAAAATGTAAGCAATATTAACCTTATTAGACTCACTATGATAAAAATGACTTCACGTGTATAACAAAGAAGTTGAAGTAGTGAGAATAGTTGGAATGTCCTGTATGAACAAAATGACGGAGTAGGCTTTTATGTTTCCACTGTTCGATCGCGCCCGCGCCTCTCTCTCTCTCTCAGCCACACACACACACACACACACACACACACACACACACACACACACACACACACACACACACACACACACACACACACACACACACACACACACACACACACACCATATTCCAGCATTGCAATCTTGACATCGCAGCCTGTTCATAATAGTCACAGAGCTTCAGAGCTAAGGCGGGGCTACAGATTAGGTGTCCCTAAAGAACTGTATCTAGTAGTTCCGCATTGTAATGGATTTGCTTTCTCGTCGGTTGTTTGACATGGATTTTAACCAGGGTTCAACAAAAGGTAAGCTCTAAATTACTACATTCCTGCTGCTGGTGTATAATGGGTGTGTCGTTGCGGCTTCGACCGACCAACTCGCGTAGTTTTCAGTCAGTGGACTGTCATTGGAAGGCGAGAGCTAGCATTTTATTTCAGTTGTAGCCTACATGTAGCCTTGTATTACGGGCTGTGAATTAAGATATCATACAAGCCTGCTCTAATGCAGCGCTTGTTACTGGATAAGTTGTTGATGGCTCGAAACGTGTTTGTCTAGTTTGTGAAGTAGCATCGCTAGCTAAAGGCTACCGCTAGCTATTACTGCATTTTAAAGATTATCTTTTTTATGCACCCGTGTGTGTCGTGTGTCATTCTTACCTTGATCTTGGTGTTTACGTTTCAAAGCCATTTCCACCATCATTTTCCCCCGAGAGTATGCCATTATTCAATAATCTAACAAAAGCAATCACTGTGAAACATGTAACTTGCATGTGTGTCTGAGGTGATTTAATTGCTACATCATAACCCCGTAACTCCAGCGCGTCAATACTTTGATGGTCGGTCAGAACAAGGCAGAGTGCCGTAACTTCCCGCCTCCAGCACCTGCTACAGCACATTAGCCGATGTGTGTAATGTATGCGCTCGTGCAAAAACAAACATCCCCGCCCCCACACACTCACATCTAAGCCTACACACACGTCAAATATACAGGAATGATTATCGGCCTGTTCACATCGGCCCTATTTTGACATCGGAACGATACCGATGTGTAAAAAATTGACCATATCGGCCGATATTATATCGGCGGCCGATATATCGTGCATCACTACTTTTTTTCTTGAGAAAAATGAACATGTATTGTACCTAATATTTATCCAAATAAATCTATATTGAATCAAGATTAGAATCAAATCACAAGATTTGAATTGAAATCGTGAAATTTGTGTCAAGCAATAATAAAAACTGTAGCATACCAGCCATTGTACCATGTCAACATTTTAACATGTCACTAAACTTTGTCAAAACATTTGGTAACTAAACAGAATTTTCTTACCAAATGTTTTGACAATCACAATACACTTACACAAAATGATCCACAGACTGAGTTTAGACATTGTAACATCATGCTTGAATGTCCCTGTTTGTCTGGACAGAATGTTCAAAATATCTTATTTTCATGAGCATACAAATGTTCTTATTAAATGTTCAATTTATTTTATACTATTGTACTATTGAGACAACAACAAGTTTGCAGTAATGCAAATATGTAATTATTTAGCCTAATTTTGTAAAAAATTATATTTTAATTTGAAAACACTGTGCATTTAGTTGTTGTTGCTAGTTTGAGTTGATTAATACACATTTCAGAATTATCACTAATCTGTGTGTGCATTTTCCTTGAGAAGCGAGCAAGTTGACTCATGAAACGCAATCGCAATATTGACCTCAATAATTGCAATATGACATTTTCCCCAAATCCTGCAGCCCTAGTTCCCAGCATGCTGAGCACAGATTATAAGCACACGCTATAATTTCTAACATGCTATATTAAATATCACAGTTTGTTCTGTGTAGTATTTATCCATTCCAGTATTAAAACTTAAAAAAAAAAAAAACATTATTTATTACAGTTTTTACTAGGGGTGCGCCGATCCGATACTCAGTATCGGTATTGCTCCGATACTACCAATATTTGGCGGATCGGGTATCGACCAGGCGAGACCATCCAAATCCGATCCCGATATTGTACGTATGTTATTGTTATACAACACAAAAGGCACAAAAACATTATAAAGCACCATAATGTTTTCGTGTACTATATTCCAAGTTTTCTGAAGCCATTAGCCTACATATAGTTTAATGTGAGGTACAGATTTAAGTCGTTAAACTCAAGTTCACCTAAGTGCTTCCCTCCGCTGCGACTGTCAGTCATTCTCCATTCAGCATCAAACAGCACGTCGCGCTCGGGTACGACAGTCAACACGATTAAACTCTCTCCAAGATGAGTCAATGTTCCTATTATTATACTGTAGATCTGTAGATAAAGGTCTATGGTTTGCATAAAAGGACTTTAACTTGCTGGAGTTTCACATGTTACTTTCTACCGGGTGTCTGTTAGATCACAAACACTGAGCGATATAATTGTTATTCACACGCACATTAACTGAAATGTAAAACTGTTAAAAGGCTCAAACTAATGAATAAATAAAGAAATTTATGTATATCTTACTTTTGTGCTTTGAACTTTTCAATGCAAAGCGTTGCGCGCCGTGACTCCATGTTGCTTCAAACACATCATTCTACGCACGGCATAAGTGTTTCGTGTCGCTCTGAATTGGAGCCTTTCATATTATAATACTTTTGCGCAATGGCAGTTTATTGATAGCCTTAGTTGTTCTGTCCAATCTATCATATGTTGCTGCTTCATTAAAAAGTTGCGCTTAAAATTTTAAAAGAAATGTCTTTTAATTATATAGTATATATTTAGTCTGTATTGTTTTACAAAGGAAAAATAATGTTTAAGTCAAGCTTTGATGCCTTTAACAAAAGAATAATCCCAGTCTCTTCCCCACAGTGAGGCATACAGATACAGTTTATTAGGTAATCCGGCACTGTTTTTTTAATTATTATTTTAGTATCGGATCGGTACTCGGTATCGGCCAATACTGAGTCCCAGGTATCGGAATCGGTATCGGAGGCAAAAAAGGCGGATTGTGCCACCCCTAGTTTTTACTTGGTCGTGGCATGGGCCATTGTAACCACAGAGACACACACACACACACACACAACAAATCCCAATGTAAACCCTGCATGAGAACAACAGAGTACAATGAATAAGAAAAAAAAGAAACTTTCTACAAAATAATAATTCTTTAGTAACTTGATTGTATAATGATCACATGAATTAATTACCAAACATGTGCATATTTATTCTCTGGAAGCCAAGCTATATGAGTAAACCCTGTTACTGTTATTATTAACAGTTATTATTGACATTCCACACATGCAGTATTTGTCTATAACATTAATACTAAAATATGCAATATTTTTTGAAATGTTGATATTTTCTGTAGGTAAATAAAATGCACTCATTATAATTTCAATGTATTTTCAGATTGATGAAGTATTGAAGCTTTTAGAAAACTACAAACTAGAGAAGTTTTACGAGCAGTTTGTTGAGCTTGGGATTGAGGACGTGAAGGATTTCGCTGACGGTGTAACTGATGAGGACTTGGACAACATGAGTAAGATTTATCAACAGACTTTTCTGGAAAAATTTATTCATACATTTTTTTTTTTATAATAAAGTTATTACATGCCGTTACTACAACAGTTATTCAAATTATAAAAATTGTATTAAATCTTGCTACTTTAATTATTTAAATGACGTTCTCTGCTTGGTGTCTCCAAAGAGTTTAAGCAAGTTCAGAAGAACAAATTTAAGAACATGATCGATGACATTCAGAGACTTGGTTTGGCTCCTCCACACAACGGCTCATTGATGAAATCACTTCAGGCATATTTCCTGTATTATTCATTCCCAAAATGTCAAGGGCGCAAAGAAATACAAGGTAAGTGTTTTGGTGAGTCCCTTAAACTTGAAAGACAATAATGACTTTTTGTGTGATATTGTAAAAGTTAAGTCATCATAATTTTGAGATTGTTTTTTGCACAGATATGGACCCGTTACAGAACACAGTGGATGATTTTATTCTGAGGATCAGCATTCACAAGAACATCGATGACTGTGTGTCTGTTCACTGTTGATGGGATGCCTTTGACAGATGACCCATTCTTCAACACATGTTAGTGTTTATTGATATTCATATTTAATAATGTGGTACTGTAACACAGTATGCAGGATACAGCACTGAAATGAGAAACATTTTTTGTACTTTACCAATTATACAGTCTTTTTCCTGGCAGTTGATTATTTATTTTAATGCTTTATATTTGTAACGATCTCATGGGCTAAAAGCAAATCAGTCATAATCTAAATGAAAAAGTTTAGAATTAGGGATGTACATTTCGATTTCTATTAAAATCAATCAAATATTCATTAACGTTAATACCATAAAACGCATATGGAGAACTTCAAATGGCCACATAGTAGCCAAACTAGTCGTAATACTGAACTGAATGGATACATGTCAGGGCTTTCGGTATGGTACGTAAAATTACAAAAATGCTATTTTCTCATATTTTTGTTTAAAATTTAGTTTTTTTATGAAACTTACCCACATTCAAGTGTTGATAAAGGATGCATGAAGCTTGAATAAAATGTTGTTTATTTATTTATTTACCTTTAAAATATTAAAGGTATATTTCGAGTATAAAACACTAATGTAAATAGGAACATGGATAATATACTAAAAGTGCTAAAGTAATATAAATAGTAAATTATAATGTTATGTTCACTTCAAGAACTTACAGGTATACTGTCAGTAAACTGCTAGTTTAGTAGTTTTATACTGCGAGTATACTTCAAAGTGTACTTTTATAAACTAAAAAATGTGCTACAAGTATTTGACTAGTAAACTATCACTATACCTATAACATCACTTCTAGTACAGTTGCAGTACAAACGGAAAACTAGTTGTGTACACAGTGTACTACTGTTACACTAAAAAGTATACTTTTACACACTAAAAAAAAGGCCAATTAAGTCCCAAGTAGTTTTGAAATGGTACACAAAAATGATAAACAGGAATTTTCCTCATTGAGTGTTAGACAGAAGCGTATCTTCATTGATATGACACCTGAACCCTGAGTTCACAAAGCTACAATATCTTGGAGTCAACATGTCGAACAACTAATTATTTCATCTCTACAGGGTGTCAGTTGTTAATCTTACCAATACTGACCTGTAAAACAGAATATTAACACACACACACACACACACACACACACACACACACACACACACACACACACACACACACACACACAGAATCCAGCCTCGTCAAGGTCGAGCTCTGCTCTAAACAGAAAACTTTCTCAAAACACTATCTGTATGTTTTGGGAAAGTTTCTTGTTTAGAGCAGAGCTCGACCAAATGCATGTTCTTTCTCTCTATGGAGGTTCAGACAATATTCATTATTATCCGTTAGTGATTTGAAGATGTAATGTAAATGCTTTAAAATAACATACGCTTGAAGAAGTTGTTCAAATCATTTAATATGTAGAAGGGAAAACATATTTGATTATTAATCAATAACTTATAAATCACTCCAAAAAAATAAATGCATACATTGAAGTGGTAGTGGATTCCGGAATATACTTGAACTTTACTGAAGTGCACTTAATAAAATGAACTTGAAGTATACTTATACAGGGTTTTTCCTGGCTCAAAATGAGGCGGAGGTGGTAAAATTGTAACACTAGGGGGGTCCGGGGGCATGCCCCCCCGGGAGAATTTGTTTTACATTTTAAAGATAAATTCATTAATCTGGTGCACTTTGAGTCACTCGAATCTGTTGTTAAAAATAAATAATAATCCACCCGCCAACCACCCATATTCTTTGATTTAGATATCTGCATCTGATCATCACATTACAATTATTCAATGAAGCATGATAATATGGTAACATATCACACAATTAACATTTATTTAAATTAAAAGTTCTTCTTTTGGCAAAATTACATTTTCTTTATAGCCTAAACAGAGGCTTTACTCCCTTTAAACTTATTGTCAATGTTTCATTTTTGAAAACACTCTTATCAGAACAATTTTTTGTACCTTTATAAAGGGCATTTTCCCCCTAATTTTATTTAATGTATGCTCTAAATTTCATTTAAAATTCTTACATTTTATCAATACATTCAATTAAAATAATAAGACACTAGGCTGTTACCAATCAAATTAAATAATTTACATTGAAAAATTATAACTGTATTAAATGAGATTATTTTTAATATTTTTTGAACATACAAGGAATGTTGAAAAGAATGATACTTTGAAACTAAACCGCCAGTAGGAGGCGGCAGGCGGCCGTCTTAATGAGCGAGTCATTGAGTCATTAATGTAAACGATTCGTTCAATTATTACACGTCTTTATTACACTCATTTAGCTGTCATCCACCCTCGATTGAATGGAATGTTTTTTATTACTCGACCCGCGGATTATGATCCGTGCAGCACTATCGGCAAACTACACGGTTAGAGAATGGACACAAGCGGGAATCGCGACAGAACTGTCACGGTGGAAAAAGTGTATATGAGCACGTGACTGTCTGTCCGAGTTTTGTCGAGAGGCGGCACGAAATTTGACGGAGGCGGCCGCCTCATAATTGTCTATACAGGAAAAAACGTTATATTTTTGTAAGGGTTGGCTGGCCGCTTGTGATGAGATCTTAATTCCTGATGCAACTCACTCATGCTGCTCATTAAAACTAACAAAATATTTTAAATATTGACAGAGTCAGAATTACAGTAAATAAAGACAAACTATTTGTCATGTTGAACGTGATCACAGTGTTTGTAGTGTGCATAATGGTGCGCTCCATTTGTCCTCGGAAGTGGGAAATTCCTAGTTCCCAGTAGGAACTTTTAACTGGAACAAGTCAGAGTTGGGACTGAGAAACCGCAACAACCCCGACTTCTGACTCCAATATGGCATCTCAGCACATCAACCATAATGACACAGTAGTAATATATTAGTGTTGGGAATTGATTACAAAAATTAACTTATTCATTGCAAAATTTGCTGTGATTAATTGCATTTCCCCCAAGCTTGTAATCATCAATATTTAAACGTAGAATCACCTAATTAAATTAAACAACACAGAAAAAAAGGAACAGAAAATAGCCCTATATTCAAATAATATTAAACATCGATATATTATTATTCATTCAGTTCTATGCATTCAGATTTAACTGATTTTTATTGTATTTTACTAATGATCAAAATAAAGTATAGTGCTACAAAGCTAATTATTTGAAATAATCCAGCTTCTATGGTATTTGAATTCTGCGTTTGAAAGTGCTGCGTCAATTGCGTAATTTTTTTTTGTTGAAAGTGTTAAACATCTCAAATTAATTGCAAAGATTAACGCGTAATTCCCCGAGCCCTACAATATATATAATATAATATATTGTTTATTACTGTAATACTTGTCAACTCGGGTAAATGGAACACAACATAATCTTTCCTTAAGAAAGCGCTTCTGTACTCGTGATTTTGAGCCCCTATTACTTTTTTCATGCAAGCCAAGCATTTGTGTAGCGGACATGAAATATGTGCACCAGCATCTGTTGATCTTATAAGTGTTTTCAGCGTCTGCTTTCAATGATTACTGAACGCATTTGTGCTGAACTGATTAATCGACAAGCTCAAGTGATTTAATAAAATCGTTGTTCAGTGATTAATCATTGATATCTCTATCTAGTGTGTTCAGACAGCTTTGATTTTCTCCATTCAGTGTAACTGAAATTGTCTTTGCATGTTTTTGTTTATCCTCACAGGGTCCCTGAAAGACAGGCACATTGAAAACGGGAGTGAACTGTACGCCATATTTACACCAAAAGAAAACTTACGAGGAACTGCCAGACACTCCCAGCAAAACAACACAAGAAATGAAGGCCCAAACAGCGTCTTCTGTCATGTGATGCTAAAAGTAACAAGACAAAAATAATGTTATCTATTTAAATGCAGCTTTTCCCAACCCCCAATACATTTTATATTTCACTTATTGAAAGTTTGGCAATTTTAACTGTCACCCCTTCTTTGGGTTTGAAGGGTCTGACCATGAGCCACTGGTTAAATGTCATTCTACCGTGAGCACAATTCGTTGTAATTCATTTCCACATATTTCCTTTAGATGTGCTATCATGTAATTTAAAGTCCTCTCAAAAATGAATATTCTCTCATGTACTCGTCCTCCAACCATTTCATATATGACTCTTTCTTCCACGAGACTGTAGGGCAGGGATGGGCAACTACTACGCAGAGTTTAGCTTCATCAAATACACCTGAAAACATTAACTCTGATTACACTGGCTGTTTTTTTCTGAAATGGCATGAGGATATATGCTGAGAGAATACATATTTTTTGGAAGACCGTACCGAATTGGGGTGTTTATTAAGAAAAGGGTACCAGCCATTAGTAAACCTCATAGAGGGGTAATTTACACACAGTGATTCTGAGAATGTAAAGCTGAGTTACAGATTTAAAATTTATTTATAACCCCTTATAAACGTTACCGCTCGTCACATGGTCTATGGTCCATACATTTAAAACTTACATCCAATGCTGTCAATTGTGTCTCTAGGAACGTTTAGAGAAATGTTCTTGGAAATGTTCTTTACATCCATAGCCTTTTTGTAGCTTCTTCTCGTGGCTTTTATTAGAGCTCTTTTGTCTTGGCCATATTATCTATTCAACTTCAGCACATGCATGGGTTACATTTAGGCATGTAGGTATGGACAACTAGTGTACATGTACACAGAACTATATAAGGTTTTTTTTTACTAACAGGGCAGGTATGAAATCCATGTGAACTTGGATTGTGACACGTTGACTGACTTGAAAGGACGGCTTTCACTTGAGAGTGGAATACCTTCACATGTGCTTTACCTCAAGTAATTTGCTTCATTTTAATATGGAACACCAGATAGATCACAACACAAATATTCTAAATACTATATCTTAAATCTTACTAAATGTAATCAATAATTTATATTTCTCTCTTTTACAGAGACTATGTATGTAAAGTCAATGATACACTACATAAGCTTGAAATCAGTGAAGACGAGGTGCTGCAATTCTCTTTGTCCTCATTTCACGATGAAGCACCGGATATGAATAAATTCTGCCAAAGTGATATCACACCATCAGTGAAACAAACAGAGAAGGGCCTCAGTGCCTTTTTCTCAGTTTTGAATGCCATTGTAAGTTTCCTTTTCTGATTACTCACTTTACTTTTTTTTCAGCATTAAAACAATTACTTCACATCACATTCAAAATATTTGTTTTACACACCAGCTCCCATGTTATAGTTTCTTTGGCAAGACAGTTTGTCAAATGCTCTCTAGAATCATAATCACACATTTACTATAGTATATATGGCAAATAAAGTGCACTAAATAGATGATAGGGAGCGATTCAGATAATTAAGAAAACATCATCAGTTTGACAACATGTGTTTTTTCTGTATTTGGTTGAATAGTGAGTATTTGCAGCAGGTTTTTGTATTTGGTTACATAGTGAGTATTTGCAGTGTATTTCTGTATTTGGTTGCAAAGTTAGTATTTGCAGTGCGTTTCTGTATTTGGTTGCATAGTGAGTATTTGCAGTGCATTTCTATATTTGGTTGCATAGTGAGTATTTGCAGTGTGTTTTTGTATGTGGTTGCATAGTGAGTATTTGCAGTGTGTTTTTGTATGTGGTTGCATAGTGAGTATTTGCAGTGCATTTCTGTATTTGGCTGCATAGTGATTATTTGCAGTGTGTTTTTGTATTTGGTTGCATAATGAGTATTTGCAGTGCGTTTCTGTATTTGGTTGCATAGTGAGTATTTGCAGTGCATTTCTATATTTGGTTGCATAGTGAGTATTTGCAGTGTGTTTTTGTATTTGGTTGCATAGGGAGTATTTGCAGTGCATTTCTGTATTTGGTTGCATAGTGAGTATTTGCAGTCCATTTTTGTATTTGGTTGCATAGTGAGTATTTGCAGTGCGTTTCTGTATTTGGTTGCATAGTGAGTATTTGCAGTGCATTTCTATATTTGGTTGCATAGTGAGTATTTGCAGTGTGTTTTTGTATTTGGTTGCATAGGGAGTATTTGCAGTGCATTTCTGTATTTGGTTGCATAGGGAGTATTTGCAGTGTGTTTTTGTATTTGGTTGCATAGTGAGTATTTGCGGTGCATTTCTATATTTGGTTGCATAGGGAGTATTTGCAGTGTGTTTTTGTATTTGGTTGCATAGTGAGTATTTGCAGTGCATTTCTGTATTTGGCTGCATAGTGATTATTTGCAGTGCGTTTTTGTATTTGCATAGTGATTATTTGCAGTGTGTTTTTGTATTTGGTTGCAAAGTGAGTATTTGCAGTGCATTTTTGTATTTGGCTGCATAGTGATTATTTGCAGTGTGTTTTTGTATTTGGTCGCATAGTGAGTATTTGCGGTGCGTTTTTGTATTTGGTTGCATAGTGAGTATTTGCGGTGCATTTCTATATTTGGTTGCATAGTGAGTATTTGCAGTGTGTTTTTGTATTTGGTTGCATAGTGAGTATTTGCAGTGCATTTCTGTATTTGGCTGCATAGTGATTATTTGCAGTGCGTTTTTGTATTTGCATAGTGATTATTTGCAGTGTGTTTTTGTATTTGGTTGCAAAGTGAGTATTTGCAGTGCATTTCTGTATTTGGCTGCATAGTGATAATTTGCAGTGTGTTTTTGTATTTGGTTGCATAGGGAGTATTTGCAGTGCGTTTCTGTATTTGGTTGCATAGGGAGTATTTGCAGTGTGTTTTTGTATTTGGTTGCATAGTGAGTATTTGCGGTGCATTTCTATATTTGGTTGCATAATGAGTATTTGCAGTGTGTTTTTGTATTTGGTTCCATAGTGAGTATTTGCAGTGCATTTCTGTATTTGGCTGCATAGTGATTATTTGCGGTGCGTTTTTGTATTTGCATAGTGATTATTTGCAGTGTGTTTTTGTATTTGGTTGCAAAGTGAGTATTTGCAGTGCATTTTTGTATTTGGCTGCATAGTGATTATTTGCAGTGTGTTTTTGTATTTGGTCGCATAGTGAGTATTTGCGGTGCGTTTTTGTATTTGGTTGCATAGTGAGTATTTGCGGTGCATTTCTATATTTGGTTGCATAGTGAGTATTTGCAGTGTGTTTTTGTATTTGGTTGCATAGTGAGTATTTGCAGTGCATTTCTGTATTTGGCTGCATAGTGATTATTTGCAGTGCGTTTTTGTATTTGCATAGTGATTATTTGCAGTGTGTTTTTGTATTTGGTTGCAAAGTGAGTATTTGCAGTGCATTTCTGTATTTGGCTGCATAGTGATTATTTGCAGTGTGTTTTTGTATTTGGTTGCATAGTGAGTATTTGCAGTGTGTTTTTGTATTTGGTTGCATAGGGAGTATTTGCAGTGCGTTTTCGTATTTGGTTTTATAGTGAGTATTTGCGGTGCATTTCTATATTTGGTTGCATAGTGAGTATTTGCAGTGTGTTTTTGTATTTGGTTGCATAGTGAGTATTTGCAGTGCATTTCTGTATTTGGCTGCATAGTGATTATTTACAGTGTGTTTTTGTATTTGGTCGCATAGTGAGTATTTGCAGTGCATTTCTATATTTGGTTGCATAGTGAGTATTTGCAGTGCGTTTTTGTATTTGGTTGCATAGTGAGTATTTGCAGTGCGTTTTTGTATTTGGTTGCATAGTGAGTATTTGCAGTGCGTTTCTGTATTTGGTCGCATAGTGAGTATTTGCAGTGCATTTCTGTATCTGGCTGCATAGTGATTATTTGCAGTGTGTTTTTGTATTCGGTCGCATAATGAGTATTTGCAGTGCGTTTCTGTATTTGGTTGCATAGTGAGTAATTTCAGTGCGTTTCTGTATTTGGTTGCATAGGGAGTATTTGCAGTGTGTTTTTGTATTTGGTTGCATAGTGAGTATTTGCAGTGTGTTTCTGTACCGTTGCGTTTCAAATCCTTTGTGAGGATTTTCAGCATGTGTTTTCAAACTGATGAATGTTTTCTTAATTTGATGTTGTTTTTTCTATTTGCGTTTTGTTTTCTTCAGTTGCAGTGTGTTGAGCTCTCGGACACCATACTTATGGCATGCATAGCAAAGCAAACTCTCCTATCATATACTAACCTGATACATGGTTCATAAACAGATAACCTACATTAAACCATATTAGGCTATACTTATTTATCATGAATGGGCTAAAAAATGTGTTTGTAAATCTAATACTATGCTTCCACTCAATCTAATTCCGAACATCTAGAGAATTGAAAATGGAGGAGATGGGTTCAAGAAAGTGATAGCATACATTCGGAAAATCAGTGGATGCAATGCCTTAGCCCAGAGCTTGTTTCAGATTATGTGCCAAAACAAGACTGGTACACGGGTCCAGAAGGTAAACATATATGCATAACATTTTTCATCAAATAAAATCTTACATAAATATTTTTTTCTTTAAATATGCTGTATATGTACATTTATGTAATGTCCTAATTTATTATATTGCCTCTACTTACAGATTGCCATAGTTGAAGGACTTTACTATCTCTTCAGGGAGTTGTTACCCAGCCATACAAAAAGATCTGATGACCGGATAATTGAGGACATGGATGTTTTTGAGTATGCCCCAGTTTGCTGGGCCTACCTCATATCTCAAGCAAAGGTATAATTGTATTGTATAATGTACATCTGTTTACAAAGAAGTGTTTTGACAGGT
Organism: Siphateles boraxobius; assembly: GCF_051911475.1. Classification (NCBI taxonomy): domain Eukaryota; kingdom Metazoa; phylum Chordata; class Actinopteri; order Cypriniformes; family Leuciscidae; genus Siphateles; species Siphateles boraxobius. The sequence continues at coordinate 3,949,310 of NW_027509130.1, read as the reverse complement.
TTTACGGTTGGTATTAAAAGGTCATGCAAAAAAAGTCTTTTTTTCCCCAAAAGCATTTCAAGTTAACAACAACATTTAATCGATACCAATATTTCAACAAAACGATGACAGTTAACAGCATCAGATCATTCAGTGATTTCAGTATTTCTCCCCACAGGATGTGAGCACAGAGCATGAGAACTATGCTTCAATTTCCATGAAGGCACAGTCAACAAATCAGCGTTTCTCTGAGCCGGTGCGTGTACCAGACGTGCCTGAAGTGTTTGAGAGAGAGTATGTACTGGATGTCATTAGAGGTAAAAGTTCACTTTTCATTTGATTGTTTATTTATACTGTATGTAGGGTTGCCAACTTCTGAAAAGAAAAATGCGGGACAATCGTGGTTCTTTACAGGAAAAGAAGGGACACTCAAAATATTTGTACTGTATCACACAGTATATGTCATTTCAGGTTTGTATGCGTTTAAAAGGTTCTCAGACATAAACACATTTGTTTTGCTTAACCTGTTATGTACAATTTAATTCAAAAACAAATTTTAAGGTCACACAAAACAGTAACATTACACACAAAACAGTTCAATATAATAACATTTATCTGAAATAGAAAGCTTTTGTAACATTATACACAAAATTTTAAAGAAAGTAATACCCGACTTTTATTCAGCAAGGACGCATTATATGGACTGCATGGTAAATGGACTGCATTTATATAGCGTGCATGACCTTTTAATACCAACCGTAAAACCTGTCAAAACACTTCTTTGTAAACAGATGTACATTATACAATACAATTATACCTTTGCTTGAGATATGAGGTAGGCCCAGCAAACTGGGGCATACTCAAAAACATCCATGTCCTCAATTATCCGGTCATCAGATATTTTTGTATGGCTGGGTAACAACTCCCTGAAGAGATAGTAAAGTCCTTCAACTATGGCAATCTGTAAGTAGAGGCAATATAATAAATTAGGACATTACATAAATGTACATATACAGCATATTTAAAGAAAAAAATATTTATGTAAGATTTTATTTGATGAAAAATGTTATGCATATATGTTTACCTTCTGGACCCGTGTACCAGTCTTGTCACAGACCCTAAGAATAACAGTCACAGACCCAATGGCCACCAAAGCGCTTTACATATTTGCCTCACATTCACCCATTCACTCACTCATTCATACACCGACGGCGGTGTCAGCCATGCAGGGCGCCATCCAGCTCCTCGGGAGCAGCTGGGGTTAGGTGTCTTGCTCATGGACACCTCGACACTTGGTCAGGTGGAACCGGGGATCGAACCACCTACCTTTCGGTTTGTAGACAACCTACATGAACCACTGAGCCACTGCCGCCCATTATAATGTTAGAAAAAAACATTAATAATAATCAAGACAAGACATGTTTCTTGGGCAGCAAATCACATCAGCATATTATTCCCTCGGGAAGATTTCATGTTTTCTTGCGTGGCTGGATGTTGGACTCATGAACAATAATCACGCTGTTTAAATTCACCAAAACTGATTTGCCGAAATCAAAACCCGACAGGACAGCGAAAGGGATTTTCCGTTAGCGTGAGACCGGATCGAACCGGGAGAGACCAGACAGCGGAGGATTCTGTTCGCAAATTAAATAATTTGTCCCAAAAGAATAATTAATTCTCAATTTAGAGTTTATTGGTATGATCCAATAAATTGGATGAACCGCGTGATTGGATGATGACCGGTGTCGTGGTCATTCTCAAAGTGTCTTGTTGCTGTTGTATCAGTCAGATCAGTGTAGCACTCAAAAAACGGGACAAGAGAGGTCCTGTACGGGACAAATAAATTAGGCCCAAAAATCCGGACGTCCCGGCTAATTCGGGACAGTTGTCAGCCCTAGCTGTATGGCAGGTTATATACACTGTTAAGAATAAAGGTTTTAAGTACGAAAAAGATTTTTTCAGCTTGATGCCATAGGAGAACCCTTTTAAGCTCCCCAAAGAACATTTTACTTTAAAATAACCCTAAATACTGTAGATGGTTTTTTAAAAGAACTTTAGTTCTAAATCATCATGCAGCGCATCATCATTGTTTCTCTGCTCATCCTGGACTGAAGTACAGGCTCTACTCTTCAACACAATGAATGGGGACCTAGTTCATACATTGCATCAAGAATTTAAAATTAAAATACAATTTTATTTTTCTTACAAAAACCCATCGCGTCGCTTCAGAAGGCCTTTATACCCCCTGGAGCTGTATGGACTTAAACTTGCTTAATGAAGAAAATATTCCCAACTCTGTAAACTGTCTACCCAATCACAATACTTGTGTATTATTCTGTTTTTATTTTTGTATTTTTTAGAGGGAGGAATTATTCCAAACTGCACTGAACCGAACCTTAAAGAGACCTCAGTAAAAAAAGCCAGTGATGTTGAAAAGATTCTGCTCAGTCTCCCGCCGTTCCTTGAATCCTTCCCGCTCTGGACTCACTGTGATGGCACTACACCCGAGTCCAGGTATCACACTTTTCACCTGCTGAATCATTTTATTTATTTATTTTTTTACAATCGCTGGGACACTTTTCTCAATACTGGGTCACTTTTCAAGACTCTTCAGAAATTTCTCCTTACCAACTTTTAGCTCGGCACAGCAATTACTTTCACTTTAAAAATGCACTAAAACTACCAAAACACTTCATTCATGTCGCAAATCAACTCATTCTTCCAGAACAGGCTTTTACCCAACAAACACACTTTGTTAATCATAAAACAACAACCTAAGAACATTAACAACCGGTAACATTATAGACCTTATGTAGCCCCGCCCCTTTTCAGCGCTGCGCTCGTTGTATTTTGTCTGTATTTTCACAGCGATCCTGCGTACTTATGAATGAACGGCTCGTTTTAAAATCTTCCCGGTCTACTGATATTTAAGACATCTGCTTTAAACATTACAATCCTCATGATAACTTTCGTTAACTTTACATTAAGTAAAACCACTTCAAAAGCTAATTACTACTGGACAGCGATGCCATAGAAATAAGTTTCCCATAATATCAAAAAAAAAAAGAAGCAATTCACTATAAAAACCTAAGAGACAAGTTTTCTAAATTTACTAAAGACAATTCCACTCAGATATTATAAGCCCTTACACTTAGTAGAAAAATAATGTATGTGAATAAAATGAGAGTAAATTATGGGGTTAGAGCCCCACGTTTATGCACTGAATTTTAATTTGTGTGGTAATACTGATTTAATGTCGGCAAGTTGATGAAACTTAATGGTAAACTAAGCAAGCTTTGAGCCGAATAGGCAGTAAAACGAATGTTGTCTTAATGGATGCTGGACCCAATCCACCCGAAACCATATGCACATGCAAACCCAGATGCTACAACCACTGGTTTGAATGTTCTTGTGTTCATGTGGGTTTCCTCCGTGTGCGCTGGTTTTCCCCACAAAATGACATGCAGGATATGAACTGGAGACACTTAATCAGGGGTGTCCGATCCTGGATGGCCAGAGTTTAGCGCCAGCCAGTCCCAGGAAGTTTCTAGTGATGTTGAAGACCTTAATTAGCAGGTCCAGGTGTGTTTAATCAGGTTTGGAGCTGAACTCTGCAGGAATAGTGGCCCTCAAGGAGCAGGATTAGACACTTCTGGACTAAATTGTGGATGCCTGAGACTATCCCACTGAGACCTGGTTTTCTTTTTAGACTTTGACTTTTTGTGCATGTCACGGGAACACACAGGAAAACAGGTAGATCCAAAAGCAGTATATTTATTGTTAGGGCAATCCAATTCGTAGTCATCCATGCAGGGCTCAAAATCCATATTAGCAGTCCAATAAACAAATAAACAAAACAAGAACTGGCGAGAAACAACTTTGGAAGTGTAAGTGACATCAAACAACGACTCCATGACAAACACTAACCAGACAGGGTATATATACACACAGAAATGGAACAGCTGAGTGCAATCACGAGTGATGAGAACAGAAAAAGGATTATGGGTAAATCCATGGCACAGCAACAGACACCTGCTCAGGAACAGCAACAGGAACAGTCTCTGGATCGGCTGACGTGACCTGAACAGTCTCTGGATCGGCTGACGTGACGTGAACAGTCTCTGGATCGGCTGACGTGACGTGAACAGTCTCTGGATCGGCTGACGTGACCTGAACAGTCTCTGGATCGGCTGACGTGACCTGAACAGTCTCTGGATCGGCTGAAGTGACGTGAACAGTCTCTGGATCGGCTGACGTGACCTGAACAGTCTCTGGATCGGCTGACGTGACGTGAACAGTCTCTGGATCGGCAGACGTGACCTGAACAGTCTCTGGATCGGCAGACGTGACGTGAACAGTCTCTGGATCGGCAGACGTGACGTGAACAGTCTCTGGATCGGCTGACGTGACGTGAACAGTCTCTGGATAGGCTGACGTGACGTGAACAGTCTCTGGATCGGCAGACGGGACCTGAACAGTCTCTGGATCGGCAGACGTGCTGTGTCTCCTCCATGCATGCAGTACTGCCACTGCATAAAAGAGGAAGACTGCCTCCTTGCCGTGGCAGGACTGATGGTAGGCAGTTCCGAGACGATCTCCGAGATGACAGCGGGCTGTACGGGAACGACCTCCGGGATGACAGCGGGCTGCATGGGAACGACCTCCGGGTCGACAGCGGGCTGCACGGGAACGATCTCCGGGACGACAGCGGGCTGCACGGGAACGACCTCTGGGACGACAGCGGGCTGCACTGGGACGATCTGTGGGATGACAGCGGGCTGCACGGGAACGACCTCCGGGACGACAGCGGGCTGCACTGGAACGATCTCCGGGACGACAGCGGGCTGCACGGGAACGACCTCCGGGACGACAGCGGGCTGCACGGGAACAACCTCCGGGACGACAGCGGGCTGCACTGGGACGATCTGTGGGACGACAGCGGGCTGCACGGGAACGACCTCCGGGACGACAGCGGGCTGCACTGGAATGATCTCCGGGACGACAGCGGGCTGCACGGGAACGATCTCCGGGACAACAGCGGGCTGCACTGGATGATCTCTGGGACGACAGCGGGCTGCACGGGAACGACCTCCGGGATGACAGCAGGCTGCACTGGGACGATCTGTGGGACGACAGCGGGCTGCACGGGAATGACCTCCGGGACGACAGCGGGCTGCACTGGGACGATCTGTGGGACGACAGCGGGCTGCACGGGAACGACCTCCGGGATGACAGCAGGCTGCACGGGAACAACCTCCGGGACGACAGCGGACTGCACGGGAACGACCTCCGGGATGACAGCAGGCTGCACTGGGACGATCTGTGGGACGACAGCGGGCTGCACGGGAACGACCTCCGGGACGACAGCGGGCTGCACGGGAACAACCTCCGGGACGACAGCGGGCTGCACGGGAACAACCTCCGGGACGACAGCGGGCTGCACGGGAACGACCTCCGGGATGACAGCAGGCTGCACTGGGACGATCTGTGGGACGACAGCGGGCTGCACGGGAACGACCTCCGGGACGACAGCGGGCTGCACTGGAACGATCTCCGGGACGACAGCGGGCTGCACGGGAACAACCTCCGGGACGACAGCAGGCTGCACTGGACGATCTCTGGGACGACAGCGGGCTGCACGGAACGACCTCCGGGACGACAGCGGGCTGCACTGGATGATCTCTGGGACGACAGCGGGCTGCACGGGAACGACCTCCGGGATGACAGCAGGCTGCACTGGGACGATCTCCGGGACATTGGGGAGACGGGAAGTCTTCCTCCTCCTCCGCCGTTTCTTATGGCGAGGTGCAGGCTCCAGGCTGTAACAAGACCAGTGGCGAAGGGAGCTCTGGGCTGAGCATCACTGGCTCATTGTCGGAGAAAGACCGAAGTGGAGAGTGGGGACGGAGCTCACCTCTAGCACCTCCTCCCCTGCGGCCTCCACGAGTCCCCAAAAACCTGGCCAGACGGGTTCCCCTAAAAGACTCTGTCATCGGTGGAAGGGTGCTCAGGGGAATTGACCGCCATGGCCTCCTCAGTCTGGTGGGCCCATAATGCAAAGCATTGAAAAACGTTAATTCGGGTTGGGACCTCTTCGACTGGCGAATTCCCCCTCTGTTGCCTCCTCTCTGTCTTCGTGGTTGGGAAAGAGCCACGAAAATCCATAACGCTGGATCTATGTTCTGACGGAGTTGTTCTGTCACGGGAACACACAGGAAAACAGGTAGATCCAAAAGCAGTATATTTATTGTTTGGGCAATACAATTCGTAGTCATCCATGCAGGGTTCAAAATCCATATTAGCAGTCCAATAAATAAATAAACAAAACAAGAACAGGCGAGAAACAACTTTGGAAGTGTAAGTGACATCAAACAACGATTCTGTGACAAACACCAACCAGACAGGGTATATATACACAGAAACTAACAATGTGATATGGAACAGCTGAGTGCAATCACGAGTGATGAGAACAGACAAAGGATTATGGGAAATGCAGTTCCAGAGTGAATGGTGACAGTATGGGGAACAGACCTCTAGTGGACACCCGGGGAAACACAAACCATACACTGTGACAGTACAATGTTCTTTTTGAACAATGAATGCAAAATTCAGTTTTTGCATTTCCCCATTGGATTCATTGGTTCATTTTTGAACATACTCTAAATAAAACAAGACAACATTATCTATCATGTCAACATTATCTTGCCTTGCCTTTTTATTAATTGAAATAGAGAAATAAAAAAAATATTATTATCCTTAATGACAATAATCCTGATGACAATATGCTCTTTTAGTTTTAACGTCAATCCAGAGGAAACATTTGCCGAAATGAACAAGAAAGTGGAAGAGTTTTCTCATTTGGTTGTTACTCCACCGCTACAACTCAAGGAGTTTGGAGTTGACGCACCACGCTTGATCCTCCTCAGTCACGGTAACTGACGTCACACGCGGTTTATATTAGTATATATATTAGAAGTGTTAGAAGAACTGATAATATTCCACACTATATTACTGGTAATACTATTCATATCACTCAGCAGGGGTATTAACTAATGTTTTATTGTTACAGAAAAATTTGGTATGTACAGCTACAAAGATAAAGGGGCTCTTCAAAACGTTGTTGTTTTCAACCCTCTTTCTGGAGAAAATATCAGAGTGAACGTAGATGAACTGGCTAATAAGTAAGTATTATTCTTTATTCATCATTTTAGTCAAGGAATAGTCCTTGGTTCACCCCAAAAATAGTTGTTCCAAAACAAAGATATTTTGAGAATTTCTTTGTCCATTCAATTGAAATCAATGGTCACAAAAATGGAATGTTTTGAAAAACATTTTTCAAAATATATTAATTTTATCTTCATTTAATCTTTTAATCTAAGATAATTTTTTATCTTCATTTAATCTAATATTTTGTGTAAGTATAAAAAGTCACACAATTTAATATTGCCAGGGCTCATTTTTGTACTGTAATCTTGTTGGGTCATATTTGTTAACAGGGAATTTTGTATTTATAAAATAATTCTAAATACAGCAGCTTTCAATCAGAATCAAGTATTCCAAAGAGCTGTGCAACAAATACATATAATGATTTAGACATGGATTAGTATTATATATATGCTATTAATACATTCAATAACTGTCAAAAAGGTAATACAAATATCTGTAAACCTTTAATATTATAATAGTTTGGAACAATAGTATTGAACAATGCATAATCTACAAATTGTAATCCATTGTAGAAATACTGCGTGCAACACTGTGCTGATGTGCATAAATGTTCATATTGTTATGTAAGCTTTACAAATATCCTTGTGACTGGTTTTGATTATGTCTCCCTAGACTGAGAGATGTCAGAGATGATCTAACCTTCAAAGTCACTAAGACCCCAAAAGAAGCTATTGTGGTATGTTCACTATTGCACATAAATATGCCAAAAATAAGGTTTAATAAATTATTGTATTTAATGTAATCTGTGGCATTTAAAATTTTTTTTAAAGGTACTTCTTGACTCAAGTTCCTCCATGGGTGAGGAGTGTTTCGACAAAGACTGCAAAATGACACGAATTGAAGCCGTCAAAGAAATATTTGATTGCTTTGCCAACCGATGCATGGCTTATAATTTTGAGCAAGTTATCTGCCTTGTAAAGTTTGACTCTATAGTGAAAACTCTTCATACATTCACAGAAACAGTGGAAACCTTCAAGGTAAAGTGGTTTTAGATCATCATATGGGTCAACACCCATATGTTGTAACAACTGTTTTGCTATAAAATGTTTGTACAAAATGCTTCAATGAAAATATTGATTTAAAAAAATAAATAATTCATTTTAAAAATAAATCTACACAGGAAAATGTAACTCTTTAGACAGCTGACTAGGTGTGAAAAGCCCTTTTTGAGGAAAAACTGAGTTAATTTCATTTAATACATTATAATTTCCTTGTTTTTTAGGAGCATGTTCATGGACTTCAGCCGTCTGGAGCCACTTTATTGTATGATGCTTTAAATCGTGGATGCAAAGAACTTAACCAGATCAGACAGAGATTTCCAGATTGCCGATGTCGCATTTTATGCCTGACAGACGGAAATGATTGTGGGTGCGTTTTCAGGAACTCTCTGATACCAGTTTTATGTACCTTAAATATATACTTAATCATATAACACTTTAGATACTGTTCCATCATTAATGAATAACTACATGGGAACAAATGAGTAATGCACTATTAACACTCTAGTAACTACTATTAACTAACAAGAAACTGATTGATAAATTAGTAAGTAATAGCGTTCAGAGGAATGTGGTAGTTCACTATTAACTAATCAATAACTACTATTGTTTTCATACCTCCTAGAGGACTATATATACAGGTTCATATTTAATATGAATAATGCATAATATTTAATGAATTATAAGTGATAGTCATGGTAACCCAGTAGTAATGACTCGAATATTACCAAATCCTTCAGAAGGAATTACTAATTATCTGGATCAGTATTCTAATGTGAAAAACATAACTCTACTGAAATCAGCTTTTGAGTTTTTTGTAAGGTTTTGAATAGTTATTCCTTCTTATAGATTTGGTAATACTTGAGGCATTACTGGTGGGTGACCATGACCTTCACTTTAGAATTAATGAAACATTATGCATTATTCACATTAATTATTAACTAACACATTCAACTGAGCCCTATAACTAGACAGACAGACAGACACTTTATTAATCCTTCTCAGGTAATTAGATTTGTTACAATAGCAGCATTACCAATTTGTTAATCTGAGTTTCTTGTTAGTTAATAGTAGTTACTAGAGTGTTAATAGTTCGTTACTCATTAGTTCCTGTATAGTTATTCATTAATGATGTATTCTAAAGTGTTACCAATCATCTTAATATAGCCATATGGAGAATCTCATGGGGGAAGGTCGAAATCGAAACACATTGCAGTTCATGTGTGCGCTACTTAAATAATTATTCTGTATGCAATAAGCAACATTTAACTCAAAAAGATGCCGTTTAAAGAGCATTCAAGATGTTCAAATGAATTTAACAAGTAAAATATTTAAAATGACATAATATTTTTACAAAATACAGATCGATGTGTATGCCGGTTGCGACTGCAAAAAGGTTGATGGATTCAAAAATCGTTGTTGATGCTGTGCTGATCGGTGCAGTGGATAACACTGAGTTACATGGGATCAGCAATGCTACTGGTAACTTTGGTTTAACTAGGCTTCTTTTATACAACTGTACTTAATATTGATTTCATTGGCTAAATGTTTTGTTTTGAGGCGGTTGCTGTTTTAAGCCTGAAACGAGTAAAGCTGCCTTGCAACTCTTCGAGATGGAAACAGTCTTGTCAATGGAGCTGAGGAAGGAAAAGAAACGCTTTGATGTATCATCAATTAACAAAGTGGTATAGTATTTTGGCTAACTTATATTTCAGTCATAAAGATTATATGTTAGTCATAGATTGCCATGTAGTTTGCTAATATGTGTGAAAAGAATGACAATAGACTGAAAACATTTTCAGCTGTCACCGATTGTTTTTATTGCTGTATTTGACAGGATGACCTCAACGTTTTTGGGACCTGTGGTTATGATGTCAAACCAGAGGTTAAATTACCTCCACAGATACACAACAAAGTGACGCTGACAAAGAAGTTAGTGCTTTAGTATGTTTTGGAGAATTTTGCTTAATACACAAGGACTTTGATTTATCAGTCTTAAATTAGAAATAAGTTCAAATAAAAAAATTGGAAAGAAATTGTTAAAGAAAATGTCCTTTCAGCATTGAAGGCACTAAACGTACATTACTTGATTAAAAACTTTGATGTTTTGTTTGAATGTTTTCTTTTAATTCAAAATTTAAGGCTGTTCAGATCCCAAACATTAAACTTCATTGACTACTGTAATTTAGTGATTGATTTCTTTACGCTGAGTCAAATAAACGTAATGGGATTGCAATGTTCATCATGGGGTGCAAATAATATTGTTTAAATAATATTGAAAATGTAAGTGTCTCACCATCTATGCAAAACTTATTGCAGTGCTTTGAAAAAGAGGATCTTGGAGTCCAAGACGGGGTTGTTTTTGGAGAAGGACAAGAGGATCTTGGAAGAGCTCAAGAATCTCCACTGTGACCCTCATCCGTTCTGCACAGTGCTGCCCTCCGAGGCAGATTTTGGTAAGAAATTGATGTTTAATATTAATAATAATGAATTAACTTATAATAATGGCTTGCATGAATTAAATAATTGAATAATAATTATAAAAATATATAATTTGTATTTGTGACTTCATCATGTAGTCTGATATAGCAGCTTGACTGACGGACAGAATCAGATTATTCTTACTCGCAGTAATCATCCGTTTACTGCAGGTTATTTGTTACACATTGCACAACACTACTGTGAAAACAAAATACATAAAATAATAATGGCACACTGGTCTCAAACTAATTCTGTATATCTTATAAAGATTGGATTTCACTAACACACACTAAACCAGTGATTAGAGGTCGACCGATAGTGGATTTCACCGATACCGATATTTAAGTTTGACCGTACATGCTGATAACCGATTATTCAACCGTTATTTTTTAAAATAGAAACTGGGATTAAAAACAAACATAACACTCCAAGTAAAACAGTGCTGAACTGAAATGTGCTAAATGAAATATTTTAATGTTTAAATTATTTTCTGTAGAGTTCGATCTGTAGAACTTCTCATTTTAGTATTCATATTTTTATATATAATATATATATATATATATATATATATATATATATTTTACAGGTCAAATATGTTTCTTTAGCTATAATCTAGAAACATAGCCTATGTAAATGTCATAGGTAACACTTTGCAAGTCCAATTTGTTAATAGACAGAGCAATTCCAGGAGGGTCCTCTAACCATCTGTGCTCGGGCCCTAACAAGGATGTATTAGCTAGCTTTCATGAACTATATGCATTATGCAATATTCGTTTTTACTGCATGTAATAATATTTGAGCAATACAATTGTACCTTGATCATTCATGTTAGCCCATGTTATTAACTTAGGTAATAACAGATTAAAGCTGCTGTAGGTAACTTTTGTAAAAAAATATTTTTTACATATTTGTTAAAACTGTCATTATGTCCTGACAGTAGAATATGAGACAGATAATCTGTGAAAAAATCAAGCTTCTCTGGCTCCTCCCAGTGGTCCTATTACCATTTGCAGAAATACACCGCTCCCGGTCAGAAACAACCAATCAGAGCTCAAACTCAAGATTGCTGGTGTGCTGCAGCTGTGCTAATGGTGGAGAAACAACCTAAACTGCCAATTTCTCGAGTGGCACCTGCTCATAAAACAAAGAGGTAAAAGGAAAAAGACCGATGACGATAAACAAGCGAAAAAGAAAGAATTAGACAGAGCCCCTTGACTCGGTGTCAAAACTCTAGCCGCATAACATAGATAAAATGTCACGCACTGTGCTAAGCAACAATTGAAACCTGCTAATTATGGCTAACACTGGCTTGTCATGATGCTGAAATAATGTACTAGCAAACCTTATCTAGCATTACATATCGCTACAATAATTACTTACATACTGTAACGTTAGTTACCGTTATATTAACGTTATCTTACTAGCTATTTATAACTTAGAGAAAGAGTGCAACGTTATAAAGTTACATGTATTGCAAAATACATAATGATTTGAGGACCAAGTTTGTAGTCAAAGTATGGGCAGGCCATAGTCAATGTAAAGCATATTGTTGATGTTTCGTCCCTATTAGTGAATGTGCCACAACTGTTTATAATCCGCCGTCATCGGTGGCCCTGCTTACTAGCCTGCGCGTTCACGGCAGGCTCCGCTGTGGAGGGAGGAACTGTGGGGGAGAAGCTGTGGAGGGAGGCGCTGTGGAGGAGGAGCTGTGGGAGAGGAGCTGTGGAGGAGGAGCTGTGGGAGAGGAGCTGTGGGAGAGGAGCTGTGGAGGAGGAGCTGTGGGAGAGGAGCTGTGGAGGGAGGCGCTGTGGAGGAGGAGCTGTGGGAGAGGAGCTGTGGGGGAGGAGCTGTGGAGGGAGGAGCTGTGGGAGAGGAGCTGTGGGGGAGGAGCTGTGGAGGAGGAGCTGTGGGAGAGGAGCTGTGGAGGGAGGAGCTGTGGAGGAGGAGCTGTGGAGGAGGAGCTGTGGGAGAGGAGCTGTGGAGGGAGGAGCTGTGGAGGAGGAGCTGTGGAGGGAGGGGCTGTGGAGGAGGAGCTGTGGGAGAGGAGCTGTGGAGGAGGAGCTGTGGGAGAGGAGCTGTGGAGGGAGGGGCTGTGGAGGGAGGGGCTGTGGAGGGAGGGGCTGTGGAGGGAGGAGCTGTGGAGGGAGGAGCTGTGGAGGGAGGAGCTGTGGGGGAGGAGCTGTGGAGGAGGAGCTGTGGAGGGAGGAGAGTTGTGGGGGAGGAGCTGTGGAGGGAGTGGGGGAGGAGCTGTGGAGGGAGGAGCTGTGGAGGGAGGAGCTGTGGAGGGAGGAGTTGTGGGGGAGGAGCTGTGGAGGGAGGAGCTGTGGAGGGAGGAGAGTTGTGGGGGAGGAGCTGTGGAGGGAGGAGCTGTGGGGGAGGAGCTGTGGAGGGAGGAGAGTTGTGGGGGAGGAGCTGTGGAGGGAGGAGCTGTGGAGGGAGGAGCTGTGGAGGGAGGAGCTGTGGAGGAGGAGCTGTGGAGGGAGGAGCTGTGGGGGAGGGGCTGTGGAGGAGGAGCTGTGGAGGGAGGAGCTGTGGAGGGAGGGCTGTAGCGCAGCAGAGAGCAAGGGGGTTGGACCTGTAAGTTGTGCTTGTTCAAATTTTCAGTCTAAGTCAACATTTTCTCAAAACTGCCTACTGCAGCTTTAAATAAAAATTAAAACTCATTTTAAAATGTATTATTAAATGTTGAAATTAACAAACTAACAATAAATATTTCTACAACATTTATTAACCTTAGTTAATGCTAAATTTGTAATCTTATTGTAAAGTTTTACCACTTCATATGAATCATGCTTAAAGATGGCCATATTTAAATATCTGGAAAAACTATCGGTTTGGATATTTTCCGGTAACGATAGTTCCACCAATCAACTATCGGTACCGATATATCGGCAATACCGATGAATCGGTCTACCTCAAATTTCCTTAGTGTATCAATATATCTAGACCTTTTCTAGAGGGACTAATATAAAAAAAGTGTGTGCTTACACTCAAAACCGGTGTAAAGATAACCAATATCAGTAATAAACACGGTTTGTGATTTAACAAATCAAGTTTGTTTCAGTGTTTATCAAATCAAAAAGACAATATCCAGACAGGCAACCAAATACTTGTATTCATGTACCTGCAATATAAGCTAGTGTGCTGTAATACAGTTTTGTTCTTCAGCCTTCTGGAAGATGCTCATGAAAGGTCCTCCTGATACCCCGTATGAAGACGGAGTCTTTGAGCTGTACTGTGAGTTTGGTCCTGAATACCCAGTGAAACCACCACTCATGAGATTCGTCACCCCTGTATCCTTTTCCCCACTGCTGTCCTCACATGTAGTACATCCATACACAATCTGATGAACTAATAGATTGATTTAGTCTTCTTTCAGCAGTTACAGATAGGTGACCTCGACATTCACCCAGTTTAAACACAACAAAATGAGGATTTTCAATCAAGCATAACAATAATTGAACATAACATAAATTAGTTGACTTTTCCCCACACTTTGTTTCTATTACAGTCCCTTAACTAACTTTTTACAAAGATTTATCATTGCAATGTGAACAATGTGGGAAGAATCTGTCACAACATATTTGATCGTAATTACTCTGCCCACATTACCATGAGAGAGATCCTGGATGCGATATTTGGGCTCTTGATCGCTCCTGAACCAGAGGATCCTCTTGACAGGTAAACCGAACATAGAGCCTATCACAAGTTTTGAGATTTTACATTTTTCATTAAGTAGTCAAAAAGTCATTATGTAAGCATTATGCTATTTTTTTAAGCATTTTGGCTGAAGAATTCCAGTCCAACAAACACACGTATGAGGAAGAAGCCAAGAAAAGTACAAAGATGTATGCCAGTTCCTCTTTGGATGACTTGGAAAAGGTAATTTCAAAACCACAACTCCATGAAGTTTACAAACGCCTCCTTCCTACACTGTATAAAAGTATTGTTGGTTTAACTTAAAAAAGTTAAGTTAACCTGGTTGCCTTGATTTGAGTTCATTGAAAATGTAGTTACTACAACAAAGGAGATTGGTTTAATGAATAAAAACTCAACTCGTTTTGTGTTATCTGAACCACATTAATTATCTTAGTTCATTTGACAAAAGATACAATTTTGTGACAAATCATGAAAATATTTTTCATGATTTCATGATTTGAATTTAAGTTGATTGTACTTAAAAATTTAAGGAAACAACTTTTTTTTACAGTGTAGTATACTACACTGTAGACAGTGTAGTATACTACACTGTACTACTAATAGTGTACTACACTTCCTTAAATTTAAGTACAATCAACTTGGATGTTTTAAGTCATTTCAACTTAAATTACTTTTTTTTTTTAAAAAGTTTAATCTTGTATTAATATAAAAAACGTAGGCAATTTTATAACTTATTGTGATGCGTTAAAGTAATGCAAAAACGCATTGTAAAAAATGATATGATCAATAAGTTACAACAATGTAGTAACTACTAACTCATAATTCATTTAAAGACAGCAAACATGCAGTGCATAAACAGACACGCATGTGCTTGATTTTTACAATACTATCCAATCAATTTTTTTTATATAGAGTATATTCTAATTATATTTCTTTCTTTCTTTCTAGAAATATGTAGGTCCAGAGTTGCAGAAAAATGTCACTCCTCCTACTTTAACTTGTCCTCTGTCACACAAGTTGTTTGTTGATCCAGTGAAAACTGCAGAAGGAATGGTGTATGAGCGCAGCGCTATCGAGGATCATGTGAAGCTGTACGTTATCTACAAATAAAATAATAATGATAACATTATCTTTAAATAAAAAGCAGATTATTCTGGAATATTTTTATCTCCCAGGATTTAAATTGATGAATTTACAAGATATAACATAAGATTTTTCTAAAGTAGATCTGTTCAACTGAAAATATCTAATAAAGTACCTCTTTGGACTATTGTGTGGGGAAAAATTGATGGTTTTATTTGAAATTTTTGACTGTCATTATTATTTCAGGCATGGAAGTACTGATCCACTGACGGAAGATGTGCTACAAATATCACACTTAAAGCCAGACCTGAATACAAAGAAAGCTGTGAAGGAATATCGCATGGCACAGATTAAGGAAACGCCTGTTTAGCATTTTTCTTTCAGATGTAACATTATTATAATCTTGCAAATTATGAGAGCAGTTTGATCTGTTATTATCGCTGCTTTGGACCCTTTGTTCTCAAGTTTTCTAAATAGGGGGATTACTTTATCTTAATATGTACGATTTTACACTTTTTATTTCAGCAATATGTTATAACATGTTGATTTTGGTTTGATGTTGGTTTGTGTGCTTTAATCTGTTCATGACTCGCTGTAAGTTGTTGGTTTGTGTGCTTTAATCTGTTCATGACTCGCTGTAAGTTGTCTTTTAGTAACAATTGCTGAATTACAAATCAATAAAAGTAATATCAAAACTATGTGGGAAGTTTTATATTGACAGAATCAGGTTTTCTATGTCAGTATTAGAAAGTAGTTAATGCAATCTCCCTTAAATTACACACACAAAGAACTACAAATAGTGCCTGGTTGGGCATATATATATATATATATATATATATATATATATATAGGTCCTTCTCAAAAAATTAGCATATTGTGATAAAGTTCATTATTTTCCATAATGTAATGATAAAAATTAAACTTTCATATATTTTAGATTCATTGCACACCAACTGAAATATTTCAGGTCTTTTATTGTTTTAATACTGATGATTTTGGCATACAGCTCATGAAAACCCAAAATTCCTATCTAAAACAATTAGCATATTTCATCTATATATATGAATATATTTCATTCATATATCTTTTTGAAAATAGTGAAATCGTTCAATCCCACATTTAATAATTTATACAAGGGATCATTAAAATTTGGTCTGAAACTGTCAAACTAAAAATTCAGTGATTCTCAAACACTTTAACATTTGTTTTTACAAATCAGATGTGTAAACAGCTGTAATGAAGTATTCCTATACTAAAAAATTATATTTTATTCAACATTGTTTTGGATTAGAACATTTTACATCAATTTACTTCAATGAACAAATTATCATTTAACCTCTATAACTGGAATTATTTACAACAAATATTGAAAATGTGCATGTGTTGAATTAACTCTTCAGTGGTATAATACAAAAAAAATTTGATGCTATTATAAAATAATTTTAATGTGAAAATTAACAGTGACACACTTCACTGAAATAATTGGGTAAATGGCGATTAACCTAAAAATGTGACTCCTAAAATGTGCGTGGATTCACAACACATCAGTGTTTCTCATTGGTCACAGGGCCGGATTCAGCCAGCCCCACTAGGGGGTGCAGGAAGAATATCAGGGGGGGCAAGTCATTTAACGGAACATTTAAATTTGACAAATATAGTGATTTGATTTATATTGTGATATATATCGATATGGCCAGAAATGAAAAAATATATTGTGAAATGAAAAAATCCTACATCGCCCAGCTCTAATCTATCAGCTCAAAGCTATCAGCATTTGATTTGTCTTATAGGTTTTATGTTGGATGCCCTTCCTGACACTACCCTCTGCATTTACCCGGGCTCGGGACCGGCACAAATAGGACACTGGCTTGTGCCCTGTTGAGGCTGCATTTATTTATTTATTTATTTATTTTGTCTGTCTGTCTTGTCTGTCCTTTCGTTTTTTATTTCAATCTTTTTTATTTTATTTTTTTTATTTCTTTTTTTATTATTATTTCTTTAGCTCTGTACACAGCATGGCTTATATCAGTCATTATAGCATCAGTCGTCTGCTTTTCTGTGCAAAAGTCCTAATAAATGCGTCCATATCTAGACCTGTTGTTATGGCCTTCTCGTGAGCCAGAACAACTAAATTTCTTTTTCTCTCATGTAGCATAGTGCGGCGGAAGGGGGTAAGAACACGAGACAAAGTGGAGAAAGAGCTCTCGCATGATGCAGATGATATTCCAATCACAAGTGAGGTCACATACATGCGATGGAGCTGAGGAAAGGCATTCTTATACCCGTGTAGATATGTGCAAATGGTGGAGAGGTCTACAAACTCTACGTTCTCATCATCATTAGTCTTTTTGAATTCTTTTTCCAACATAATTTTTGCGACAAGAATGTCATTGCAAAGTTTGTCACTGTCACAGTGTGTCTGCGTGCTCCGCTCTGCAGTGACTGACTGAGACATGAAGCTCAGCAGGTTCACCACAAGCCGGAGAAGCGGCCACGCCCTCCCTATGCATCTACCAATCAGTAGCTACTTTGAATGAGGGATAGAGAGCAGAGAGCGCTCACTCTGACCATTTTTCTTGAAATATTTTTTAAATTTGGGATCTTTGCATGCCATCACGTTTGGGGGGGCAGTCACGGCATTTGGGGGTGCATTGCCCCTCCTTGCCCATGCCTATATCCGGCCCCGATTGGTCATGATCTATTTTAACCTTCGTGTTTTTAGGTGAGTGCAACATAAAAGTTAAGTATTGTATAATGAATAAAAAATTTATCAACCATAACGTTTTCCATACTTTCCTTTCACTTTTTCTACATTATTTTCAGGCAATTACAATTTTAAAATGTTCTGATATTTGCAGCTTTTCCATGTCTGAAACCCTGAAGATATCTGGATATATTGAAACTTAAATTAGTGATTTAATATTTATTCATCTCAGCAGACAATATGGGATGGGATTAATTTTACAGATTGATTCATCTTAAATTAATAAACTTTCTAACTACTTGTTTATCTGTTGTATAATGGCAATATGAGGGTGAGTGTCCAATCACAGATCAACAGCACTCGCACTCATGTGATATGAGTTAAATACTGGAAACATGAAGACTGTAAGATGAAAGCATGTGGATCTAGACTTACAGATGTAACTTTCACTGGCTATTGACCGGTAAGATCCTCAGAGAGTCAATACAGCAGAAGAATGGAAAGAGTGTGTCAGTGAAGGTGGTTGTGAATGTGTGTAGATGTGTGTTAGTTACAGGATCAGAGAATGACACCGTTCCTCTGTCATAGTCCAGATCAACTCTCACACGCTCAAGATCCTGTTCAACACGAAAACCAGACCCAGTCAGTCCATTCCGATGGTACCACACACTCCAGACATCATTGTTAAAGAAAAGACGTCTCTTCCTCTGGTTTGATGCTGTAGTTACTCCAAGACTCCAGTATCGACTCTCTTTGACCTCCACATCCCAGCTGTGTGTTCCTGAGTTAAAACCCTCTGAACCCAGAACACAAAGAAAGTCAAATCTCTCTGGATTATCAGGAAGAGGTTGTATGTTCTCGCTCCGTCTCACAATGGTCAGATCATCAGACATGGTGAGAAATGGATCTGCAGTGTTTGGATCCAGAATCACAGGAGCTGATGAGACACAATCAACAGATGCTTTTATTCTGATGTTCGTATAATGATCAAGAGTGAAACAAACACAGATTGTTATTAATTATGACACCCATTCTTTTGATCAAACACATCAGACATTTTCCTCTGATCACTGTCAGTGTTTTTAGTTACTCATTTTTATTATCAGTGTTTAAAGGCATCAGCGACAAACATTAAATGTGTGATTCAAATATTTGTGTCTCATCAAGAGAAACTGATAAACTGGAAAAGTTCAAATCACAATCAAACAATGAGAGCTGTTGAGATGAAAAACTGTATCTGTAAAAATTCTGATCATGTTCAGTCTTAATGTGTGTGTATTGTTTCTGAAACATGGAAAATCAAGATGAAGCTGCACTTCTTCTAGAAACACTTTCAAAATGGATTCAGGATTCATGAAAATCTTCTAAATAAATAAATTTCAATATACATTTTGACTGTTTTTAAGTGCAATTCTTGAAAAGTTCTCAAATTATGTCCATAAGAATGTCTTAATACATATTTTCTAATGGAATATGTTGTTGAGAAGTTTTGAAGTTGACAGATTGACAGTAATATTGTAACAGTGGCTACTGTCTTGCATTACAAATATTCTTTGCTTGATGACATCATTAATCCACTATGGCTGACAGCGATAGTCATGTGCCAAATGAACCAGGCATATCTGTGAAAAACTTTTATACAAGAAGGTCAATTCATACTTTGCAGTCACATGGATACCTGGCGGGGAACAAACGCTGACAAAATGGCGACAAACAGTGGCCAGCCATGCAGTATAGTGAGGCTATTTTGTTTCCATAGCACATTAACAAAACGTTTAATGACACTAATAACACTAAAAACAATACAATTACTAAATATTCATCATATCACTAAAATGATATAGGCCTAAAAACAGTCTTTAGTTCATGAACAGCACAACTCTGCCATCTGTGAAAATCAAAATCACTCTATCGGTGAAGAGTCTGGCTGATTGGATTAGGATATTTACATTACACTGTTATGCTGATTGGATTAGGATTGGTAACACTCTCAGTCTAGGGCAAGTTACTAAACTTGTATGCCTCATTTACATGCTTTTGTTTCAGAGTGTCTCCACCTTCATGTAACTCCTCCCCCTGAAAGGGTATATGAACTAAAATGTATACTGCCTTAGTTAGACTTGGGTAAGATTTTGGACGAAGCAGACTACAGGAAATAAACAATCCTGCTTAAAAGATACAATCCCAACGTCTCCTGGATTTTCGCTTCTAAGTCTCCTACACTGAAGAAGAACAAGGTTTACAACAGTAGCCTAATACCCTAATGAAACCGCCACTTGCCTAATAATGAAAAATGACACTTGCATTAACACTTGCTTGGTTAATTGACATCCTGTTAGTATGGAAGCTTGTTTCCGCCACTGAATAAAAAAAATGATAATAATTGCGACTTTTTATCTCACAATTGCGAGATATGAAGTCAGAATTGTGAGAAATAAAGTCGCAATTGTGAGATAAAAAGTCGCACCTTTTTATTTTTCATTCTGTGGCGGAAACAAGCTTCCATAGCCTAAATAGACTACTTAAAGCAAGGAAATGTTACTCCTATTGAAGTAATGTAATAGTTGAATGATGGTGGATTATGAACTCGCCAAAACGGAAAAGAAAGCCCAACTGGACGCAGGATCAGTTACTCCTGCTGGCCCAGTTAGTGCTGGAAACAAAAAAAAACATAATTAAAGGGAAATTCGGCACTGGGATATCAAGTAAAACTAAGCGTGAGACATGGGAGAGGATTTGTTTGCAGATCAATGAAGCATTCCCGCTTGTGTCGCGGACCCCGGACGACTGCGTGAGGCGGTGGTATGCGCTACAATCCTTTGTGAATAGGTCTTAGTGAGTTAGGAGTCCTCTCGACTTCTTTTAAGCTGTCCCAGACTGAGGTGCTACTTTTAGGGCTAAAATGCTTTGTGAATTACTCTTAGGGCCTGTCCCAATACCTCCCCTTCCCCTAGATTTTTGCCCTAACCCTCGTTTTTGCGAGTTCTCGTGTAGGGGTAGGGTGTCCCAAAACTTTAGGGAGCAAGGGGTTGTGCTATTCTTCCCTTAAAATCAACCCTCAAAACATAGTGAGGTCCGATACAGGCTTAAAACGAAGTGGGAGATGAAATTACCCAGGATACCTAGCGAACTCGGCGAGCCGGTAAAAATTTTCAACTAAGATGGCGGACACCGCTGGAAAGGAACAATTGAATTGTAAGTATATTTTCGCAAATAAGCATGTTAAAATTTCGAAATATGTTGGAATATGTTAGCTTGATGCACATCCAATGGACTGTTGAGTTTTCAACACTAATGTTAGAAAATATTTCACGAAGCTATATCTGCCGAGTACTTCAAAAGAGTCTGCCAATCATCTGGTAGTTAATCTAATTTTATTTTCGATTTTGGCTTCCAAGGATTATAAAAAGAACATATGTGAGGTAAAATTATTAAAAACTAGCCGCGTTCGTCTAGCCTAGCGCATCATCTTTCCCTTCACAGCGCGCTGTCATTTCTCTCTAAACCCAAACTTAACGTCAGAATCAACACTGAGCACAATCAGTGATTGTTGTAAAGTGCAGTGTCTGCTGTTTCTAATTTGCAGGACGTTGTTGGTGGTAAAAACAACTACTAAAAGCACAATGATCCGCTAAAGAGACGTTGCCCCGGTTCCCATGGCGGCGCGCACGCGCTCGGAAACGGATTGCAACTAGATAAGCAAACTATACTTTGGGTTCTGTGTGCGCTTCTAAACGATCAAATACACACAAATATATGGCAAAATGACCGGTTTAGAGATTCACTTAAACACAGTTAATGTCTTAAATGGGAATTAACATTTGGGAGAAAATATGTGTATTATTAGATCTGCATTCGGTCTTATAGTGGCAGCGTATAAACCTGCTGGTGATTGCACCATTATTGTGAATAAAACAACTAAAGGCAAAGAGAAAATTACTCACAGCTCTTGAATGAGTAACTTTAGCTTTAATAAGTGAATGCGTCTTCTATATTCACATGTCTTCTCTGTTGATTCATCAGACGTAGATAAACGAACACAGCCCACACAACAGGCAACACAACAGCTGGAACCGGCATTTTCTGAATGAAAATAATAATAGTAGTAGTAGACACGTTGACGCTGCGCGTGACGTAGTGAGGTTTGCTGCACGTGACGTAGTGAGGTTCGCTAATTTGGTTTGCCGCGCTAATTTGCATATGGTGTCCCATTTCATAGGGAAAGATCTTCAACTCCACTTCCCTCGTTGAGGGGACTTTACTTTCGAGGGCACTCAAAACCAAGTGGAAGTTTTAAGGGGGGAGAAATGGGACAGGGCCTTAGTATGAATGAGGAGTCCTAAAGTTAGTAGTGACACCCATTATTTTTAGGAGTTGCTCCTAAATTTGCCAGTTAGGAGCTACTTTTAGCCTTAAAATTCTTTGTGAATACGGCCTCTGTTCTATTTTAGATGTTATGAATTGTCTTATATTGTAATAAAACAGATATTTAATAAATATATCAACATAAATAACCATTCAAAATTACATATTACGGCATTAAAAGGCAACTTTACACATACATACCAAGACAAATGTGCATTTTGTCTTCGAAACAGGGACAGCATCGGTCAAGCACTCCAGAATAATAGAGAATATCCCAGAGGACAGTGGAAGTGACAGTGACAGCGGTGATGAGGAGTATGTGCCAGCAAAGCACATAATATGTGCTTATTGTGCTTATTGCATACATATATGCAACTATCGTTATAGTTCATACAATATGTGTTTTATTGTTATTATATTGTAATATTATTGTTTTTAATAACTGAGCTGAATAACATGTCATAATAAAAACACAATGTTCCATATTGTCATCTGTGGCTTTATGTCCCATTTTACACCTTTATTGCATGGTGTCCACATATGTGGACAGTTAAATCATTTTTAAATAAAAAGCTTTTGTGTAAAAATGAAAATGGATTTCAATTTTAGCATAATAAAAAGAATCTTTAAAAATATAGATAATGTTTTCCATAACTCATGCATGAAAGGGGACAAATACATGAATAATTCACAAAGAATTTTAAGGCTAAAAGTAGCTCCTAACTGGTGAATTTAGGAGCAACTCCTAAAAATAATGGGCGTGTCACTCCAAACTTTAGGACTCCTCATTTTTTTCACTAAGAGTAATTCACAAAGCATTTTAGCCCTAAAAGTAGCACCTCAGTCTGGGACAGCTTAAAAGAAGTCGAGAGGACTCCTAACTCACTAAGACCTATTCACAAAGGATTGTAGCGCATATCACCGCCTCGCAGTCGTCCGGGGTCTGCGACACAAGCGGGAATGCTGCATTGATCTGCAAACAAATCCTCTCCCATGTCTCACGCTTAGTTTTACTTGATATCCCAGTGCCGAATTTCCCTTTAATTATGTTTTTTTTTGTTTCCAGCACTAACTGGGCCAGCAGGAGTAACTGATCCTGCGTCCAGTTGGGCTTTCTTTTCCGTTTTGGCGAGTTCATAATCCACCGTCATTCAACTATTACATTACTTCAATAGGAGCAACATTTCCTTGCTTTAAGTAGTCTATTTAGGCTATGGAAGCTTGTTTCCGCCACAGAATGAAAAATAAAAAGGTAATTGCGACTTTTTATCTCACAATTGCGACTTTATTTCTCACAATTCTGACTTCATATCTCGCAATTGTGAGATAAAAAGTCGCAATTATTTTTATTTAGTGGCGGAAACAATAAGCTTCCATACTAATAGGATGTCAATTAACCAAGCAAGTGTTAATGCAAGTGTCGTTTTTCATTATTAGGCAAGTGGCGGTTTCATTAGGGTATTAGGCTACCTTAATTTAATTTAATTTAATTCACCACTTTTCTCTCTCTTTCTGCCTTTTTAGAATTACACTTCACTGCACAAACATGTCATTATATATGCATTTCGATGACATTACTATTATTATTTTGTGTAGGACACAGACATATTTAGATGTCGTAATTCCATGATTTGTTGCGTCTGTGTTATGATCCGCATGATGGCCCTGTCATCTAACAACCAATCACCGTGATCATTGCGAGGAAACGCGTGCATGATAATTGACGTCATCCATAGCAAGGAAGACTCAATCTTAGTTTAGGAGTTGTCATTTTTCCTTACTAAGAGTAGGTCTGAAAGGCGTTGTGAATAACTTTTAAAAGAAAACTCCTAGCTAAAATATTTTAGTGGGATTTAGGAGTACTCCTAGTGGTAAAATAAAATTCTTTGTGAATACGGCCCAAGAACTAGTATGATCTTCATTTGCTACAAACTGAAATAATCTAGTGCTTTTGTGTCATGATAAACCCATGCTTGATTTCCAGTGTGTAACAGCACAGATCTTCTGCAGACTCACTGTTTTGGATGATGTCCTGCATCTTCTTCCAGACTCTGAATGGCAGGTTGCCCAAGTATCGTGGCACATCAATAAAAGCACCAGAAGCCATCTGTGGATCCGGCTGTGAGATCTGGACTCTGGAGGAACATTCAGGAGTCAGAACTGCAGTGGATCAGAACCAGAGAGACCAGAGGCACCAGCAGATCACTCACCTTTCCATTGAGACTGGAAACTTCTGCAGAACAAACACACCATTTATCATCAAGAACTCAATCAATCAATCAATCAAATTAATCAATCAATAATGTTGACCTTCAGAAAGTAGACGTCAGTGGCTTTCATCATCTCCTCCATGTCTTTGATTGTGTGTGAAAGATCTGAGATGTGTGTGTTCATCTCCTCCAGCTTCTCCTTCATCTTCTGCTTCTTCTGCTCCTCTTCCTCCCTCAGTTCAGTGATTGTAGCTTCTTCTTCATCTCTGAGAAACTGATAAAGCTTCTCAAACTGATGTTTAATCTGACGCTCTGTGCGCTGAGCTTGAGACTGAAATCAAATCACATTCACTTCAATCATCTCAAAGACGCAACTGATTCTGGAGCAGCACGAAGAGTGAGTGGGGAAATGTGGGTTAGTTATATACAACTTTAACTTTCTGAACTACTAGTACTGTAGTAGTAGATGTTCTGTGTCTGTAGTGTGAAAATTCACATGAAACTCAGTCTCTCTTCACAAAACAACACTATTTTCACTAAGATTCATTCATATGTTATATAATTTGAAAGTATAGTAACTAAACTTAAGATGTCAATTCATTATTTGAACAGAACATAACATTTTCATTTTAAGACAAATTTCCATAAAAGACCTTACACAGCAAACCCCCAAGTTTTAAATGAACAGGTCTGGTTTCACAGACAGGGTTTAGATTAAGCCAGGATTAGTCCGTAGTTTAATTAGGTCATTTAAGTAGCTTTTATAAACATGCATTAGAAAAAAACATTACTGATGTTCATCTTGAGAATGGCAAGTTGCATTCAATTAAAACAGCTCAAACACGGACTTTAGTCTTGGACTATCTTAAGTCTTGCCTGTGAAGCCAGGGGTCAGTGTTTATACTGTATAACCCACACTCAGAGTGTTAAAGTAACACTGAAGTAGTGTTAAATTTATTAAGATATAAAGTGATTAACTGAGTAATGAATGAGCATTAGTGATAATTTGATTTCATCATTATGGTGATCAGTGTTTGATTTAGTTCAGTGTGTTTTAAGTCACATTTGTTATGCCAAAAAGCCAAGAGAAAATGTGTCTGGGTTTTATTAATTTTGTTTTGAAAAGAATAATCGTCATGTAGAGATGCATTAACAGGTTTTTGGGTTCATGAATATTAATCACATTGTCTGTGTTCGTCTAAATGAAAATGTGGAAGGTGAGTGCTAGCCAATAGGATTAGTGCTGGTGCATTAGCCCCGCCCACTGCTAAATAACCAGCTGACTCCGCGCTTACTCAACATTATACACAAACAGCTGTGTGTGTGTGTTCGTGTTTGTTTGTTGTGTGTGTGGGTGTTGTTCAGGTAGCCTATGTTGTGGGAAACAAAACGTCCCCACAAAGATGGCAATATCCGAAATCCTTGTGGGAAATTTTTTGGTCCCTGTGTGGAAAACAGCTTATAAGTCATACAAAGTGATGTTTCTTGAAAATGCAGGAAGTTTTCTGTTATCGGTACGTTTAGGGGTACAGATTGTTCAATATGAAAATTACTATTTCTAAGTCCCCATAAAACATGAGAACCCAATATGTATGAGTGTGTATGTGTGTGTGTTCCAGTCAATAATGGAACATGTAATTATGTCAGACAAATCAATTCAGCTGTTCTAATCAAACTTGTAAATATGTCAAAAGAATCAATCCTCACCTTGATGTGTCGAACTGTTTTCTCAAATTCTCCTTCAATGTTTTCTTTGTGTTCCAGTTTCTCTTGTAAGGACCTCAGTGCTGTATTGAGCTCCTTCTAGAATTCAAAGTGAAAATCTATAAGATACCAGACAGTTCTGTAATATGATTAAATGATTACACAAGAGATTTTTATGTAATACATAAGCTTAAAGCTTAACACCCTGACGTTGTTCCAAACCCGGAAAGGCAATGATACACAGGGCAACTTTGTTGAGAAGTGTTGTGGAGCGATTGTTACTTTGGGCACTTTCCCAATGGGGAACAAATTTCTATCTTGATCATTTAGATCGGTCGTGGGACCTGTGTGTCTCACTTGGTTGCCTGTTTACGGCAACATTGCTCAAAAAGTTGCCCCGTGTATCATAACATTAAGACTTTCGTTCATCTTCAGAACACAAAGGAAGATCCTTTTTGATGAAATCTGAGAGATTTCTGTCCCTTAGTGGCAACTAAATGCCACTGCCAAAAAAACGTTATTTGGACAAACTATCCACGATAAACAACGTTGATACATATGATTTAGTTTTGGTGTTCGGTTTAGTAGTCTATGCTAAGTTGATTACCATTAGTACATAATGTTCTAGCTATTTGACCTGAGAAGCAGCTCTCATAGTTAATATTACCTTGCTATTTTCAGCATATGTTAAGTTTTCAGAGGTTGTGCAAGAAAACAATTGTTGTACATTACTTTATAATGCCACAAGATGGGGTGCCTTATTCTCATCAGTTAGTCTAATGTTGACATGTAAAAATTAGGGTATTTGGTAGTTTAAAAAAAAAAATAGTTTGATGTATCTTTGCCCATCCCAGTTTATGTGTACTTAAGGGTCTTTGTGGATGCAATCAGTACAGAATCAGATAAGTCACTTAATGTATTTATTAAGCAGTTATATAACTTGATTGATTCACAAACATTTTAAAAAGGCATGTAGAGATGTACAGAATATCAAAGCAAATTGTTAATTGAAAACAAAATAAATATAATTTGATTCAAGCAATGTGGCCTGGCTTTATCATCTGCTAACATGAACCACAAATTCATCATCATTCATCAACTATCCTCCTAGTCATCAAGGAATATACAATACACAACCTCTTGCTTTGTACAACTTTTAACAAACGTAGTATGCACTGGAGAACAGTAACTAAGTTAAGTTTTTCTCCCGACTGCGGCAACCCACGCAATCCGGCGTCTTCTCGTCAGCTCCTCGACCTGCTTCCCTTGTTGTTTTTTCCAAGAAGGAAAACGTCTCGGTTACGTATGTAACCCTCGTTCCCTGAGTAGGGAACGGAGACGTTACGTCGGATGACGACGAATGGGGTTTCGCTTAGAAAGCCTATCAACTTCGAGTATTACAAAACGAGCCAATGGCAAAGAAATGCCATGGGTCTGCGGAATTTGCATGACGTAACTCCGCCCCACCTCGTGGGTATAAAAGGAGGACGCCAGCAACAGGCAGATATGTTTCTTCGCTGAGGAGCCAAGACTGAGCTCAGGCGATCCCCGCGGTACAGCGGAAAGTGGCAGGCAGACGTAACGTCTCCGTTCCCTACTCAGGGAACGAGGGTTACATACGTAACCGAGACGTTCCCTT
Source organism: Siphateles boraxobius (assembly GCF_051911475.1). Lineage (NCBI taxonomy): Eukaryota > Metazoa > Chordata > Actinopteri > Cypriniformes > Leuciscidae > Siphateles > Siphateles boraxobius. The sequence goes on along the minus strand of NW_027509130.1, from coordinate 3,921,260 downwards.
TCGTTGTCACTCCGAGTTACGTCGGATGACGACGAATGGGGTTACCAGTCTAATCACGCCACCTTCTCAGCTGTCTTCCAGTGCCCTGCGTAAATCTGAGATCCCTGTCGTGAGACTGGCACGGACGAAGGACTCCTATTTAGCACAGGAATACCAAGGTACACTGGGGAGCATATCCCAAAGTTTAGGGGAAATATGCAATTACTGCCAACCCAGAGGGTGGGGGGACTTAGAGAATACACATATGACCCGAAGGAGACATATGGAGAACACTGGGGTGTCCAGCCGCAGGTGGAATATTTCAACCCCAGGGGTGGCAAGGTGGCTTGCCAAGGGAAAGACACACGCTCAGAGAGGCTTACAGTGGAAATACACATGTGGGGGTCGCTCAGAGGAGGGACCATGCACACGGGAGGCACCTAGCCGACGCACAGGCAATAGACACTGGCGCCAACGTCAGGAGTGCTGGAGGAACTCAGGGCTTTTTGGGGAAGCTCACCTGAGGAGAATATCGCACGTATCCAGTCCGTGGAGTGGAATGGCGAGCAAGCGAAGACACCTGAGCGGGTCCAGTACTAGCTGGTTGAAGCGAGTACATGAGAGGACACTGGCTCCACTCGGAGATTGTAGAATCTGGCGAATGTGTTAGGTGTCGCCCAGCCTGCAGCTCTGCAAATGTCTGTTAGCGAGGCGCCATGCGCTAGAGCCAAAGAGGATGCCACACTCCGGGTGGAGTGGGCGGTCACACCAAGGGGGCACGGTCGACCTTGCTGCTGGTATGCCAAGGCAATGGCGTCCACTATCCAGTGAGACAACCTTTGCTTGGAGAGAGCCTTTCCCTTCAGCTTCCCACCATAACAGACAAAGAGCTGGTCTGAGGTCCTGAAACACTGCGTCCTGTCTACATAGGCGCGGAGGGCGCGTACTGGACAGAGCAGTGCCAAGGCTGGGTCTGCCTCCTCCGGGGGCAGCGCTTGCAGGTTCACCACCTGGTCCCGGAAGGGAGTGGTAGGAACCTTGGGCACATATCCAGGCCGGGGTCTCAGGATCACGTGAGAGTAAGCCGGCCCAAATTCCAGGCACGCTTCGTCAACGGAGAATGCATGCAAGTCCCCCACCCTCTTGATGGAGGCCAATGCAACCAGGAGCGCTGTCTTCATAGACAGGAACTTAAGCTCCACTGATTGCAAAGGCTCAAAGGGAGCACTCCGCAGGGCAGTTAGAACCACTGAGAGGTCCCAAGAGGGAACGAGAGGAGGACGAGGAGGATTCAGTCTCCTCGCTCCTCTCAGGAACCTGATGATCAGGTCGTGCCTTCCAACAGACTTACCTTCGACTGGGTCATGGTGTGCGGCAATGGCGGCAACATAGACTTTCAGGGTGGAGGGAGACAGCCTTCGCTCCAGCCTATCTTGAAGGAAGGAAAGCACGACACTAATCGAACATCTCCGGGGGTCTTCTTGAAGAGAAGAGCACCAGTTGACGAAGAGGTTCCACTTCAACGCGTAGACGTGTCTCGTGGACGACGCTCTAGCGGAAGTGATGGTAGCCGCCACCGTAGGTGGAAGGGTACTCAAACCTGCTTCGTCCCGTCCAGGAGCTACACGTGGAGGTTCCAAAGATCGGGACGAGGGTGCCATAGGGTGCCCCGTCCCTGAGAAAGGAGGTCCTTCCTCAGGGGAATCGGCCAGGGAGGTGCTGTCGCGAGGAGTACTAGTTCGGAGAACCAGGTCCGGGCGGGCCAGTATGGCGCGACCAGAATGACCTGCTCCTCGTCCTCCCTGACCTTGCGCAGGGTCTGCGCAAGAAGGCTCACTGGGGGAAACGCATATTTGCGGCCCCGCGGCCAGCTGTGCGCCAGTGCATCCGTGCCGAGCGTGCCCTTGGTCAGGGAATAGTACAGGGCGCAATGGGTCGAGTCGTGAGAGGCAAACAGATCTATCTGTGCGTCCCCGAACTGGTCCCAAATCAGCTGAACCGACTGGGGATGGAGTCGCCAATCTCCCGGGAGGGGCTGAAGCCGTGAGAGCTCGTCGGCTGCACAGTTCAGGGCTCCGGGGATGTAAATGGCATGAAGCGACCTCAGATGCTTCTGACTCCATATGAGGAGGTGGCGGGCGAGTTGCGACATACGGCGGGAGCGTAGACCACCTTGATGGTTGATGTACGCTTCAGTGGCGGTATTGTCTGAACGGACTAGTACGTGTTGGTTCTTGAGCACGGCCCGGAAGCGGCGCAGAGCAAGACGTACGGCCAGCAACTCGAGGCAATTGATGTGCCAGAGGCGGCGGGGTCCTGTCCAGGAGCCCGCGGCAGCACGTCCATTGCACATGGCACCCCAGCCCGTGGAGGAGGCATCTGTCGTTACAACAACATGCCGCGAAGCTCGTTCCAGGGGCACTCCGGCCCGTAGAAAACTGAGGTCCGACCACGGGGTGAAGGTCTGACGGCAGGACGGAGTAACAGTTACTCGGAAGGTGCCGTGTTGCCATGCCCACCTCGGGACTCGGTCGCGAAGCCAAAGCTGAAGCGGTCTCATATGAAGCAATCCGAGCGGTGTTGCCACGGCTGCAGATGCCATATGCCCCAGGAGCCTCTGAAAGAGTTTCAGTGGAACCGCACTCTTGCCCTTGAACTGTCTCAGGCAAGTCAGCAGTGACTGCGCGCGCTCGCTCGTAAGCTGCGCAGACATGGCGACCGAGTCGATGTCCATACCGAGAAAAGAGATCCTCTGCACGGGGCAAAGTTTGCTCTTTTCCCAGTTGACCCGAAGGCCCAGACGAGCTAGGTGCCGGAGCACTAGGTCCCTGTGTTCGCATACCTGGTCTCGAGAGTGAGCTAGGATCAGCCAGTCGTCGATGTAGTTCAGGATACGAACCCCGTGTTCCCGAAGGGGAACAAGGGCTGCCTCGACGACCTTCGTGAAGACGCGAGGAGACAGGGCTAGCCCGAAAGGGAGAACCGCGTACTGGTATGCCTGCCCCTCGAAGGCAAACCGAAGGAACGGTCTGTGTCGAGGGAGAATGGAGACATGAAAGTAGGCGTCCTTCAGGTCGATTGCTGCAAACCAATCCTGGGGCCGCACACATCCGAGAATGTGTTTGGCAGTGGGCATCTTGAACGGCAGCCTGTGAAGGGAACGGTTCAGCACACGCAGGTCCAGGATTGGTAGTAACCCACCGGTTTTCTTGGGGACAATGAAGTACGGGCTGTAGAAGCCGGTCCTCATCTCGGCCGGAGGGACGGTCTCGATCGCACCCTTCGCCAGCAGGGTGGCGATCTCTGCTCTCATGATAGGGGCGTTGCCACCGACCAAAGTGGAGCGGACTCCCCTGAAGCGGGGAGGAGACCGCGCGAACTGAATCGCGTAGCCGAGCCTGATCGTCCGTGCGACCCAGCGGGACAGGAGGGGGAGCTCTAGCCAGGCTCCCAAAAACTGTACCAGCGGGGTCATACGGACCACAGACTTCCCACCGATGGTGCAGCAGGGCGGAATGACTGGCCCGGACGTGGACGGCATAGCGGCCCGGTGTGGGGGTACAGTCATTAACCGCGCCCTGACAGAGGAGACCAGGGAAGGAAGAACGTTCCACGGGGGTCTGCTCTGCCAGGGGGCTGGCGACAGAGGCGGAAGGGAGCGGCACGGTCCGGGGACGGCGCGCACTGCCAGCCGGCTCTGGGACAGAGGGGGACGAGGGGTGCACGGCTCGGAGGCGGCGCACCGTGTCGTCCGAGAACTCTGTGTGCTCAGGGATGGAAATGTTACTTCTTTCTTTAACCACATTAGGGTGCTGCCCACCCGTGGGTGAGCAGCGGGGAGTGGAGAACAAAAGATTCTCCCCCGGCCCTCCACCGGGGGAAGGAGTGGTCCTGCTACCATCTCCTGAGAAGTAATTTTCAGCATCCCTGAGCAGCCCGTCTCAGGAGCGCCGCTTGGCCCGGCGTTTAGCGGGGGGCGGGGCTGGAGAGGGCTGGGGCGCCTTCTTACGGCTTCCTCCGCGACCGGGCCTGGGTGGAGGCTGCTGCTTTGGCCGGGCGGGAGGGGCGGGAGCCGCAGGAGGGCGCCCTCGGCGGCGAACAGACTGAGGGATCTGCCCGGTCGGCTGGGTGGAGGCAGCAGCGGGCCGTCGGGGCAGAATGTGCCTAATGGCCTCAGTCTGTTTCTGGGCGGTGGAGAACTGTTGGGCGAAATCCTCCACCGCACCGCCGAATAGGCCGGCCTGGGACATGGGGGAGTCGAGCAGGCGAGAGCGCTCAGCGTCCCGCATGTCAGCCAGGTTCAGCCACAAGTGTCTCTCCTGGACCACAGCTGTGGACATCACCAGACCCAGGGAGCGTGCGGTCACCTTCGTCGCCCGGAGGGCGAGGTCGGTGGCGGCGCGCAGCTCATCGAAGAGCCCTGGGTCCGTCCTACCCTCGTGCATGTCCCTTAGCATCTGCGCCTGATAGACCTGCAGAGTGGCCATGGCATGCAAAGAGGCAGCCGCCTGTCCCGCCGCTCTGTAGGACTTCGCCACTAGGGTAGACGAGAACCTACAGGCCTTGGATGGGTGCTTAGGCTCGCCGCGAGAAGAGGCACTCTGAGGACACAACTGCATCGCAACAGAACGCTCAACCGGGAGGAGCCCAGTGTACCCACGGGCAGCTGCCCCATCGAGGGGAGGAAAGGCGGATGAAATCAACGAGCGGTCGCGGGAAGACATGGGAGTCTTCCAGGACTTCGAGATTTCATCATGCACGTCCGGGAAGAAAGGTATTGGGGCAGGCTGAGGACGGGAAGCCGCAGCTGCACCCAAAAACCAATCGTCCAGCCGCGAGCGCTCAGGACAGGGTGGAGGGTTCCACTCCAAACCAATGCTCGCGGCCGCCCGGGAAAGCATGGCCGTCATCTCTGGATCAGACTGAGCCACAGCCGTATTCACACCCGAGGGTGGCAGCTGTGACGAGTCGTCACTTCCAGACGAATCAGACCCGCCTAGTGATGCTGCGATCGACATCGCATCTTCCTCTGGAGCGCCAAAGGACACCCGCGGGACCTCAAAGGACGGTCCCGCGATGATCCCCTGAACACTCGCGGGTTGCAACACTGGAGAAGGTGCTGCGGGGCACGGACACATAGTCGGCGCTTTGTTCCACACAGTCACCCTCAGATCACCCTGGCCACCAGCCGAAGTAGAGCCTCTCGAGGAGGCGCTAGATCGGGGTGTGGATGAGGGGACTCTCACTCTTGCGAGATCCTTGAGTCTCGATCTAAGTGTTGCGATGGTCATGTTCCCACAGAAAGAACATGACTCATCCACGAGCGCTGCTTTAGCGTGATCAAAGCCCAAACACACCAAGCAGCGCTCGTGCCCATCAGAGTCAGACACCAGTCGACCGCAACCAGAAGTGCACGGGCGAGGCATCTTTAAAAAGACGTGCCGCGTGCAAGCTCTTTTTGTGAGAGAAACTCAGTGCTGAAGCGCCCGCGGAGAACACACTCGCTGGCAAACCACGCTCAGATAAGCAGGAAGTGTGCACTCGCCGGGAGATCGCCGTCACACCAACACTGGAGAGTTGCTCGTCTCGTAAGAAGCTGACAATCAGAGATAGCTTAAGGAGTGAAGAATTACACTTGGCTCCGAAGCGAAAACATATCTGCCTGTTGCTGGCGTCCTCCTTTTATACCCACGAGGTGGGGCGGAGTTACGTCATGCAAATTCCGCAGACCCATGGCATTTCTTTGCCATTGGTAAATACTGACAGAATTTTCATTTTTGGGTGAACTAACCCTTTAACACCATGGTCTGAATGCAACATACAGGCATAAATATTGGCAATAAAACACATCTTAAAAATATAGAAAACAATGTTCATCAGGATTTGGTGACATTTCAACCATAAAAGATAAGATTTCAACCTGGTTACACTGGTAAGTGTTGTAAGAGGGTGGAGTTCCTGATCACGTGAGTGTTGTTTTATAATCTTTCCCTCACACACTGTGGCCTCAAAGCTTCTCCTTTGTCAGGTAAAACACACTCCCTCATTTGCATACAGATAACGAAATGTATGAGTGTGAAAATAAACTAATTTTTTTGACTTATAAAGACATAAATAAATGGGAATACATAAATAAAATATAAATTGGGGGGGGGGGGGGATATCATTATACATTACTAAGGAAATAAAAGTATAAATACATTTTTCTACAGTAATTTGTATATTAATCTATTTTGGCAGTTATGATATTATATAAAGTTCAGCTCGAGCCCTAAATCAAACACACCTGAACCAGCAAACCAAAGTCTTCAGATTAACTAGAAAGCTTCAGTGGCGCTTCAGGACCGAAGCTGCCCATCCCTGACATATACTGATAATAATAAAAGACTCAAGACACTTCGTGTTTTATTGCTCTTTATTTGTTGGTCAGTGTGAGTGTGTTTGAAGCTCACAGAGTTTCTCCAGTGTCGGTCATGAACAAAACTTTATCAAAATGATTCATTCACATGTTGAAGTTCTGCTTATACAGAGACACCAAACCAGTTTCTGTCTCTTCATCTGTTCTGCATCATCCTGCATGAAAACAGAAATAAAAACATGAAATATTCTGCAGTGAGGATATGAAATCTAGAAGCATGAAACTGCACTGAAGCTCTATAATGAAACTGTAGCAGGATCTGAAGTATCTCAGCTCTCATGAGGACAGAGAGAGAGGACATGGACCCTGCAGTGCTGTCGCACACATCCTACACCCCACAATACACAGAAAGCAGCGCAGGGCTCTAGTGTGTGCACAAACCAGCGCTTAAAGGGTTAAACGCATGCTAATCACGTCACTGTGCAGATATTATGTCTATTAACATTCAATGCACGTCAAAGGTTTTTATAAAGTTCATAAACAAAAAAAGATTCCACACTTAAGTCAGAAGTTAGAGAAAGTCTGAAAAGATAAAGGCTTATATATCATTTTTTCCTCACAGACCCTCGTGGTAAACACGTGGTAACTGCGCTCCTGTCGCGTAAGACCAAACGGTTCTAACTCTGAAAGGTTTTAAAGATTGTACAGAATATTTTCTTGGTGAAACAACATCATTAGTGTAATCTGAATACCTTAAATGAATAACTTTTGTCAAGAAAATCCAACGCTCGTCGTGTGTCCCGTTTCTGCGTCCTTTCAGTCTCGCTGCTCCTCGTGAAAGAATGTTTGTCGGTCGGATCTTCTTCTTCTTCCTTGTTTTTTTAGGGCAGCTGGCATCCAAAAAGTTGCATTACTGCCATCTGCTGTTTATTATCGTGTCACTTCATACTTATATTCGTCTTTCCAGTCCAGTCCTCTTTAGAAAATACAATACATATTTATTTCCTTGTTCACTCTTCCCATATTCTAATATATTTTTAACATTATATTGTTCTATACCAATTTCTTGTAAATGATGTTTCAACTCTTGCCTTTCTTGTGTTAATTTCCTGCATGACATAAAAATGTGACTGACTGTTTCCTTTCCTTGACATTCATCACATTGACCTGTGGGGTGTTTTCCTAAAATACAAAGAGTTCCATTTAACTTACTATGCCCAATCCTAAGTCTTGATAATACAACTTGCTATTTTCTTTCTATTTGACATCTCTCTTATAATACCTACTTTATTTTGAATCATGTATAGATGCCTTCCTTTGCTTTCATGATCCCATTGATATTGCCATATTTCCATTACCTTTTTCCACACTAGACTCTTACCTTCTGATTTTGACAATTTAAGGTCGGGTCTTCTTCTTCTTCTGTTGTTTAAATGGCGGTTGGCAAACCAACTAAAAGGTGCATTGTCCCCCACCTACTGGATTTGAGTATAAAGCACTTCTTGGTTGAGGAAAAAATAAATGTAACAAATATTTTTTACCAGTCCTGTATCATTTAAAAGTTTTAATAATTCCTCATGTAATGTATATGTCATTTGTTCCTTCTCCTAATATTTCCTGAATAATTTCTTACACCCCTATCCTTTAGTGACTTAACTAATTTAAGTCTTTGCTGTACATTCTAGTAATATATGGTTTACTGTTTTTGGATATCCACATTTATCGCAATTACTAGTTTTATGTTTAGCCCTTTTATATAAACTTTGATTTAGTGATGCTGAATCTTGTCATTATCACATCCTTTTCCTGTTATTAACAGTTGTTCTTCCCACACCCACATTTCTTTGAATACTAGGCTATACAGATGTCTTCTTTTTATTTCATTGTCCCATATCCTCTGCCACCTCTTTTTCACTTCAGGACTTTTCTTTTCTGTACGTCTTTAACGCTGTATACTTGATGTTAAATGTCGTAGCAATCTTTTTCCAAATGAAACATTTCTTCTTGTTACTACATTATCCGCTAAATTTCCCAAGTAAAATGTCCTTGTGTTATACTCCTCCAACAAACACATATTTTCCGCTGGGGTAAACTGCGTTTGAATGCGCTTACTCGATCCGCTACTATCTGTATACTGTAATATTTGTTGGAGGAGTATAACAGTTAAGGACATTTTACTTGGGAAATGTAGCGGAGAATGTAGTAACAAGAAGAAATGTTTCATTTTGAAAAAGATTGCTATGACGGTTAACGGCGTTAATCTGACCGTTGAGCAGAGCGTTAAAGACGTACAGAAAAGATACAAAAACATGGTACAAGATACCAAAAAAGAAACATTTAAGAGGAAATATGCTAAAAACCCTTTCCCTTCTCATAGCTCTCTCCATAACGTCGTCAGAAAACCACAAATTATGAGCCATTTTCCCTTTTCTTTTGGCTGTTTGAACTGTAACTGATTGTTTCTGCTGGTTGCCAAGGTAACAGAGTCTTCGACCTGAGTTAGCCTGGTGTCTCATTTTTTTGGTCTAAATTAAGTCAGTCTTTATTTTTGTGAAACAGTCTAACTTGCATTAGACTAGTATGAGCAAATTTTAGACTCGTCTAACACTATAGACCGGTCTAAAATAGCTTTGTGAAACCGGCCCCTGATGTTGATCTCAGGACTCCTTCGCCAGTTTATCAGCTTCCTCATTCCCCTTCACTCCGACATGGGCTGGAACCCACAAAATACTCACCTTTACGCCTATAAGTGCTTTATACTACATAACTTCTGTAATGTTTCATTTAAAATATCTTGTCTTGCGGAGGATGTTCCACTTACTTTGCAGAGCTGATTGTGAGTCTGCACATATCATATTTTTCTATCCATTGTAAGGCTATTGATATGGCTATCAATGCTGTTGTAAAAACAAATATGATCTGTTTCTCTTCTTTTATATATTTTAATATTGTACTGAGGAATATACACTGCTGCAGCTGCTCTGATTTTGGATCTTTTGATCCATCTGTGAATATTTGAGTCGTGTTGTTGTATGATTGATTTATGTATTGTTGAACGCTTACTTTCATTGGCAAATTTGGTTCATTCTTGTGTGTCTCTTTATGTATGTATTTCTGGCATTGGGTATAACTATGGGGTAGATGTAATTATAACAGAAGGAGCAACTTCTCCTTATCTACCCAAAACTATTAATACTTCCATACTCATACTCCCAACAGTTTCCCATTACCTTTTTGACCGGATGTCTTTCATCATGTCCTTTGACATTGATCCAGTCTCTCATTCTTAACTTTCTCATAACTTCTAGTATTTCTCCCATCTGTACTTGAATAGATGGCACTGGGGATGTCCTAAATGCTCCAGAGCAAAAAATCTTAACATTTTAACTTGTTCCAATTCATGACCATACATTTTTCTACTTATTCTAATGTTTTTACTCCTTCTTGTAAAACAATTTGCCAGCATTTTTTTCAATTGAGAACTAGAAACCCCACTCATTTGCCCAGTTTTCAACCATATTTACCAATTTGTGTATACATATCATTAATCATAATGTTAAAAAGTATTGGACTACATACGCTATACCTTGGGGATTTACATATTCTATAGAATATATTTGTGAATATGTTGACCCAATTGTAACTTGTGTTGTCCTATTCAATAAGAAATCCTTGATCCAGTCATACATCTTTCCAGTAATTCCCATTTTATCAAGTTTCATATACAAACCCTCTTTCCACGACATATCATAAACCCTCACAAGCCTCCAAAATGTTGGAGTGTTACCACCTCTACAACTACCTCTTTATTTACTTGAGTCTTCCTTATTGCTCTCTCCAGACTATAACTACAGAATCCATAGTACTACACCCCTTCCTAAAACCACTCTGGTATTGTGAAAATAACCCCTTATTCTCAATAAAATAACCTTAACATTACCATTCTCTCCTTGATGTCTATGGCTGCTTGGTTGAGATTTGTCTTTCCCTGGCTTAGCAATTGGCACCATGACCCCAGAATGTTTTTTTTTTTGGTCGGATCGAAGAGACATGCGCATAAAGGCTGAGCTCATTAATATGAATTATGGCGTTTACCCAGTAGGAAGGGAGTTGGTACTGGCATTATAAATTTGAGTGCATTGACTCGACTGGAAATGTGCTTGTTTGCTGCCTAAAACATATTGCATAACAAATAAGGTTAGGGATGTACATTTTAAAATACTTCATCTTGGTGTACGCTGTTAAAACACGTTTTCTTAGGTTTCGTACTGATGTAGGCCTATATGTGATTTCTGTGAGACAGAGAAAGAAAATGTTGTCCACTTATTTTTTTAATTGCATTTATAGCTAAACATTTTGGGTAGATTTGGAATGTTTTCTTTGTAAATGCTTAGGGATGAAAGTTTACTTTTGTGAAAAATATGTATTATTTTTATTTATTTTAATAGACAAGGATTAAACTCATGAATCACGAATGCTATCTTTTATTTAGGCATAATGTAAAATAAAATGTGATCATTTTAAATAGCGTGTCTATGGTAGGCTACTAAATACATGGCATTTTTATATGTAAGAACAGTCGAAAATACATGCGTCCAGCTTGGGTCATTTTGGGACTTTTATTTTGACAGCGCCTGTGGTCAGAGAGCATCTGATGATGGTGTTTGTGTTTTGTTCTGCTCACGTTCAGACTCTGCAGCGATGCGCTTCTTCCGCACCTGCTTATATTCCGTAAACCCATCGATCACATTATTGTGATTTATCCATCAATATCTGTTTTTGCTCATCGATGGTCGTAATATGACGAGCGCTTACTCGAGACCTTCAGCTGAAGGGGCCACAGGTTTGATATTATATTATTCGCCGTTATTTTCTCTTTACATCTCTATACAATTATATAAAGTTTACGACAGATATGCCTGTCGTTTTAATATGTATGTGCCTGAGGTTAAATGATTGCGTTGGCTACATTTGTCGAGCCTTATTGTCATGTTTTAGCAGCAGGTTCGTTTACAGTTTAAGCAAAAACATCTAAGAGCAGCGAAAAAACACAAAATGACAAAATTGTAATATATATATATATAACTTATATATATACATATAATTTTTTTTAGGGCTGTGCAACGCTTAAAAGTTTGTTTACATAATATATGTGTGTGTTCTATTCATAATTATTATTTTGTATATATAAATACATTTAATAATTATAAAAAGAACACATATTATATAAACAAACTTTTAATCTGTGCAACGATAATATTGTCTTGTATATTAAACAATATGTTATAATATAAGTTATATATATATATGCATGCAAATATTTCTTAAATATATACATGCATGTGTGTGTATTTTTATACCAAAATAATTAAACACAGCACACACACACATATATTATGTTAACTCAAACTTTTATTTTGGATGTGATTAATTGCGACTAATTGTTGCACAGCCCTAATATATTTATATAAAATGAATTATTTTTTTATTTATATGGTTACCATGGTAACCGTTTGTTGTTGTTGTTGCTTTAACAGCAAATGAGCCTGTAGTGTGTGTGTGTGTGTGTGTGTGTGTTCCTCAGAGAAGGACCGGCTGCTGAGTCCCGTGATGGGATATGGCTCCGGCGACCTGAACGGCGGGTGTCACCGCAGCCCCCCCACCCTGGACGTGTGTGCGACGGGCCCTCAGGGGCCGAGGGAGGAGGAGGAGGCCCTGAGGAGGAAGCTGAAGTACTTCTTCATGAGCCCCTGTGATAAATACCACGCGAAAGGCCGCAAACCCTTCAAACTGGTCCTTCAGCTGCTGAAGATCATCTTAGTCACTGTACAGGTACAGTACATCAACCCTGAAAATAAATAATTACTTAGGCCTACTTAGGCCTACAAAGTCGTTTTGGATAAAACCATCTGCTAAAAGATTAAATGTGATGTGAATCAGATCAACTGGTAATATAAGTGATATTAATTACATAATTCCTCATTTAGCACTTATTCAAAGTGACCGGCCACGACCAAAAGTTTCTGTGCTGCTGTAAAATCATGATGCATTAATATTTGATTGCTTTAAAACAGTGAAAGAGGCTTTCAGAGTAATTTAGGGTAAACTTAACTGGTGTGTGTGTGTGTGTGTGTGTGTGTGTGTGTGTGTGTGTGTGTCAGCTGGTGCTGTTCGGTCTCAGTAATCAGATGGTGGTGGCGTTTAAGGAGGAGAACACCGACTCCTTCAAGCATCTGTTCCTCAGAGACTATCAGGATGGTTCTGAGGAGCCGCTGTCTATCCACACGCAGAAGAGCGTCCACGATCACATCAACTACACCATACAGCAGGTACAGACACACATCTGTGTGTGTCCGTGTGTTTAAACAGATCAGCTGAGCTTGTGTGGGACACGCTTGCTTTTAACACCTGTGTGTGAGACTGCAGACGATCTAACCTGAGGAGAACAACCTCCAGATGAAAACACACACCTGAAGATTTCTGTAATTCTCTGTGCGATAGATTGATTGATAGATAGATGGATGGATAGATAGAAGATGGATGGATGAATGGATGAATAGATAGATGAAAGATGGATGGATGGATGGATGGATAGATGGATGAATGGATGGATAGATAGAGGAAAGATAGATGGATGGATGGATAGATGACAGATAGATAGATGGATGGATGGATGGATGGATAGATAGATAGATGAAAGACGGGTGGATGGATGATAGATGAAAAATAGATGGATGGATAGATGGATGGATGGATGGATGGATAGATAGATAGATGAAAGACGGGTGGATGGATGGATAGATGAAAAATAGATGGATCGATGGATGGATGGATAGATGTATGAAAGATGGATGGATAGATGGATGGATAGATAGATAGATAGAAAGATGAAAGATAGATGGGTGGATGGATGGATGGATAGATGAAAGACCCTGTTGATCTATCTGTAGTTCCAGAGACCGTTGGCTAAACAGGAAGTTATCAACATTAGCACATCAGACGAGTGTTGAAACACTGAGCTTCAACATCAAACTAGTTTACATGCTGTACACTGCAGAAACAGTGTGTCAGATGCGTTTGAATATGACCTTTGACCTCTGTCTGTCTGTCTGTGTCAGTATCTGTCTCTGCCGCAGACGTCAGTGGGACGGTACGCGTATGTCCGCGGTGCGGGTCTGAACGACAGCGCCCTCTATCTGTGCCAGCGCTACTACAGGAAGGGCACCATCGACCCGGTCAACGACACGTTTGACATCGACCCTCATGTTGTCACGGGTGCGCAAAAATCACACAAACCAGTAACTCTGATTTTAAAAACTAATCGTCTCGTTGTCTGATGTGTTTTTTTTTTTCTACCCTCTGGTGCTCTTTGTGTGTCGGTCAAAAATTACCAAATTTTTTTTTGTGTCAATGAATTTAATGTACTATATTTTAGTTTGATAATGTTTTTTATTTTTATATTTTGTATTTTTTATACTAAAATATATTTACGTTGTAATTATAATCCATTTATTCACTTTTTGAGCATAGACCTGAAAATTAAATTTCCAATTTAAACCGTCGTAAATCTCGAATGCTTTAGAGCAGAGACTTAAGTTTGATCTCTTTTCAAAGACGACACTTGGCAGATTATTGCTGAAGTGAAAAAAGATTTAAAAAGTGAACTTAAAAAAGTTACAGAATTTTACGTTTATTGTTGTGAAAAATGCACAAAAATACTATTTTCAATTTTTATATGAAATATACATTTTCAAAATCACGTTTTACTCTAAAACTGTGAGAAAATCAAAGCCAACAACCTAAACAAGCTGTGTTCCGAATTTTAGGTTGATATCTCAAAAAATGTCGTTTGGCTGCAGTACCAAAAGTTTCCACTTGAGGAAATTCGTCTCATTCATTTCCAATGCGCTCATTTATGACCGGGAGCACAAGTGTTGCCTATATTTTACAGGACCATTTAACCTTTTCAAATCATGTCCATGTTTTTTTGTGTGTGTGTGTGTGTGTTTGTGTGTGTGTGTGTGTTCACACAGCAAGTGCCAAAACATTTACCAAGTTTCGTTCCACTCCAATGAAGAAAAAAATAAAATAAAAATAAACTTAAAGTTTTTTGGTCAAAAATGACCGAATGAAACGGAAGCTGCGCTGGTCTTTTCTTCTCTATTGTGACATATATTCGAGTGAAACGGCTTTACAAACAAGAACAAATGTTGGGCGGGGCTTGATTTTGTCCGTTGGAATTTGATTGGTTGGTTGTGGTTTGCTATTGGTGGATCTCACGTGATTGACAGGTTGTCCTTTAACACGTTATAAGAGAAGAGATGTCAGTGCAAGAGGCAGCGGAAGTTATTCTGATTCAACATTATGAATGATTATGAATTCATTTTTTTATTCCAATCGAATTCAGATCTGTCAGTGAGTAAAACCTACATATAAATAAATATAAAGTATATGTAAATGTACAGGTATTGACAAATATCTAAAAAACAAGTCAAAAATAAAAAATAATAGAAAATATTTTTTTACAATCCAGTCAACAACCAAGGGATAAAATGATCGACAACTGTTTCGCTCAGAAATACGTCACAATACGGTAGTAAAGTCGGTTGCCACTCAAGTTTCATGCCAAGCAAATATACTTAAGCAAATATTTGTTCAGCGTTTCCCAAGATTTTGCACCATTTTGGATAAATTCTACTGGCCTCATTGCAGTGCATTCTGGGATTGGCTTCTCCCCAAAAGATATATAAATATACATGTGGCCTAATAGTTTGGCCAATCAATCTGAGAGAGCAGAATAAACATGCCGGTGCTCCCTATGAAGGGGTCTCACTAGTGTTCAGAGAATATGTCTCCTAACAAGCCACTGCAGTGTTAAAACTGAAGTTCTAAATATTCCGAATTCCACGGAATCTCTGTTCAGTTTTCCTTTGTTGCCTAGCAACACAAACCTGCTGTCCGTTTGAATCGTTACTGATTCTAAATGACCTTTATGTAAGTAAATGAGCCACATTCACTTTTATCCTGTGTGTTTCTGTTGTTGTTTTAGAGTGTGTCGGAGTGGATCCACCGCCAGACCCTTCAGCTCCACTGCAAAACCACTACAAGAACTTAAACCTCAATTTCCAAAAGTGAGTCAGAAACACGTCGATACAATTCATACTAGAATATATTCTGAGAGAATATACTAAATGAGAATATACTAAATTCTTGTTTATATATGAAATATAATAATCACAGACTAGCACAAACAGAACATTGTTTACCTTTTTATCAGTGGTTTTTAATGTTCCCAAAGGAAGGTTTAGCTCAATTTTGTGGACAGTAACTGTAGCTCAGTAAACACACACACACACACCGTTACTGTTGTCAAACCCTGATCTGTGTAAGAGCCGTTAGTCTTGTGAAACGGTTGCTCAAGTTCCTCTCTCTCCACACACAGGCTGATTAATGTGACCATCCAGTTTCAGCTGAAGGCCATAAACATCCAGACGATTATTAATAACGAGATTCCCGACTGCTACACCTTCTCCATCACTGTACGCACAGATTTACACTTTTACAACATCTCATAATGTTTCATGACAATATATTATATTATATTATATTATATTATATTATCATTCAAAGGTTTGGAATCTTTTTTAAAGAAGTCACTTATGTTCACCCAGGTTGCATTTATTTGTTCAAAAATACAGTCAACATTCGATAAGTTTGGGCAGTTGTGCTGCTTCACATTTCTGTGGAAGCTGTGATAAATATTTTTCAGGATTATTTTAATATTAAGTTCAAAAGAACATAATTTATGTTACTTTTGTAACATTATAAATGTCTTTACTGTCACTTTTGACCAATTGAATACAATTTACAATCTTACGCCAAACCTTTGAACATTAATGTATCATGTTTTCAACATTGATAATAATCATAAATGTTTCTTGATCGTCATATTATACTGATTTCTGAAGGATCATGTGACATTGAAGACTGGAGTAATGATGATGGAAATTCAGCTTTGATCACAGGAATAAATAATTTTGAAATATGTTTACACAGAAAACAGCTATTTAATATATTTCAATTTTTTTACTGTACGTTTTATATCTTGGTGAGCAGAAGAGTATTTTTTCCAAAAACATGAAAAAATCCCAAAAATGTATATTATAATATAATATGTAAAACCTTTCTAAGCACATGAGGCTTTGTGTGTGTGTGTGTGTGTGTGTGTGTGCGTGCGTGTGTGCGTGTGTGTGTGTTTCAGATCCTGTTTGATAACAAGGCTCACAGTGGTAAAGTGAAGCTCAGTTTGCTCAATGAGGCATCCATTAAAGAGTGCAGAGACCCTAACGTGTCGGGACACGGTGAGCCGACACCAAGCGCTCTCAATGTGTGTGTGTGAGTGTGTGTGTGTCCTGCTGACGCTGAACCCTTGTGTCTCTGTGTCCAGCGGACAGTTACGCGCGCGTGGCGTTCGACGCGCTGGTGGCGGTGGTGTGCGGCCTGTCTCTGGTGTTGTGCGGGCGCTCCATCCTCAGAGGAGTCATTCTGCAGCACGTGAGTGGATGACACAAAGCACAAACAAAATCACATCTTTTACTCACATCTGACACGGATCGGAATTGCACACTGTAACCCGAATAAGTTGGCAAAAATCAACTAATTTGAGGTAATCAGTTCAATCAGATTTTTTAAGTTAAGAAATTGAACGTACAAGTAGACAGCTCTCTCTCTCTCTCTCTCTCCCTCTCTCTCTCTCGTGTGTGTTGCATGCTGGGAAGCGAGGGTGTGGAGTGGCGTGGGGTGTGAGAGCGGTGCGCTTGAATTCGTTTCAGTTTCTTCCGGTTTTTGTTATTTTTTTTATGGTGGGTGTTTTTTTTTCTTTTCTCTTTTTCATTTTCACTTTTTATACCTTTTGAAGAAAAAAAAAATCCGTTTGTTGATTTAGAAAACTATGGCGTCTCCCTCGGGTGAGGGAACGCCTGGTTTCTCGATCAAGAACGGATGTAAAATTGCTTCGGATCAAGTGTTTACGGTAGAAGATGTTCTACTAGCAATGGGAGAAATTGTAGGACATGGAAAAATTGTCCCGGCCTCTAGAATGAACAAGGCCGTCGTGGTTTTCCTAAAAGAGGAAAATCTAGTGAACAGGCTTGTGGAAAATGGAATTGTTGTGTCCGACACTTTGGTGCAGGTAACGCCGTTGCGCGCACCGGCTACTAAAGTTACGATTTCGAACGTGCCCCCTTTTATATCCGATGAAGAGATTACCAAAGAACTTAGTCGATTTGGTAAGTTTGCTAGGTTCATCAAAGTAGTGCCACTTGGATGTAAAAATGCTGCATTAAAACATGTGTTGTCTTTTCGAAGACATGTTTTCATGTTTTTAAATGCGCCTTCTAAGACTTTGGAAATCTCTTTTCGCATACAACATGGAGATAGCTCGTACATGATATTCGCAACAACGGAGAGTATGCGTTGTTATGATTGCGGAGATTTGGGGCATAAGAGATTTACTTGCCCGCATAAAAAACAGACGGAGAATGAGGTGAAGGACGGAAACATTGAGGAACACGTAGATCGCTCTGAGACTATTGAAAAACGTAAGGAAAAAAGACTTAAAATCGTAAAAGAAACGATGATTCCATCAAAAAAACAAAAGAGGCAGGAAATTCTAGTGGAGGATATAGAGGCAACTGTTTCTACCTGTGGAGTTCCTCGACCCAGCGAAACAACCCAGGCTAAATCCTCAACTGAACAAAACGCTTCAGAACACAGTTCAAAATCAGAGGTGAGTGCTTTTAATGTTTTTAAATAAGATGGTGAAAACAAAGGAGGCCCAGATGTTCCGATAGAGGTAGTTGATTCTGTAAAGGATAGTGAAGCTAGTACTGGCGTAGAGGATGAGTGTGCCGGTGGTGTGCAGTTTGCCGTGACAGCTGAGGAAGACAGCGATGAGGCGCAGATGGAGGAAGGTGCTAGCGGCTCGGAGGGATCTGAGTTTGATTACAGTCAGTCAACGAATGACGTTTATTCTGTGGAAGAATTGAATGATTTTTTGGATCAAACTAAAGGGAAAAAAGTTGATGTTTTTAAATACTTCGCTGACGGTAATAAATTTGTTAAATCGGTAATGATTGCTCAGAAGACTGTTGGGTACGATGTGATTTCGAAACAAAAAAGATTTAGGCTGAAAAAATTTATGACGGCTGCACGAAAAGCTCAAAGTGATCAGGCAAAATTGTCAAAACGAAAAAAATAAAAGCACATGGCTGTGGGATCTATTTCTACTTTTTTGTTTTTCTGCTATTTCTTTTTCTGTTTCCCTTTTCTCTCCCCTACAATGCAGTTATTAAGAGTGGGATCTTTAAATGTTAATGTGTTGAGGGATAGTGGAAAAAGAGCTTTATTATCTGAATTTCTTAGGCTTAAAGACAATAATGTAATATTCTTACAAGAAACGCATAGTGATCCCAATAATGAATCTGAGCTGAGTTTGTGGTGGGAAGGGAAAAGTTGTTCGAGTCATGGCACAAATATCAGTGCTGGAGTAGCTATCTTTTTTTCAGCTAATCTTGATGTTAATATTTTATCAAAAACAGAATTGGAGAAAGGGCGTCTTTTGATTGTGAAAGTTAAAATTCATAATCAAGTATTTGTTTTCATAAATATTTATGCTCCAAATAGAGGCACAGATAGAACGATGTTGTTCAGAAAGTTGGGAGATATTTTAAAAAGTTTTACCCTGGATGAATTTATAGTTGTCGGTGGTGATTGGAACTGTACTCTCAATTTTCTTTTAGACAGAAATAATGAAGAACCAGATTCTGTATCAGCTTCTTTCTTAAAAAGTATTATTGTTCAAAATGATTTTATAGATGTGTGGAGAGAAAAGAATAATACTGTAAAACAATACACATGGACAAGAGTTTCACAAGGGAGGATTAGTGCAGCTAGACTTGACCGGATCTATATTAAACGTAAAGAAAATAATAGAGTAATGGAGTGTAAAATTTTTCCATGCTGTGTATCGGATCATCATTTTATTACAGTGAATATTGCCTTGACAAATCAAAAATGTAAAAGTGCTTACTGGAAGTTTAATGTTGCATTGTTAAAAGACAAAGATTTTGTTGATAAATTTGAATTGTTTTGGAGTGAGTGGGTTTCCCAAAAGGATGATTTTGAAAGTTTGAAACAGTGGTGGGAGATTGGAAAGACCCAAATAAAAGTTTTTTGTCAGCAATTTACTTTCTTGTCTACTAGAAAAATTAAACAACAAATAGCTAAAATTGAGCAAGAGATCTTTCAGATTACATCTGGAATGATTCAACATTCAGAGCCATCATTAGATGGAAGGTTATCTGAAAAGAAGCAAGATCTTGAGACTTTATTGCAAGTTCGGGCTAAAGGGGCCCTAATAAGGTCGCGGTTTATGTCTATACATGACATGGATGCTCCCACTGCATATTTTTTTAATTTAGAAAAAGTCTTCAAGAAACAAAATGAAATGTACTGTTTAACAACACCAGAAGGACTAAAGACTTGTGATTCAAGACAAATGCGAAAGATTGCAGTCGATTTCTATTCAGAACTATATAAAAAGGAGGACACGGATACTGGATGCACTTCACAATTATTACAGCAGCTTCCTACCATCACGGAAGAGCAGAGTCGGACCCTGTGCTGTGTCCTTTCAGGAGTTAACTGATGCAGTAACACAGATGAATGCTGGCCGTTCACCTGGAATTGATGGACTGCCTGTGGACTTCTATAAGGCTTTTTGGAAGATCATCGGAAGAGACTTTTATGAGGTGGTTCAAGAATGTTTTAATGATAAACTACTTCCCAAAAGTTGTCAACGGGCAGTGTTGGCATTGTTACCTAAGAAAGGAGACTTGAGTCTCTTAAAAAATTGGAGGCCTGTATCAATTTTGACATCTGACTATAAACTAATAGCAAAGTTATTGGCCAATAGAATGAAATTTGTCTTGGGTGATATAATACATCAAGGCCAGTCTTATTGTATTCCAGGTAGAACAATACATGACAATATTTTTCTGATCAGAGATATTTTGGACTACTCTAAACTTTATGAAGTGGATATAGGTTTTGTGTTCCTGGATCAGGAAAAAGCCTTTGATAGAGTTGACCATGGTTTTCTGTTTGAAACACTGCATGCGTTTGGGTTTGGAAATGTTTTTATTTCTTGGATCAAACTATTGTACATGGATGTGTCTTCTATTTTAAAGATTGATGGTGGTTTAAGTCAACCAATAAGCATACAGAAGGGTATCAGGCAGGGGTGTCCACTGTCAGGTCAGCTTTATGCTTTAGCAGTGGAACCACTTTTATGTCTGCTTAGAAAAGAACTGTCTGGTTTAAGGATTGGTGATGATCTGCATTCTGTTAAACTGACTGCGTATGCGGATGACATTACTGTAATTGTGAAAGAACAAAAAGATATTGATATTATTAATTACAGTATTGGATTGTATGAGAGAGCGTCTTCTGCAAAACTCAATTGGGGTAAAACAGAAGCGTTTTGGTGTAATGATAAAACAACAATACCTTTACCAGTTATCCCTGAAAATGTTAAGTGGGAAAAAAGTGGTTTCAAGTTTTTAGGAATTTTTATGGGTTCTGAAAACTACCAAAGAAAAAACTGGGAAGGTGTGAAGGACAAAGTTTGTGCCAGATTGTCCAAATGGAACTGGATTTTGCCTCAACTGTCTTATAGAGGAAGAGTGCTGGTCATAAATAATCTTGCCGCCTCTATCCTGTGGCATAGATTAATTGTTTTGAATCCGCCAGAAGATTTTATTGGAGGAGTCCAAAAATTGTTTGTAAATTTTTTCTGGTCTGGACAACATTGGCTACGAGAGTCAGTTCTGTATCTGCAGGTACATGCAGGAGGTCAAGGCCT